>NW_027536464.1:9526101-9943155 GCF_008692635.1 Crocuta crocuta
AAAAAAAAAAAAAAAAAAAGTGACTTAGAGTACTGAAATCACAAAAAGTCATTCACTGTCATTCCTTAAGACTCGGTCGGGGTATGAGGTCTGGAGCCGTTCCCACATGACTTCCAGCCTGCCATGATTTTTCTGTCACTGTCTTTGTGCAGATGTGTCTGATTCAAGGTCAGAAGTTAGTGGCTAAAATTGACAGACTGACACATCAGAGAAATAGGACTTCTGAGGCCATCAACCAGAACCCCCACAGGGCAATCGCCACCGCCCCATTTACAACTTCCTTTTCAATAAGAAAAATGTCTTCAGGTTCCAGGAAAAGATTTTCTCACCACGCTGTGAAAACTAGCACAAAGAGACGTTTTCACTGTGAATTTTTCCGCTAACAAATTTCTGAATCTGGGATTAGCAGAAAAGGAGGGGTGGGAAGCAGGATTTTATTGCCATTGCTCTGACCGTTGGCTGTGGTCTTGGTCATGACCTGTGACTTTCTTTCATCCCTGCTCCTTGATCTGGAGGATGGGAAATAGTAGGGACTCAGAAATCTAGTGAGAGGTCCCAAGACCAGTGCCTGGTACACAAAAGGCCCTTGGTGTATGTTAGCTCTGATGAGGAGGACAGCAATAATAAAGAAAAGCATTCTGCGTCCTGAGAGCAATTTGAGCCCTAGTAGCACACAGGGAAACAACCTGAGTTTGGTGTGCTTAAAAATACATTATCTTCAGCTGCTCTGCACGGAAACTACCATTTTCTTTATTATAAAAGGTCTATTGATGCTGATTTCAATATTTTGTTAAGTGATCGATCAGAGAGAAATTGTGATGATTTACTTATTTAGCCTGGAAATATAAATCTGTTGGGACTATTTTTAAAATAAGTAGAAAGGAGCTGGAGTAGCAGAATTAAACATTTAATCTGCCGTCTTCCGGGGATCATGGAAGAGCTTTTGGAGTCAAATCAATGGCAGCTCTGAAAATACTGGGAACATGTGCTTACCTTTCACCCAGAGAAACTATCATAGCACAGCCCACTGAGCCACAGGACACTGTCTTAAGGAAGTTTTCAATTTCTGCTCTATGAGAGAAATGATTTATAAATAGGGACACAGGTGGTGAGAACCCAGGGGTAGTTTCTCTTTTGCTTTCTCCCCAAGCTAACGAGTGAACTGCATTTCATGGCAATGGGAAGTGTGATCTCTGCACTTCCCTTGCGAGTTTGATTTTCTAAATGTCACTTACTATGCAATGTGACCCACGTTCTGATCAGTCGCTGTTAGGAAACAGCACATATCCTAGTTAAACAAGGACTCCGAGTCAGTGCAGTAACTAACATACATGAGTTATGAAATGTGCAGGCAACAGCTCATGATACAAATATACTTCAGTGGGACTGATAGCTAAAATGGACTCCTTGACTCTTTCTTAGATGTGTCTGAAGACTCTTAAGAATCTGCAAAGCCCCTGAATCCTTATTGGGATGTCAGATATAAGAGCCCTTGCTTTTATACTTAAGTATTTCGAAGTTCGCAGACAAATGAATGTATTCAAAGAGGAACCTTGTGTGTAAATATGGGTCAGAAAGTATTAATAAAAGGCTAAATATTAAGAGAAGCTACAAGAATGCAGAGAGACATTTTCATAGAAATACAAATTCCTCTCTCTCTATTTTAAATACATAATATATATGTTAAAGACCTCTCTCTCTCTATATTTTACATACAAATTATGTGTATTAAAATATATTTTATATCACTGACTTTCATATACATGGGGAGCCAGAAGGGTGTAGCACATACCAGCATGAAGAAGGTTGTTTTTCAAACTACGCATGCACCTTCCCTCCTCCTCTTAATCTCTTTTCTATCAAGTTTCTGAGATACATCTACACCCAGGTAGGCATGATCAAGAACCAGGAAATATGTATCTTCTGGCCAATGAATAAACATTCCCCAAGCCTTTCATTTATTCATTCCAAGAGCATCTGATATTCTAAGTTACGCCAGGGGTATTCATTTGCTTGCTTTCATGCTAAATATCAGGGCCTAAGTATTTCACTGATTACAGTTGATGTTTGATCACTACTGCTGTTTCATTAGTCTGGAAATGAATACGTCAGGGACACTTTGGAAGGGGCTTTATATAGGCTGCTCTGCGTAAAATTTCCATAGTCAATGATGCCAGGTGTTGCATTTGAAAATCCATGTTATGCAAGACTTGCCTTTGTAAGGCCCCAGCCACTAAAAAAAAGAAGTTTCCAACTTGTCTTCTATTGTCTGGCTCATTGCAGACATAATAACTACTCTAGCCAATACCATGTGATAGCGCGCGACCCACAGGGGACCCTAAAATATTCACCCAAAGGCCTTCCAGAGGCTATTGCATATTTTATTCCCCTAATCTTCATAACACGATTGCAAGACATGCCAATTTGGATATTAAAAGATGAATTTCACAGGGACATAAAGCACCGTCATGGAAAAGAAATTATTTCTGACTATGGGGATTATGCTAATCCAGTAGTTAAGACTTTATCTTAGATCTTTAGAGCCTTCATTCTGCAACCATTCAGAGAAATGTTCAAATCTAGTTAGTATTCCTTTACCATCAAGGGTGAAGTGATGTGCACCGTCTGCTCCTGTTCAATACAATAGTTCACACTCTCCATTTGGTGGCCTGGGACAGGTATTTGAATTTCATTTGAACAGTGACGACCAAGGCCCTAAATTGCTGTGTATCAAGATGACCCCCATTGGGTTTTGATCAAAGGTGGCTGGGGTTTGAGCTTAGAAAGGACTACGCTTAGGCATGTACCCAGGTCTACAGATTTTACAAAATGCTTTTAAGCTTAGGTTGGAATTTTTAATAAAAGACAATTAAGAAAAAGAAAAAAGAAAAAGAAAAAAAAGAGCCAAGTGCCCAATCAGCACACGTTATTGAGGAATCTGCAAAAAGAACAAAGTTAGGTCATTTGAAAATAGCCCTCTCCAGTCCTTCCCCACTACCCCCCTCAGTCTATTTAGTACAAGGGTTTTCAAGTATTCTTTTAGTAGGTGAGTTAAGGACCCATGACCCCAATTTTTATAAATGAAGGTAGAAAATACTGGTATGGCCATGGGGAGGGCTTAAAGAATTACAAAAAAGTATGTACCGGGCAGACAATGTGTGGCTAATGAAAGAATTTGTCTTTCCAGCTTAATCGGCAATAATTATGTTGAATCATTTTTGTAGCTACAAAAGGACTGGATATAGGCACATTCACATGGTTCACATAACGAGAAAGTTCTTCTGTGTCACACAGCTCTAGGTGATGGCATGATATTTCTGTCTCTGCTGGCTTTCCAAAATTTCTTACATCACTTATTTTCACATCTCAAGAGACTTAATCTGCCCTACTGGGTAGAGATTTAGTCCGCTGGTCATCTTTTGTGTTGGGCACTAAGACCATCACCTCTGCGAATGGTCAGAGTTCACCACCAAAGGGAGCCCTCTTTCTCCACAATACTCCTATGGAAAGGAGGAAGGGCCATTCAGGAGCCTGGGAAGGTGCCCATCAATGCCCACTGCTCCAACTTCTAAACTTGTGACCACCATGCCCTTTTTAATCAGCTGTAACTCACAGTGGTCCGAGATGAGCAGACAATCTCCAATACTGAGCCTGCTTTGCACACACCGCAACCACGTGGTGCTCGTATTTATCTGAACATGCGCAAGAGTGTACGTGAGCTTATGTAGGTTTTTAACCTACATCTACCTTTGTGCAGAATGATAACCTACAGGTAAAATAAATGATACATTTTTGTAATTCAGGTAACTGGAATAAACACAATTTAGTTTGGGAAATGCAGGAGGACTCCAAACTGAATGGAAGCACGATTATCTCACCGTTGCACCAATGTTGATTTGCACAAAAAAAGTTAAGGTTCAGTAAAACCATACGGAGGGAAGTGTGAGGATTATTAGAGCATGCAAATGGAGAGAGAGAGAAAACTTACCACAGCCTGGAACAATCAAGACCAAAAGAAGAAAAGAATAAACATCTGCATTAAAATCTGGTAGGAAAGGAGCATGTCTTATTGCTACGTGTTTAGCACGCCTATATTAGATACTGGTTGGAGAAGCCATCAGTTGGCCAGTCTGGTTTTCAGGACCAGACCCTTAATGGCAGTTTATTACTTTTTCATTGGAAGGACTGCCTGGTAGATTTGAACCTTGGTTAGCTGAGTGCACATCTTATGCGTCACTTCTCTGTTGCCCTGGGAATCCTGTCTTTCTCCTGTAACCCCTCACTGCCCACATTCCCTCCTTGATGGGGTGTTCTGCCATTTTTCTTGCTAATGTTTCACCAAGGTCAAAGATTGTTTATTTTCTCCATGATGTTCAAGATGCCATCCCCTTATCTTTCTCCTCCTCTCCTGTGGATTCCTACACTTTCTCCCTGCAATATACACTGTCACTTCAAATAGTTCCGATTCTTTCCTGGGGCCCTCAACACGTCTACATTTAGTCTCTATCCATGGTAGACTGTCTCTACCATTTTTGTCTATATTTGCACTCCTGGTGCCGACATGCATCAGGAGGAAAATCTGAGTTTGATTAATCTGTTTACGGTAAGTGGCTAAATGGTGACATTTTTTTTTCTAGGTAGAGAGAAGCTTATCTTTATTAATTCAGAAGTTAGCTTCAAGCTGCCTTTGGTGATTAGAGGAAAATAAATGTTTTTTTTTTTTTCCAAAAGATTTCAATGGGAAATGATCTAGAATGATCAGGTTGGACTTGACTTCTTCAGCTGCAGCCTTAAAAGATTGCAAGGAGAAAAAGAAAGTATAGGCCACACTGTCTTCTGTGAGGGGAGGGAAGAAAAGGAAATGAGAGGGCAGAGAGTCATTCCAATTGTGAAAATAATGGAATGTTCGGACTCCTGGGTGGCTAAGTTGGTTAAGTGTCCAACTTTGGCTCAGGTCATGATCTCATGGTCTGTGAGTTCGGGCCCCACATTGGGCTTTGTGCAGATAGCTCAGAGCCTGGAGCCTGCTTCTGATTCTGTGTCTCCCTCTTTCTCTGCCCCTGCGCTCCAAAATAAATAAACATTTAAAAAAAAGAACGGAATGTTCATACACACAAGTCATAGTCATGGCATAGTGATGCCTGCTGAAATATAATTGCGTTGTTGTAAGTCTTCTTGAAAAGAAATGAGATGGTGTCTGGGTTTGCTCCACCTAAAGCACTGCTCAGAGTTTTTCGTAATTAATATAGAATATGTCCACTTAATTTTCCAGCTAATGCTATGGCTCACTAATATTTTTAATCTGGTTCATTGCTAATGTGGTCAACTGGCAAAGATATACTGACCTGCAATACAGGGAACAAAATGACATATGGCATTCTACCTAGAGGCAGTGATAGTTTAAAAGGAAGAGAAGAGAAAATGCACAATTGTGAAGCCAAAGGCTTTGACATGGCAGAGGCTGTGGGAATACTTTAGTCCCAGATTGTTATGAATTTCATTTTTTGAAACACGTTCAATTTAATTTCACTTTAATGCAGGACGTGAAACCATAATTAGATATTTTGGGGTTACCTGGGAAGAAGACGGTGCTGAAAACTAAGCGTCCTCTTTCTCTGAGAAGTTAGAAATCACTGGTTTCAACTCGATCTGTATTACAGCCCATGGATTTCTCTGCGCATTTGTTTCCCAGCTGAGCACATTCTTGTGGACAAACATATGACTCGAATATCCAGAAAAACACTCAGATATGCCAGACACACCCACATCCTCTTAATCCCCCGGCACATGGAATCAGACGTCTCATCGAGAATGAAAGACAAAGTTTGGTTGTTGGACAGAATTCAGAGGCCACGGAGCTTCTGATAAACTTACCTGCCCGTAAAAGGCTACACGATAGTAGCGACCGAACAGCCGCTTCTCAGAGTTCACCACTTCCGCAACTTTTAGGTATGACCGATGAATGTCGTAGTAGAGATCTGATAATTTCTGAAACCATAAATCAAAGGGTTTCATGAAGATGATGCTGACATAAAAAACAGGGAGTTTCCACTTTTGAAAATGGTAAGTAATTCACCGATTTAGAGCAGGATATTTTAACCAGTGTTTAGAAGACATACTTTGAAGTCTCTCTGCTTCTCAAAGACAGCAATGATGGGTTTGTTGACATCAGCGATGAGTTCATATCGCTCGGACTTCCAAAGAAACTCCACACACATGTAGAGCTGCTCCACCAGGATTTTCTGCAATTCCCCAAATCAAAAGGAGATTTAATATGATGATCACTGTGCTTCCTCCCTGAATCTTGTTTTTCAAAACTGTTACACTGTCCATTTCCGTCATAGTAAGGTCGCTCTGTTCCCTATTTTTGTTATTGGCATTTACGTTCACCCTGGAGGGATGGTTGCGTCTTGCATTTTTCTCTTTCCATCACTGACTTAGACCTGCAACCTTGCTGATTTGAATCTATGAAATGCCTTCAGGTCTGCCTCGTTCTTTCCATTTCCACAGTCACTGCCTTAGATCAAAACCCTGTTCCTTTATCCCCAGCCCAGTCTGCTAGTGATCTATTTTGCACTATAGTCCATCCTCTGTGTTGTTCTCCAGGAATCTTTCTTTCTAAAATGCAGATCTGATCATGAGCTCTCCACTGCCCTGAAGAACCCTACTTTGAACAGCTGTCCAAACTCCTTCTCCTTTCCAACCGCTGTCATGTACAAAGCGATTTCCCTTTAATTGTGTAGATTTATAATTGATGGGTCTTAGACTGAAAAACATTTGCCTTTCTCAAGATTCTACACTCTTTGAAAGCCAGAATTATGGCTTATTTATCTCTTCTCCCCACATAACTCAATGCCTCACATATACGAGTGGTTTAATAAATGTTCAGCTGAATCAAATACATACTCCCCAAAGGAAGTAGATTATTTGTTGGAATCTTTTCAACAATGTCTTTGAAGAAAAGATTCTTATGCATTATTTGAAATAGTTAATCTAAATATGTAGTTGCATTTCCTGTTTATTTGCAAGGTATACTAAATTAATAGAAGACCATATACAAAATTAAATTAAAATCTGCCCCCAAACTTGCTTTCTATATCCTTTTTTTAAATTGATGTAACATTAAGATGTAAACAATTAGCTTATGAAATATTTTATTTACTTGATGAAGGAGCTCTATTTTCCTCATCAGAATTGTTGCAATGTATTTATCAGTAGAAAGCTTCTTTTAATTAATGAAAAATAACCATGGTTTGCAAATCAGAAGGTTTTCAGCAGAAACCAATGAGCGTTTCTGTGCAAGGGTATTTATAAGTAAACTTCCTAATGCATTAAAAACAAGTTGTGACCAGCTCACAAAATTTTCAGTATCCCATACCACATTTACCAAAGGACTAGAGATTTTATATCTTATAGAAGAGCTGATATAACATATTTGGGTCCATTTTAGAGAAGTAAATTTTAGTTTAAATATTCATCAAAAATTATGCTTTATCAGTACAATCTGATATTTATTATTCTCAGCTTAATCGTAGCCTGCATTTCATTTTGCCTAGAAGTCATATTCTATAGTGACTTTATTTGATTTCTAAATAAGATTTTTCTCCTCCATATTTAGCTTAATGTAACAATTCAATGAATCTTTTTACTCAATTACTGTCCACTAGATTATATTGGTCTAACCTCATTGTATGGTGTGTCTTGCATTCCAGAATCTTCTTTCATTGCTCCTTCTTCTTTAATATTTGGTGTAATGCTCAGAAAAGCTGGCCAGCCCATAGAGAACATGCCTTAAGAGGACCAAGCAAAATGCAACATTATTATTTGAGCCTAATCCTGTTTGGAGTAGATAACGCCTTCCTTCATGGTAGTATAATAAAACTTACTCAGTCAACAAGATGGGTAAACTATGACTATTGATAAATATTCTCTCCAAGGAAACTAATAATCCTGTTTCATAATTTTGTATCATTTTCCAGGTGACCCATTTTCTTTTAGAAGCTGGCATGGAATTATGGACAAAATACAGAATTTGTAGATGGACTCAGTTCCAGTGGTCTAGTTTGGCCAACCTCTTTGAGGCCATTTCTCCCATTTGTCAAAAGGAAGACATTAATATCTATCTCAAAATATAGTAGAAAGGACTCAAACATTAATATTGAGCAAACAGCTGGTATGGTCAGTGCATTATGAAAATAATACTCATTACTTGCTGATTTTTACTCCTTTGCATTATCTAGAAACTCCTTTAAATTTTCTTAGCACCGTGGCTACCAAGATAAAAAAAATATATATCTGGCTCTATAGGTCATATATTAAAACAGCTGATAATGGACAATGTTCCCATAGGAGGGACTGGAACTTTATAGTGGGGAATTTGAGTAGTTAGGAGCACAGTTTAGAGTGTCAGAACGGTCCTTGAACTTTGGCGCCATCACAAGCTCACCATGCTCTCTGGAGCAGACTGTATAACTTCTCTTGGTTTTGTTACTTGAAATCAGGAGGCAACAGTGACAGCACTTAACTCAAAAACTTGTTACTGGCATCTAACTGAGATATTGCCATCACAGAGCCTAGTGCAGGGCATTCCCAGGAGCAAGTGCTTTTAAAATTATAGCTGATACTTTAGTGACATGTTTCTGTTTTTGATATCAGCTCATTGGCCATGTAACTAAATTATCACTCCAAAATGTGCTAAAAATTATAATTAGAATAATTATTGCAATCTAGTCCTTGCATTCAAAATTCTACTTCCCTAGTTTTTAATAATGTTCCTCCTGTAATTAAACATATATTAAAATATATGAAAATTAATGAGCAGGGATATATATATATATATATACATATATCTCCCCGATATAGGAGAGAAAGTCATGATACATCTTTTGCAGAATGATGATCATTGTTAGATTTGTACTTCCTGGAGTTGCTCATATTTCCCTATATTCTGATTCTTTGCCCATTGTAGTGAGGAGATAATTTATCCCTGTGACTTAGAAACATAAAAGTATACTGAGGACTTCAGATACGTGTCAATGGATATGAATATATACTAGTGCATCACAAAATAATCACCTTCCTCAGAGTTTACTAAACAAATATTTCTTTTCTAAGTGGGTATATTAAAGTGCAATATTACTTTAGGTCTAAAAGTGGGTATTTAAACTTTTTTCATATTAAAGTTTCACACAACATTTTGGGATATAAGTTCCCACAATTTGTCAGACTGACACCCAGTTTTATCAGATTTCTTCAGTTTTGTTTTCTGTTAGAATTTGAAATAATCTTTATGGAGCTCTGTATGGTGTCTAAGTATGATATAAAATAGATGGGGATGAAGAGTATGTTAGACAAAACAGTGATGATTTTGATGACTTGCATATAAAAATGAAGTTGAATAGTTCATGTGGAACTAAGCTTGAAGATCCCTGAGTTTTAGCATGGACGTGAGCTGGGGACGTGAGCCGTGGATGTGAGCCGTGGACATGAGCTGTGGATGTGATACCCGGTCGGGTTTCCTTCTCAAAGAAGTGACCTCACTGTCTCATGGTTCATTTTGTTAACTTGGTCCAAACAGTTTATTTGCAAAATCCACTGAGATTCTTTAGAAAATATATGCATTTTTAGAAGAATAAGGGTTTAATTATGTTAATTAAGTAAATAAACGATTAATTAACTATGTATATTGTAACTAACATCCAATTTGCCTTTTGTTTAGTTGGTTTGATTTTAAAATCTAAAGATTTGTTTGTGTTTTTCATACACTGAGATTTTCAGTGCATTTTGAAAGTTAAGATAGTGTTATGAAGTAGACCGCAGGTTATAACCTTTGGGTTCGAACAAACCTTTTCAATAGAAAACAGTTTAAATATATTAACTATATTGCCAAATTTTTTTTACAAAGAGTAATTCTTTAGTTATTGTTACAAAATATTTCATCAAACATTAAGGATGAAATATTTTTTAAATTAAAAAAAATTTTTAATGTTTATTTTAGTTTTTAGAGAGAGAGAGAGAGACAGAGTGCAAGTGGGGGGGTGGTGCAGAGAGAGAGAGTGAGAGACAGAGGATCTGAAAGCAGGCTCTGAGCTATCAGCATAGAGTCTGATGGGGGGCTTGAACCCACAAGCCGTGAGATTATGACCTGAGCCGAAGTCAGACACTCAACTGACTGAGCCACTCAGGTGCCCCAAGGATGAAATATTTTTAATTAAAGGATATCAATGCTGGGAATTATTATATGTTGTAAGTTGTCAGAATCAGTTAATGTTTTTAAAAAATGGAGGGGCGCCTGGGTGGCTCAGTTGGTTAAGCTTAGGTCATGATCTCATGGTTCTTGAGTTCAAGCCCCATGTATGGCTCTGTGCTGACAGCTTCGGGCCTGGATGGAACCTTCAGATCCTGTGTCTCCCTCTCTCTCTGACCCTCCCCTGCTAGTGCTCTGTCTCTCTTTCTCACAAAAATAAATGAAACATTAAAAAAAATTTTTTTAATGAAATGTAACATGTAACATTATATATTTCTACATATATATTTTTGGCATTCCTCATTTTCAATAAGTAGCTTTTTTGACATTTCAAGATTCAAATGGATTTCTCTTGCAATTTTAAACAACTTTAGAATAAAATCCCAAGGGCAGACTAGTATGCAAACTGGTAGCAAAATATGGCCATAACTCATAATCCTAAGTATTGGATCAGATGCAGTTCTATTTGCTGAGGACTTTCTGGTTCTAAACTTCATAAACTCTGGATGGATTTCTGAGTGGTAGGAGCCTCAGACTTTCGCAGTGTGAGGTATGAAGGTTTGAGATAGCTTTTGCTTCTAAGAATACACTTGAGAATTTCATTGAAGTAAACTTTAAGCAGCAACTTGATTTTCTCTGCACTGTTCCGTGGGGGTAAAGGAGCTTCTGTGGGAGAGTTAGAACACTCACTTCCTCCACCAGGAGCTGTTAGTAATGGGTAGCTATCACAGGGGTGGACATCCTCCGGGAGCAGGGACGGTGTGCAAATCTTTTCCATTTTCCAGTAACCTATGGTAGTGCGAGATGATGTTAAGACATTGCTACATGTTGGTGTTAATACAACTTATGAGACCGTAATCAGTAAACAATAAAACATTCTCGTTTTGAGCTAAGGAGTTGACCAGTTAGCCTTTTTGTACATAAAATAAACATGAGAGAAGCATGAGAGAGCTAAATAAGTACAGCATAATTAAAAATATCTGTGACAATTAGTGTTACTTAATGAAACGTAACTGAGATTAATACTAAAATCAGGAAGTTAATTTTAACTTCGGTTTCAACATGTTGACTTCTGGACCTTTCTCCCTGCGCACGGTCGACTTACCTTTTCTTTTCAGGTATTCCGCAATGAGAGCGGCTATATGGATGTAACACATAGCAGCCTGTAAGAAAAAAGAAAACGGTATTCGAGGAAGGCACAGCAGAGATCTGACTGTTTCTATCATCAGGACTAATCTTCCTAGGTGAGTCAGGATTCCACGTAAGAATACAAGGAGGAATGGTTTTAATGACAGAATTAAAAACAAGAATCAGTCTGATTTCCAAAGAGTTTCCAATCAAGAATAAATGCCTATTTAGGAAGTTTTGTTTGTGTGTTTATCTGGGTGTTGTCTTCCAGTGGGTGAATGAGCTGACCTGAAGAATTTTCCCATAGAATTAATTACCTTCCTTCCTAACTATTTAAGTCTAATGTATATAATGTATTTTATTTTTTTACTTTTAAAAAATTTATTTATTTTGAGAGAGACAGAAACAGACAAGTGGGGGAAGGAGAGAGAGGAAGAGAGAGCGAATCCCAAGCTGATTCCATGCTGTCAGCACAGAGCCCAATGCGGGGCTCAAACTCAGGAAACCATGAGATCATGACCTGAGCCTAAAACAAGAGTCAAAGCTCAACTGGCTGAGCCACCCAGGTGCCCCTGGTGCGTATATATTTTAAAATCCACAATTCTTGTTGAAACTATACACTATGGTATCAGGATCTAAACTGAGAATAAAATTAAGTTACCTTTTTACTTTTTCTATTTCCAATCATGGCCCCCTTTGAATTTCTACTGTTTCCGATGGTCACCTCACAAAGTGGTACTTGATTAAACAGTGGGGCCTAAAATAAGGTGTGCTCCCGCCAGCCAGGATATGTGGCAGTATTTTATTTTTCTCTAGGATCTCCTGAAAAACTTCGAGCGTTGCTGAGTAGGCACTAGAACTTGGCCTGTTGAGGGGTCGAAATGACTGACTTTAGCTTTTCTCTTTGAAGTTTTATGAAGAGATTTCCCCATTTTCCGGGCAGTCCAAGGGAACTGGAGTATCTCCTTGTCCCATCAAACTGCCTCCAACTGCAGCTTCTGATTGCTTCTATGTCTATCCCAGGATCCTTCACACGCGTTTAGAAGAACTTCAGGCGTAACTTGAGGTTTTAGGACCCTTCTGGACAATCTAATCTCTTCCCCAAAGGGGTGTATTTCTGATAATAAGGCAAAACTTTTCCATTCGATGTTCAGAAACCACTTGGGTGCTGTGAATTATTACATAAAAAGCCACGCAGTGTTTAAACGGACATGGAAAAGTTAGCTATGGATTCATAATCTTCACACAGTGCGCTCTCCTCACATGGCTCCTGGGAGTGCTAATATTTCCATCACTAGCTCAGACTCGCTGCATATGAGGACAGATTACCCCAGCCTGAGATTACTCACTATGATGACAAGCTTCTCCATCCAACTCCAATTACAGGGAAGCAGTTTTAAAACACACAACATTACCTTAGATAATTCAATTTCCAGACACTCTTACAACCTTCCTCTTTAGTCCTAGGCTTTTCACATCCGATTCTGCGTTGCATACCCTACAATCATAGCTGACACCAACAACTCTGGCTTTATTTGGTATCATTTACATGGAGCCAGGCATTCTTCAATCCTACGTGCAAATTTAAGGCAACTAATATATAATTCGGTCACATCTAGATGAATGGAAAAACATGGTAACCTACTGTAAATGAAAATCCAATCGTCCTGAGAAAGAAGACAATGCCAATGGAGAAGGACTGAGCCTTTGCTAATCACCTCGGATAAGTCTCCGTTTCTTGCGTGAATCTTGGCCATGCTTTCCAGCCAGGTCCTGCGCAGCTCGGGGGTGCTTGCATAGGAGTTTGCCAGGCTGTACTGGAGATCCACCAGCATCTCGGGGTCCTTCTCATGCTCTTTCATCTGAGCTGTGGCCATCAAGACGGTCCTTATACGTTTTGTCAGATCTTTCACCTCTGCTGGGAAGTTGCTGTTCTTTGGAAAAGAGAAAGGCTGCGTCATTATCTGTTTCAAATTCCTAAGATAAGTTATGCTGTTATTTCTGGCTTGGTATCACAGTTTGATGTGATATTGTTCTTTATATTGTTCCTAAGTATGTACTTTCTTTATACATGCATGTTATGTATTATGGTTGTGACTACACATTTGAACGGAAGAACTCTAAGTAGACTTTGTCTTATCTGCGCACCTAGCTTCCTCCAGTAATAGCATCCTGATTGTTCTTTGAGATGCTCTCCTCTCTGGGTCACGTGATTTGAAAGGGTCTACTTTATTCGTGGGCACCAGTGTGTGGCCCATGTTACTGACCTGGCCCATCATATTCTTTGATCCCTCAAGCCAGTGATTGGTTTAGGGATGGGCCTATGAGACAAGGTTCAGTTTTGGGACTTTAACTGACCCAATTGAATGAGGTGCTCCTTCCACTAATAGGATATTCCAATATCCTCAGAATTTCTGAGAAAGTAGGCTCATCCTATTTGTAAATGAAGTAAACAAAGAAGAAAACTGAACTAAGAGATAGAGAGAGGTAAAAACAGAGGCAGTAGGGGAAGGAGATCTGAAAACATGATTATTCATTGATTTTTAAAGTTTCTTTTTTATTAAAAACATTTTTTTCTAGTTTTGTTCGGAAGTAACTGTCATACATCACTACATAAGTTTAAGGTGTACAGCATGGTGGTTTAATTTATATATATTGTGAAATGAGTACTATATAGTTTCAGCTAACATCCATCTTCTTCCAATGCAATATAGAGACAAGAAAGAAAAAAAGAAAACAGGAAAAAAAAATTCCCCTTATGATGACAACGAATAGGATTTTTTCTCTTAACTACCTCTTCTTTTTTTAAATGTTTATTTTTGAGAGAGACAGACAGAGCGTAAGCAGGGGAGGGGCAGAGAGAGAGGAGGACACAGAATCTGAAGCAGGCTCCAGGCTCTGAGCTGTCAGCACAGAGTCCGATGCGGGACTTGAACTCATGGACCACGAGATCATGACCTGAGCCAAAATTAGATGCTTAACCAACTGAGCCACCCAGATGCCCCTCTTAACTACCTCTTCTGTATAGTATAAAGCGATGTTAGCTACAGTCTTCATGTTGTACCTAGTACTTCTCTATCTTAGAATTAGAAGTTTGTACCTTTTCACCACCTTCCTCCAAATCTCTTCCCCCCCACCCCACCTCTGATAACCAGTAGTCTGATTTCTTTCCCCATGATTTTCAGGTTTTTTGAGAGACAGACAGGACGCGAGCAGGGGAGGAGCAGAGAGAGATGGAAACACAGAATCAGAAGCAAACTCCAGGCTCCAAGCTGTCAGCACAGAGCCCAACGTGGGGCTCAAACTCACTAATCATGAAATCAAGACCTGAACCGAAGTTGGACGCTTAACTGAGTGAGCCACCCAGATGCCCCTCAGGGATTTTTTTTTTTCTTTACAGTGAGATCATACAGTACTTGTTTTTCTTTGTCTTATTTCACTTAGTGCAATGCCTTCTGTGTCCATCCAGGTTGTCACAAATGGTAGGATTGCCTCAAATTTTATGACTGAATGTTATTCCATTGAATATATACACCATAATTACTTTATCCATTCATTCACTGATGGACACGTAGCTTGTTCTCATGCCTTGGCTATTGTAAATGATGCTGTTATGAACATGGGGTGGACAATATCTTTTTGAATTAATGTGAAAACATTATTTTAATTCCTTGGTTCAGCCAAGCCTGATGCCAGGCTCTTATCTCTGGACTTTTCAGTACTATGATTAAAGGAGAAGTTTTCAAAAATTTCTAAAAGAAAGATTAAATACATTTGACCAAGACTAAGATTATGAGAGAATCACTGTATTTTTTGATATTTGTGGTTAGTATTCTTGTTATATCCCATTCAACCCACATCTTGAAAATTCCAAGTAACAGACGACAGATGGACAGACAGTTTGGGAGCTTACTGGCAATTCAACAAGCAAACTCAATGTAAGCTCTTCATTTAAATCTCAATACACAAAATACAGAATTTGTATTTTTTTCATTTTGATATTTCACAAAAGGATCCAGTTTAAAAGTCTTCCGAAAAGTCTTTGAAAATGTCCATAAAGCATTTCTTACTTTCATCTGCTTGTCTCCATTAGCAAAATTGTTGGTAATTGCAAGGGAATGTTGAAACCGAGAGCCTCCAATCCCAGCATCGGCGATTAACTGGCTTACAGCCTTGATGAGCTAGAAGAGAAGAGAAAAAGGAAACTCCAAAGGTAGTAACTAAGAGATAGTAATATTAAAGAAATCCACTGGATTGGATGAATGCATCATTGATTTCTCCCTGAGGGTCCAAAGAATAGCATCTTTATGCATTAACTTTTCAGAAGGCTGGCTAATCTAGGGTGTTTCCTATAATGTAAAATATTTAAAGAAGGTTGCAGGAATCTTGGGAGGCCTTAAAAGAAGACATTTCTGTGTTTGGAACCTGGTGGGGTTTCGCATCCTAGAGATAGTCATGGTTTCCTGCGTGCTGTATTCTATTTGATTCTGTTCCCCGGCAGAAGAAAAGTAAAAGTGGAATTATGGGCTGTGTTGATTTCTGCCCAGCTGCCTTCTTTCTCCAAACCAGAGTTGACTGTGCCGAGCCTCTTTAAGGAGGAACTTGGTAAAAGAGTTGATAGCTCTTGCCCTGGGGCCTGGAGGCTTTTATCGATGCCAAAAGGGAAGAGTGGCTTGGACAACAGCAATAATGGAAATTGGCAGCACTTACTTGTAAGTGGGATCGGACAATTGACTTCTGCTTGTTAAATTCAAAATTCTTCCTCATGAAAAAGTAGAGAAGAGCTGATGCTTCTGTCTGAGTTGACCGTGACCTGTGGTTACAGCATTTTAAGACTTCATAGCAGAAGGATCCACACAGGTCTGCAGGCCCTTGAAAGAATGCTGAAGGAAACTATGGAGATAGAAGGGCTGATTAAGTGGTGGTGGGGGGCGGGGGGCATGCCTTCATTTTGCTGTGTTTCTGCTTGTATTTAAAAATTCCTTAGACCAAATCTGCCTTCTTCTTCATCTTTTTTTTTTTAACCTAGTCTATTTTTTCCATCTGCAAGTGGAAGGGATATAATTGTATTTATTTAAGTCCATACTCATATTTCTCTTTTTTTCCTAGAAATAATCATTCTCTACATGGTGAGTATCCCATGCATCAATGATGACAACCCAAAACTAGTGAAGGAGAGCTATGAAATGTTTTCTCTTCACCCAACATTGTAAAACCACAGGGATCCTGAAAGGTGGTGGCTGTGTCTACTTTAATATGGAAACTTCACTTGGCATGAATGGACATTAGAGTTGACGATGTGCATTCTCCGTGTCACAAACACTGAAGACCACCCCTCCCCAAAAGATGGCTACATGCGAATATTGTCCCCTTTAGATATCCAAGTAGATAGGTTGTCAAGGCTGTAAACTTGTTTTCAGACCAGAATCACGTGGCTTATTAAAACCAAAAAAAAAACCTCTAATAAAAACCAAATAAACCAAAATGGAAGGACACAGACCTTCTTTCCTCCATACTGAGAGATGTGAAGATTAATACAGTTTATTATCATCCTTCTCTGAGCTTCCACTGGAACGAGGAGAACTCTTACCTTGCATACAAACAGCCTCAAGGAGGCAAACACATGCTTCAGCGCTGTGGCTGACTGGTTAACTTGGAAAAAGAGCATGTAGGTGTCAAAGACCCTTTTCATCATGGAATTTTGACATTCGGATTGTTGGAGTTGTCTCTGGAAATTTAACACAGTAGTGATTTAGGATGAGTTAAAAGGCACCTGCATTCTTTCAAAAGATATTTATTGTGGGCCTACGATGTGGTAGGCACAAGTGTGGATACTGGAGATTGTGTTGAATAGGAAGATAAGGTCAATGTTCCCAGTGAAACTTACATAACAGTGATTGGAAAAAATTACTAAATAAGAAAATAGAGCATAATGATGTGTGATATAATACAGAGTAATTGGTTTGGGAACAGGATTACTTTATTTTTTTATTTTATTTTCTTACTTAATATATATATTTTTTAATTTCTAGGAAAGAAAGAGAGAGAGACAGCATGAGCAGGGGAGGGTCAGAGAGAGAGGGAGTCACAGACTCTGAAATAGGCTCCAGGCTCTGAGCTGGCAGTCAGCACAGAGCCCGACGCGGGGCTCAAACCCACAAACCGCGAGATCATGACCTAAGCGAAAGTCAGATGCTTAACCGACTAAGCCACCCAGGCGCCCCAAGGGAACAGGATTACTTTCGATAGGGTGGTCAGCCAGACCTCTCTAATGGATGAACTCACACGTGAGCTGAAGGAATTGGCCGGGGCAGATCCGAAGGGATTGTTTAAGAAGAGAGAAACGGCGAGTACCAGGGATATGAGTTGGAAAGAAGGTTATGAGTTCAAAGTTGAGAACAAAAAGGACAGAGTAGTCTGAGCAGAGTGTGGGGGTGAGTTTGGGAGGGAGGTAGAAGATGAAGTCACAGAGAGGCAGGCCCTCCTGGGCACTGGTAGGGCCTTAAAGATGTCTGAGATTTGACGGACATTTGCACTGAGTAATAAAGAATTACAACATGGTTTTTGTTTTTTTCTACCACCATGCTTCCATTTCTCCTGAAAGCAGGGATTTTTTTTTTTTTTTGCCATAATCATTGTGTTTGGTGTAGACTTTATTCAATGGATCCAACTGTTCCTATGTCAACCCTGAACATCTGTAAGCTCATTAGACTGAGCTAAGATTTCAAATATCTTTATTGAGGTATAATTGACATACAATTTCTATAGTTTGAATTTATTAAATTTTACATAAATGGCAACGACAGTAAATATTCTTTTTGTTTGGCTTCTTTTGCTGAGCGTAACTGAGCAGTATTCTATTGTATGGATATATCACCATTTAAAAAAATTTTTTTAATGTTTATTTTAAGAGAGAGAGAGAAAGACAGAGCACGAGTTGGGGAGGGGCAGAGAGAGAGACACACACAGAATCTGAAGCAGGCTCCGGACTCTGAGCTGTCAACACAGAGCCCGATGTGGGGCTCGAACTCCCAAATCGTGAGATCATGACCCGAGCCAAAGTCGGACACTTAACTGGCTGAGCCACCCAGGTGCCCCGATATACCACCATTTTTAAAATCCATTCTCCTGTTGATGTACATTTGGGTGGTTTTCAGCGTTTGTTAAAAATAAGGCTTGCATGAACATTTGTGTACATGGTTTTTTGTGACCAAATGCTTTTATTTCTCCCGGTTAAGTGCTTAGTATTGGAATGGCTGGTCACATGATGGACACATGTTTAACTTTTTAGATTCCCATTCTGGTTTCCAGAGTGTTTGCATTCCCACCATTGGCTGATAAGAGTTCCAGCTTTTTCATACCCTGGCCAAAATGTGGTATGGTCAGTCTTTTTAACTTTAGTCATTCTACTACTATGTGGGTATTATTTTCACCAAAGTTATATAGATGACAAATAAGCACATGAAAAAAAAATGCTCAGCATTATTAGTCTGCTGGATCTAGCTGTCATTTGTCTCTCGCCCTGAGACTGAAAAAGTAGAGTCATGTTCTTACTCAGCCTGCTTTGCCTGAGAGTTAAGCAGGAGAAACAAGGAAGAATGTTTATTTTTTGACAACAGTGAAATACGTATGTTATGTATATCATTCGAGCATTAGTCAACTTCTGATGGACTCTGAGTCTCATCTTTGAAACTTTTTTCCACTCACACTTAGGCCGATTTATGTAAGGGTAATTGATTTCATAAAATATTAAAATTGTTTTTAATGTTTATTTATTTTTGAAGGAGAGAGAGACAGACTGTGAAGGGGGGCGGACAGAGAAAGAGAGAGACACAGAATCCGGAGCAGGCTCCAGACTCTGAGCTGTCAGCACAGAGCCTGACGTGGGGCTCAAACTCACGAACTGTGAGATCATGGCCTGAGCCAAAGTCGGATGCTCAACCGACTGAGCCACCCAGGGGTCTCAATAAAATATTTTAAAAACATGTTCTTGACTTCACATGACTTTTCTACCTCCCGTTTTATCATGTGCAGAAGACGTTATAATCACACCTACCTGGTGAGTCTGGGTGAAGAGCGATAGCAGGTCCAGGATAGTCAGGCACACCTCGGTAGCTATATTGGCCTCTGTGTCCACATGGTGCATGACGTCTATTTCATTGGGGTTGCCTATAAAATATGAAGAAGAACATGCATAGATGTCTAAGAAAATTCTTTGGATTCCATAAAGGGCCTTCTTCCCTTATATATTCACTGCCTTCTGGTGTTTTGATAAATAATTTATTAAATCAAAGTGCTTTTGTTTGTTTAATTACCTTATTGGCTGAATTAAAAACTCTAGAGACTGTCTAAAGACAGAGTCTTTAGCGGATGTTATAGACTAAATGTTTGTGTTACCCCAAGTTCCTACATTGAAACCCTAACCCCCAATGTGATGGTATTGGGAGGTAATTAGTTTGTGAGGGTGGAGCCTTCATGAATGGGTTAGTGCTCTTATAAAAAGAGGCACCAGAAATATCACCTTTCTCTCTGTCATATGAGGACACAAGAAGAAGGTGGCCATCTGCAAACCAGGAAGAGGGTTCTCACCAGACATCAGATCTGTTGGCATCTTGATCTTGTACCTCCCACCCTCCAGAATTACAAAAAATAAATGTTTGTTGTTGAAGCTACCCAGACTATTATCTTGTTGTAGCCACCCAAGCTAAGAGTGTGGGCCCTTTTCATACATCACTATAGACCAGCATGATCCATCTGCCATTATTTCTTACTTCTTTTCTATTGACTTGGGCATTGGCATAGTCATAGTTCTTTCATACTGAATCTGGGTCAAGTTTTATGCTCTCAGTTGAATAGACTAAATGTATAGTCTTAGTGGACAGTGTGCATGAATGGCCATTAAAGGCCCTAAATATATTTATAGGTGAAGGCATCTGCCTTTGGTCTCATGTCTGTAACCACTAACATGTACATGATACAAAACACTGGGCCCCATTTTCTCCTCATTCACATGCTGGAATGTGTGTATCACTGGGTTCAATATATCCCACTTAGTGTTTCTAGGGCATGGACAATTTTCTCCTCTGTCCAAACAGCAGACAGGAATAATCTGGTTGACAGACGTCCCCAAAACCCTACAATAGCAAATCCACCTAACATCAGAAGAACTTCATGAAGCACATCATCCTGAGACATTTGCCTTTTTCGTTTCTTATAAAGACACTTAATTTTTAAAATCCCTTTCTCTGCTGATCTTTTTCCTCTAAGAAGAATTCCCTGGGCTACAGCCAGCCTGAAAAGCAGTGCTCTCAGTAACACACCAACATTGCTTATGTTTCTGAAGCATTCTAACGCATTTCATGTCTTCCATGCATCTAGAGAAACGCTGATAACCATCTCATTCCTATTATTTCTTGTGTACTTACTGGACATGGTATTGTCTAACATCTGCAAGAGTTTGGGGTTAGAAAGTGCATTTTTGCCTCGGATTATAGGTAAAGTCTGTGATCGGTGCTGCTTATGTCCTTCATGAGTGGACGTGGTATGCATCCTGAAAATTATTAAGAAAATAGGTTACAGCACGAGAGATATGAAATACAAATGTTCATTCAAATATTCTAGATTGAGTCAGATATAAACAACTTTTAAACAGAGATGTTTTATTAAAATGTTAATAACAGGTGACATGATAAAAGGGACTTTTAAGACTACTTTTGGAGAAATTTTATTTAAGCCAAAAAAGCATTCAGAAGGATAATCGATACCAAAGGATAATAGAAGAATAATAGATACTGACTTTAAGTCTGAACAAGCATATTCATTATTATTAGATGAAATTATGAGATTCCATGGGAATTCCATGGTATTCCATCCTTGTAGGGGAGAGAGCTAAGGGGTACCTGGGGCAGCTACATTCCCAGGATGATGACAAGGGTCTGCAATGGCTTTTATTCAATGTCTCCTTGGCAATGACTCTCCTGGGGGAATGAACCAGTGTTATGTGAAAGGAAAGACCCTTCCCTTTCTTGACTTTCATTTCAGCTATCATTCGGCCAAGATAATGGAACAGTTTATTTTGAGGAAAGCAGGCAATAAGAGATACCCTGAAGAGTCAAGCCTATGGAAGAGGCATTGATTTTCTCTTGGTCACAGTTTTCAAGGCTTATTTGGTTTTGGCCACATCAATGCTCTGGATGGATTGGGGCGCAAAAGACCTAACTTTAGTTTTCAGTGGTTAGGGGGGAGTCCTGAAGCTACAAAAAAAATGAGTTCTGACCTGTAGGGCTTGGTCCTTTGGGGCTGTTTATTTCCAAGTTTTGGGTCTATTTTGGTCTAGAGCTTCTGGAGGAAAAATCCTGGTGTTTAGGAGGGGACGGGTAGGAGTGGCCAGGACCTATCTAGATGGTTGAGGAAGAAGCCTGAAATTGAACCCACCAAACATCAACAAAACTGCAGTGACCTCAGGTACCTTACTATTGTCTTTAAAGGTAGAAAGTCATTGTTTATAGTCCTCTATTCTGTTACCATTTGCAAAACACGCCTATTACATTTTATTTCATTTGCTTTCACACAGGGGGCACTTCAAAGAGTCCCTATGGACGAAGAGGCAAAATTTACTCCATGATTTATTGGTCATATGCCACATTCTTATTTCTAAAATTCTTTCTAAAATACAGTCATTTTTGTATTACATATTATTATGTAACTTTGGGAAGAAGCAATCAAACTGGAGAAAATTTCAGCAAAGAATTCTTATTCATGAGACTCAGGGGGAAATTTAAAGTAAGATTTCAGGGCAAGATTTTCCCACAGGGTAGGTTCATGAAGAACAGCTCCAGGTCCTTTATGCCAGTCAAGTCAGTGTAATGACTAGGAAATCTAACACAAGCTTATAGGATCATCCACGCTCCCTCACTGCTTGAGATCCTTTAAAAAACAATGTTGGGGGCGCCTGGGTGGCTGAGTGGGTTTGGCGCCTGAGTGGGTTAGGTGCCTGACCTTGTGGTTCATGGGTTTAAGCCCACATTGGGCTCTGTGCTGACACCTCGGAGCCTGGAGCCTGCTTCAGATTCTGTGTGTGGCTCTGTTGTAGCTCTGTTTGTGTGCCCATGACATCTCATTACCATCTGTGTGGTGTGGCTTGTGTTTGCACAAGTAGTGCCCCTCCCCCACTTGCATTCTGTCTCTCTCTCTCTCTAAAACAAATAAGCATTAAAAAAATAAATGGATAAAAAACAATTTTAGCTCTAAGGACACTGCTAACATATTGCAATTACTGAACGGAATGGGGAGATACAGCCTCACATTTTACTTTGTCACTAGGAGGTTAGCAAACATTAAGTGAGCCATTTATTGGAATTATGTCTTTTCGGGTTCAGTTAAATTAGGGTACTATTAACCTGCATCTAATGCATGGCATTGTGCCCTAAGTGCACATAAATAAGGCATAATCCTTGCCTCTTAGGTTTTCACAAGGTAGCAGAGCAGCTAGAGAAGAGTTTCTGCATTCGGTTTCAAGTATATGCATATACATATGTATGTGCTCACCTGTGTACACACATGTGTGAGCATCCATACGGACACACACACACACACACACACACACACACACAATATGATCACAAATATAAAGCAAATGTGACATTACCATTGTGACAAGGGAGCTGATGTTTGGCAGGAAGGGTTAGATCCTTTGAGAGTTCCATTGTTCTGGGTGGACTGCACAAATTTAAATGCAGCTGCAATTTTCCTGCAAGGGAAACTGATGTTTTAATCATAGTTCAGTATTTGCAACTTATTTATAAACAAAGATCGGCAACTGGCAATGTGACTACTGAACAATGAGATAGTTTACGTGCTATAAAAATAAAATCACACTTTCTTTTGGCAGTGGGAAATGGGGGTTTAGCGAAGGTGTCAGAGGCTTTGTGGTCTTTCATGAGAAAACAATGTCAACACGAAGTTATCACAGATTAATTTTTCTTTTTAGCTTACTGGGACTATATTCTTCCTTTCTTTCTTTTTAATTGAAGTATAGTTGACACACAATGTTACATTAGTTTCAGGTGTACAACATAGTGATTTGACAAGTCTACATAAGTTGTGGTCACCACAAGTGTGGCCACCATCTGTCTCTAAACGACAAAACCATTGACTATATTCTCTGTGCTGCACTTTTTATTCCTGTGACTTATTCACATTGGATATATTTTCTACATTACATCCATGCGAATGATGGATAAATTAGTTCACACAATACAGGAAATGTGGCTTCCTTTTAGAAATGTATGTTTTGTGCTTTTCTTCCTAGACAGCTTTTAACTAGTCCTAGATCTTTGATGAGTATATGGCAATTGTCAAACTTCTATGTCTACTGTGAGGTCAACCTTACAATCCTTATGTGCATCTTAGAGATTTCTAATATATATCTATAAGCCTAACCTGATATACATTAATCTATGTCATTTTTTAAAGGCCAGACTAACCTATTGGAATTTAAAAATTATTACCTTATTATATTACGTCTTCCTAGGTATCTGAAATTTTGAAGACAAACACTAGAAAGGAAAAAAAAAAGCCACATTCCAATTATTTATGCCCTTTTATTTATACAAACTGTTCATTTAGTAAGCACATTAAAAGAAACGATTACATTTTCTTGAAAAATGCTATTAATAGATAGTTCCACATATGGGTGCTTAGAATGAAGGATGGTATACTGAACCATTCTGAAGCTTCCAGGGAAAAAAAAGGTTAACAAATCAACTTTATAACTTACTCCAAGATGCTGAAGAAGTCAGACACCTCGGGGCTGGGTGCTCTTTGCCAGTAGGCAATCAGTGTCTCTGAAAAGAAACACCAGGTAGCATGAGGCTTTTGGACATTCAAAGGTTTTTCCTTTTTAAAAATCTCAATTTTCAAGAGCTCTCTCTTTACCCTCTGAAATTGTCTTCATAATGTGAAGAAAGCACATGAGAAGGCTTCGGGTTTCTGCTTGGTCTAACTTGTCAAATCGAAGCGTTGATCCTATCAAAGACAAGGGTCTAGGGATCTAGGAATGGAAGAACCAAGAAAGACTGAGTTAGCAGGGAGCACTGGCTCGCCAGGTGCTGGGGAACGGGGTGGGGGGAGAAGCCCCACCTTTTCGCAGTTGTCTGTCTTCTCGCTGCTCTTCTCATTGGTGCTTGGGTTAGAGTCAAGACTCGCTAAGGACGCTCTGGAGTCAGCATGGTTTACTGTAGAAATAGCTATTGATGAAAATGCTGCAAACACAAGCCACACCACACAGATGGTAATGAGATGTCATGGGCACACAAACAGAGCTACAACGATGACCCAAAAAGACGTCGATCACTGAGGTGGTGGTGGTGTTGGGGAAGGCTGACATGACAGAATCTGGAATTGTCATTGAAGACATACAACATTTTAAGAATGGTCACGATGACCATGTCAGTCTTAAGGATTTAGGAATATTTAGACCATTATAAATAGAAAGAAACTAGAGCTTGCTTCTTTGGTTTCTCAAACAACTTTTGAAAGTTTCTCTTTGAAAAATGCTTGAATGCAAGTTCATAAGGATGCTTATGGGGGTGGGGGAAGCTTTCAAGTGTTGACAGCTTATAAGCAATTAAGATGACTTCCAAAATAGTTCTTAAAAAGAAATTCCAAAGTTGAAGGGGCTTGTATGCAATGAAAACCTAGAAGATTGTTTCCAGAATGAAGCAATTTAATAACATCAGAGTAGATTGCTCTTTGAGGTGAGTGAAACTGAATGCTAAGTAGAAAAAGAAACCTCTGGATGGGCTCCCAAGAAATATGTGAAGAGACCCTTTAGCTCTATAAATAGAGTGTACTTTGACATACAGCAATGATGCACATTAGATGATGGAGTGGGTAAGAAACACAATGATATGTAATGTAAACATGAAGGAGACTTAAACACAGGTGTTTTGGCAAGGTCGTAAGTACCTGCTATGGAATTTAAAACATCTTNCAAGGGGCTATTATATTTTAAAAGCTTGTATGCAATGAAAACCTAGAAGATTGTTTCCAGAATGAAGCAATTTAATAACATCAGAGTAGATTGCTCTTTGAGGTGAGTGAAACTGAATGCTAAGTAGAAAAGGAAACCTCTGGATGGGCTCCCAAGAAATATGTGAAGAGACCCTTTAGCTCTATAAATAGAGTGTACTTTGACATACAGCAATGATGCACATTAGATGATGGAGTGGGTAAGAAACACAATGATATGTAATGTAAACATGAAGGAGACTTAAACACAGGTGTTTTGGCAAGGTTGTAAGTACCTGCTATGGAATTTAAAACATCTTTAGAAAACGACGTATCCACAG
This sequence comes from Crocuta crocuta, assembly GCF_008692635.1. Taxonomy (NCBI): domain Eukaryota; kingdom Metazoa; phylum Chordata; class Mammalia; order Carnivora; family Hyaenidae; genus Crocuta; species Crocuta crocuta. The sequence continues at coordinate 9,551,827 of NW_027536464.1, forward strand.
AATTGGCATGTTTCATAGCTGACTGGCTGTGAAATCCTCCATTCGAGCTGAGGTCATCTCTAGATCCCTGTATTTGAAGGACAGAAGAGATTAGTGGGAATCACCATACAATGTTTTCAACATTGTAAACCCACATATACCTTCTTTGTTACACTTTCAGTTTGATTATATTTGATCTGATCTTTCATATTCCAGCAAAGATCTTCTGCTAAAGCAAGCAGTGAAAATGAATACAGTCACAACCATACTCTTAGTCACATTTTACCTTATGTGATTTTTCTTTATAACGTAGTGGAAACTATCTTTTAGATATAAGCTAAATGGTTGGAATGGCTACTGATTTTTTTTAATGGGTTATACTATAGATTATATATCATTATTATCATGAGTTATCTTATGTATATTACTATGACCAGAAACTAATTCCAAATACTTTTTATGTACCATTCTCTATGCCTAGTGTTTTGTACTAGACAATTTAATCTTCCTTAGAATCCTATAATGGAAGAATTCTATCTGATTCTATAATTAAGAAAGTGGAGTTTTAAAGAGGTGGGAGAGGGCGCCTGGGTGGCTCAGTCAGTTGAACGTCTGACTTCAGTTCAGGTCATGATCTCACAGTTTGTGAGTTACAGCCCCACATCAGGCTATCAGCATAGAGCCTGCTTCGGATCCTCTGTCCTCCCCTCCCCCCGCCCCCACTCTTTCTCTTAAAAATAAATAAACATTAAAAAAATAAAGATGCTGGATGACTTATCTAAGGTTACATTGCTAGTAACTGCTGTGGCTATTATTTGCACAGGGTCTTCCTCTAAAGAGCATTCCAAAGGCACTGCTCCTAACTTCGAGATGGCTATATCTTGCATTCAGCAGTGGATTCATTCATCTGGGATGTGAAAACAGGCCTCCGGTCTCAAGTGGCTTTTTGTGCAGCCACGATGATGGCTCAGTGGAGGAGGGAGGACAAACAGGCCACTCCTGGGGTGTGACTAAGGCACTCTGCTAACACCAGGTGGTCATAAAGCCCATGCGGAAAGGTGGCAGGGGGAGGTGGTGTACACTGAGGATGGGGCCATGCATGCAACAGAGGAACCTGGTACTAACTGGACAGAACTGGGAGGTGACACAGAGAAGGGAGGGCAATGAAAACACAATGTTGACCAGATGGACGAGGTGGAAGGCGTTGGGGACCAATCTGGAACAAATGAGACTAATGTGAATGTCTCCAAATAGCTAGCGAGAGGTGCTCTGTTTGCTCCCGGTTGGGGGAAAATGACTCTCTGGGGCAAAAATATAGAACAGGCAAACACTTTATTAAAATGCACATTTGAAATATTCTATAAACTTACCTGATTTGATGTGTTGACAGTAAAAGGATACAGGTCTTTCAGGTAAATCCTTGGCATATTGTCCAGAAGCATGCCATAGAGGGGCATGTATAAACTCGCTATCTGGGCCTGTTTGTCCTAGGTGGAAAGGTAGCCAAGAGAAATGATTCACCTAAAAATCAATACACTTGTAGGTCTGATATGCATTTAATGCAGTGAGCCATTAAATGGTGTTTAGGGAAGAGAGAAAAGAAAATCACTCACGGGTTCTCTGTATCGATCATCAAATGAATGCTTAGCCATGAGATTTTTTAGGACAGCTAACGCTAAGTGCCTGATGTCTTGGTCTTCTTGCAGGGCAAAGCCAACTTCTCGAAGCAGAATTCCAATTAAGAAGTGTTTGCGGCAAAATTCGTTCGTGACCGAATATTCAGGCATATCTTTGTGAGGAGAGTAAAGAGGGCATATTATTGAAAATCAAATGATCACTCTATAATCGAGAAAGATTTATCCAGCCACTATCAACCTCTCTCACTACCAGGGAGGGATTCAGTAATGCAGTCTTGCTACAGAGATGAGAAACGAGGGAGAGGGACATTCAGGAAGCAGTGTGTGTAGCCTGCTACCAATAATACTGATGGTCAAGAGTTAAATTCCAGAAGAGTAGATGTCTACAGTGTTACAGGAGCTGAGAGGAGGGAGAAAAACTTGTTTTCTGTGTGGAGGAATCAGGAGATTTTACTGCAAGGAAGATGTTGATGTGGGCCTTTGAAGCTGCTGAGGGTGGGAGGTGCAGAGGGTCAGGAGTCAATGGAGGTGGTGGGGGGTGTGGGTGGAAGATAAGAGGTTGGGAGGACAAAGGTTCCATGGCACCGATTTCTGAAAACCCACAGTGCTGGGGGGTACCAGTCAGCACAGCAGCCAAGGATGGGGTGGGGATTGAGACTTGACGGGCACATGGGGCTGGATGATGCGGAGGCTAAAGCACCAATTCTATAGCTGGTACCTAGGATCCTTGACCCTTTGGCACTGAATTTTGTAGAAAGTGGTAAGTCCCCAATGGCGCTGAGATCAGTGGCTTGATCAGACCTGTGCTTATTCATCTGTTCACAGGGTGACAGGCTATAAATGAGTTATTCTGTGGGGAAATGTGGGGGACAGGCTATAACACAAAAGTCTCAGCCACAAGGCAGGGAGAGAAGAAGTGAAATGTGTCTGGGATGGGGTAGAAGGACCCAAGGTGTAGAAGAAAAATTACCAGGACAAGTTGGCTGAAGGATGTGAAAGAACAAGGAGAGAAACACCAAAGTGCAAAATTTTGATCCTGAATTAGGGAGAAATTGGAATGTTAAAATTTCCAGTAAGAATTGACCACTGGGTTTCCTAAATGTAACTATTAACAACAGGACCAGCACCCACTTCCGGAACATGTACCGAGTGCCAACACTAGGCTAAGCACTGTATATAGCTGTTATGTCAGTGATTCCTTGGGGTTACCTATGAGATGTAATGAACTCTTGGAACATTCCATCTCATAAATGAGTAAGAGAAGATTAAACATAAGGAGTTTTGCGGTCCAGGAAGATGCCACTGGATGTGGAGGAGTGGGGAATGTGAGGTTCAGGAGATGGAGGCCCAAGGCTGTAGTTAGGTCAAAAACATTTCTCCACAGAACAGTGAGTACTCGTGAGGGCCCAGAAGTGGAACAAAACTTTGTAGTTGCCAACCTAAGGCTAGAGAAAAGTTTTGCCTGAACTGTTTTAAGTTATGAACCTAATTCAAGTAAACATAATAATCAGTCTCAATCTTGAGAAACTAGCTGTAAAACTAGGCCATGGTGTATGGACAGAAATCTCGAAAGCTAGTTACACTGAACAAACATGTTATGACATATATGAGGCAATTGTATTTAGGATGTACCTTAAAAAAATTTCAGATGATTTGGGAAATTCAAAGAAAAGGTCAAATTCTGGAGAATAAAATAGGAAAGAATTCAAGTTGGGGAAGCGTTTAATTATCTGTTACAAGGGAACAGTTCATTCAGCTTGTTGACTATTCTGACTGTGTGAAATGAAACCTATGGCTATTTTTGGCATCTGGACACTGGAGATTTGTAGTATTTATACTAATCAATATTATCAGATTATGATGTACTTATTGATGCTTAGATAATATAAAATAAAATCTAATTATTTACCTGATGCATGTAACTCTTGAATTGATTCTGAAGGTGTCAAGGGATCTGAATTTAATATAAATAAACAAAAAAAGTTAAGATATACACATACATACACTCTATTTCATTAACTGTGGGTAAGTTACACTGAAACATTATATTATCCTACAACATAAGTGAGTTTCCTCAATAAAGCTTTATTTTTGAAGACAAATACCATAGGTTGGTTGTTTCCTTAAAAAAGAATGCCATGGGGAAGGGAAGTAAAAAGAATATAAAAACAGGGAGGAGAACAAAACATAAGAAATTCTTAAATATGGAGAAGAAGCAGAGGGTTAGCGGAGGGGTTGTGGGAGAGGGGATGGGCTAAATGGGTAAGAGATATTAAGGAATCTACTTCTGAAATCATTATATGCTAACTAACTTGGATGCAAATTAAAAAAAAAGAATACTTAATGACAGGGGCCCCTGGCTGGCTCAGTCACTAGAATGTGCAACTCTTGATCTTGGGGTTTTAAGCTTGAGCTGCACGTTGGGTGTAGAGATTACTAAAAAAATAATAAAATCTTTAAAAAAAAAGAAAAAAAGAATGCCACAAACAGAGGTATTTTAATTCACAGCCTGTTACTCAAGCATTTATTTTTCTATCAGAAATGCGCATGCTGTGAAACACGTATTTTTGTGTTCACCATTGAGAAAATCACATCTACAGAGAGACTCTCCGGTCTTTTCCTGAGTTACAGACCAATAGTAAAGCAAGTGGAATCAAAATGATACAACAGGTGTGCTTTCCTTGAGTATCTTCACCAGCCTGTCTAACCCAACAATAAGTTGGCGCTAGTTTAGAAAAAAATAAAAAGGAATACAAAACAAAAGACTAAAAATGTTATCGTCCAAAATGACATTTCTACCTCTTTTTCTACGAAGACATTTAGATTAAATATACTTCATAAATTAGAAAAGAATGGAATAATGTGATAGCTTTTATTTAAGATTAAAACAAAACTTTTAAAGGCTTGATCATGTATTTTATTTTCCCTCCAAAATATTAGTTTTGTGTGATACATACAGTCGAAGCTACAATACATGTAAGGAGGCTCTTTATCATCTTCTATTCTGCTTTCCGTGAATATCAAAACTGTTCTTTGTGGAAAATTTACTCACTGCTCAGAAGTAAGGTCCTCTTTCTTTCTTCCCTCCCTCCCTCTTTTCCTGCTTCCTTTCTTTCTTGAGGTACAAGTGATTATGTTGATTTCAGGTGTACAACATAATGATTCAATATTTATGCAGTGTGACAGTGAAGCAGAGCATGTTAGGTTCTGAAATCATTTTAGTGTTTTCTTTGCATCTTTATACTTGATTATCTTCTGATGGCTAGATGCGTGATGATCATCTTGGTATCTATGTATGTTGGTATATATATATAATACATTAATAAAAGTGATAAATGAAAATACTTTCTGTGGACCACTTATGCTATAATAAGTATAGAAATGTGGAGCCCCATTCTTTTCTGCATAACCATCTCTGCCTCTTTCTAATCCAGAGGTATCAAATATTTACAGGGTTGCCCTCCTGTGCACTTTCCTTCCTTCTTTTCAAAGCAACAGGTTTTGTGTGTGTGTGTGTTGTGTTGTGTGTGTGTGTATGTGTATGTGTTTTGGTATAAGATTTAACCAAATTGTGTGTGTGTGTGTATGTGTGTGTGTTTTGGTATAAAACTCATTTTGAGGAATTGCATTTTAACATACTTATACACACTAACTGATAGCTTTAAGTGAATTTGTACTCACTAAGTATAACTTCTCTTCCCCTTAATTTTAAGCCTTTCAAGATCAAAGGACAGTTATCTTTTGGAGCCAGTATAGGAAAAGTATTGTTGTCGGTTAAAATTCTTTGATTTATATTCACCAAGTTTATAATTTCGTTGGCTTTCTCTTTTAATGAAAAAGGAAACAGACAAAAATTGAGAAATATAGTGCTGTATTCATTACCACATGACACCAACTTCTGCATCTTCACCTGATTACATGGTCTAAATGCCCATGTAACAGCTTCAGAGAAAACCAAGACCCAGGAAACAGGGAAACAACAACACATAAACAAAGGTAACACAAACGAATGTATACGAGTGTTCACTTTGGAGGAACTGATGAAATTTCTGGGAATTATTACCTGGAATGTTTGCTGATCTTATGGGGAGACACAAAGGAATGAAGTGTTCATGTTGACATACTTCTTGAAGAAAATCAAATTTATACTGGCATAAGGTCTGAAAAAAAAGGCAAACTGGATGATTATTATTTATACACCATGAGGGTTGGGGCACCTGGGTGGCTCATTGGTTAAGCATCTGACTTTGGCTCAGGTCATGATCTCACAGTTTGTGGGTTCGAGCCCCACATCAGGCTCTGTGCTGATAGCTAGCTCAGAGCCTGAAGCCTGCTTTGGATTCTGTGTCTCCCTCTCTCTCTGACCCTCCCCTGCTCATGCTGTCTCTATCTCTCTCTCTCTCAACAACAACAACAAAAAAACCATTATATACTAAGAGGATTAATCAAAAATGTGCCTTTGAATCTTATGTCTAGAAAGAAGATGTAGTTAATTTTGTGTGACCACCAGGTATTTGCTAAGTTGACAGGTTTTTGTCCCTCTGAAGTGGTAAATGTAGTAGGACTCCCTTTATTTGAATTAAAAAAATGTTTATGTTTAATGTCTCATGGGGAAGGGGCAGAGAAAGAGGGATACACAGAATCCAAAGCAGGTTCCAGGCTCTGAGCTGTCAACACAGAGCCCCACGTAGGGCTTGAACCCATGAAACATCAGATCATGACCTGAGCCAAAGTCAGATGCTTAACTGACTAAGCCACCCAGGTGCCCCTGGACTCCCTATATTTGGAGATCTGTCAAGGCCTCCTTAGGAAATGATCCCATTTGTAACCTATACTGAGCTTCTGTGAGATCCAATCCTATGCAGTGATATTTTCCACTTTCTTTTAGCTTCTGTTAGAATGTGTCTATTCTGAAAGGAATTGTACAGCACCACATGCACAGAGCTCTAAAACCACACTCAGCTCATAGGACAGCTCCCTGCGATCACCTCTTGGGAACCAGTGCTAAGGATGAAAATGGGGCACGTGATACAAGACTAGACCAACTCTCTCCGTAGGCCCTTTGTTCTCAGACTGAGTTATTTAAATCCACCTCTTTCTTGCCTTGCAAACAAGCCTGTCTTCTCAATGATATTTTGATGAGGACAGTAATAAATGGATTCAGACATGGTCTAAGACAGCTTTATACATGTGTTGGAAACAATCACATAAGAAGGAAACAATTAGCACATTCATAAATATTCTATTTTCACTGTCATGCAGTCTAAGTAATCAATTTTTAAGACTCAGTTGGGTTGTGTTCACTAATATCAGCTAACAAAATAAAATATATTCCGTTTGCTCAGATTACTTTAGAATTATATTTTGAGGCAACTTTGTTTAATAATTTAAAATACAGGCATTTCAAATAAGAATAGTGCTGGGCTTAATCCTTTGTGCATCATAGTGAACAGGAGCATAATTAAATTGTATGTTAATTATTTTTCAATAAGTATGTTCTGTTTTGTTTCTAAAAAAAGATATAATTTAGGTCTACTGGAATCATACCTAAAAGGATATTCTGCAAATTTCACACATAATTGGGGCACTAACAAAGAGTATTCTTTCAAAAATATTTACAGAGGAAACTGGATTCTCAAAACCCAAATGGCATAGAATCATGTAACTCCCCTAGTTAAAAGTAAATCTCTACTGCCAAAAAAATAACATTCAGATTCCTAAGTGTGGCATGAAAGGATATGAGAAGACCATTATTTATTTTTGGCCTCTCTAGATTTGTTATTCTTTCCCAGTACCTAGATAATTACCCCGTGAAGACTTTCCTTCTTCCTAATGGGCAAAGGTTACTGGGGAGCCATTAATTCAGGTGCCCTGTCTTCCTTCCTTAAGAGGCAGGCATGTGACCCAAAGCAGGCCAGTCACACACTTCCTCTCTGGGATGTAAATCTTAAGCCGAGTGTTAAGAGAAAGAAAATGGTCCCAATATATTTTTTAAGCAGTTGCAGAGCTTGGCCCCATGGTTCATCCTTTGCAATGACTCTTGAGCCCTAGTTCCTGCTCTTTCTCAAGTCTGGCTCTCCATCTCTTTCTTTCACTGATGTCGTTTGCTCCCAGTATCCTTCTAATACTTCCCCTTTGCTCCAATTGGCACAAGTTTCTGTTGCTTGCGATCCAGAGAACGTTAACTGGTACAGCCTTCATGATCTTACCCATTTCCAGTCTTATTTCCCTTCAGCATAGGTCCTACTATAGCTCAATGGTTCTCAAACTTGAGCGTAACCAAGAATTACCTGAAAGCCTTATTGAAATAGAAGTCTCTGGTCTCCACCTGCCGCAGTCAGCTCTTAGCTCACTGGTATGGGAACCACACTTTGAGAATCACTACTCTCTAGACAGTACTATTACTGGCCTCTCTCTCTACATATCCTCCCTATTTAGGAAGGGGGGGGTCGACTGTCCTATTTTGCCCCAGACTGAGCGATTTCAGAAAAGTGAGACTTTCAGTGCTAAAACCAAAACAGTCAAGCAAACTGGGTTATACAAATTGTGGCTGAAAAGAACCCCTCCTTCACCACCCACAGGAAATAGAAGAAAAACATAACACATTCATTTTCACACTCTACACTCCACAACCTCCCCATTAAGAAAGGACTAACTCAGATGAACCATTTTAAAAGGCTGCCTCTCACTGGGATAGGCATTATTTTTTGATGTGGAGAACGGAGAGGCTAAAGTTTTAGGCAGACAAACATGGAGACTAGTTTATTTATTTATAATGCAATGGTTTGGACAGCAATCCCTCCTGCACTTGGCTCTTACCTTGAGATCACCAGAGGAGAACATACTGATGTAATTGTTAACCATCTTAAACACAAAGCCCCGGTCCATAAATGTAAAACAGCGCTGAAAAGCATAAAATTGTAAATTCAGATATTTTTACTTGAAAGGTCATTAAAGATTTTAGGAAAGGTGAATAAATATATTGAAGCAACATGATATTTCACTAAATTGTTGTGTAATAAATGTTTAAAAAAACCTCGACAATATATTTGAGCGTTCATCCACATATGGCAACTAATTAAAATACTAGATAGAGTGCACACACCAGGAAGATATGAGCCCTTATTTGTCAATTTTATAAAACAGCACGTAGAGTTTTGCAGTGATGTATTATAGCCCTTTGCTTTCCTGTCTATACAGAAGGTTTTAGCTTTTACTTGTCTATTCTTTAATCATTTAGTTACATTTTGTTCCTGGTTTTTTTTTGTTTTTTTTTGTTTTTGTAATTTGACCCTGTGGCTTATAGAGTGAAAGAATATCCTTTGTGGTACAACACCGGGTACAGAATAGGGATGTCAGAGATAGAGCGGGAAAGCCTTTATAAATTTCTGGTTTCCTTCGACAGAGTAGCTTTTCTTTCCAGGCAAGGCAGCTCGAATTTGAAGAGTGAAGGTAAGAGACCCTGAGGTTGCCATCACTTCCTCTGTTGTCAAACTCTCTTAATTGTAATAAGAAGGGTCTTAAACAGCAGGTAGGTTTGGAAGAGACACGTGGATATTCCAAGTGGGCACAACACGCTCTCTCCGAAAGACCAATGGCCATGTAGCCAGGAACCAAGCAACAGTGGCCAAATAACCATTCAGTAGTGTGAAGTGGGAGGTACAGATCGTGTTTACTGATACCGTATCTTGGACAGGCACCACTGCAGATTAGCACAGGGAGCTCATCGCTGGGCATGTGAGTTTGAGTCCATCCATCCAAATGTAGGTGAGAGTGCATACTACATGGGGGAATCTTTCAGCTGCAGCATCACTCAGTAGGGAGGGCTTCATTCTTGTCTAAAGAGTCCAGGGAGAGGGTCCATTGCAATGGTTCTGCCATTTCTTGGATCTCTTCCCAATTTTACAAACAAATCTCTTTTCTCAGAGAAGACTGGACATAAAATCTTGTTATAGGTAGTATACCAAGTGGGAAGTCTCCCACGGAAATCCATCTGGGCATAAGCAAGAGCTATTTTCTCTAGACATGTTCTACCAATTGCTAGGTCATTGATATTTTTGGTTTGTTTCCCTTTCTCTTTCTTTTTTCTTTTCTTTCTTTCTTTTTTTTTTTGGAGTGATTTTTAGGTACCTACTCATTCATTACTATGTCAGTATACTGCCTCATTTATCTTTTCATTTTTAATCTGAATTTAAGGTCTTTCAATTATTCTCCATTCACTAAAATGTAAATGGCTCCCGTGTTCTCCCATCTGCTGGTAGGGCAGTGAGGAGAGGCAGACACCAGAGCATAGTCATAGGCTCATAAGACATAAAGCAGCAGGGGAGGAGGCAAGGTGTTCTGCACCAATCAGGGTCCCCACAGCTGTGTCAAACCCCGAGAAATGTGGAGTTTTCTCCCGTGAAGACCTCTTGCTGTCTTCTTTCTGTTGGAAAGGAGTTTGGGTCCCATCTTACAGAGAAAGGAGGACTGTCTAGTGTGACTGCGGGCTTGAGAAACACGTCAATAAAAAAGCAGGTGAAAAAGAACCCTGGGGATGTCAGTGGTGAGGACACCAGGGCTCTTTGACTCGATGGAGGAGAGGTTAGTGAGTCCTGTCACTGAATGTGGCAAATGACACTTCCCAGGGGCTACTGTGGTTATTCTGAAGAGCAGACCTGATAGTTTTTGAAGGAGGTCAAACTCCAGCACCAGTGAATGGGGAAGACGGAGAGAAGGCTGCCTGACCTGGGGATTGAGGAAAACGCATTTGGGGATTTCCTGAGATTGAAGAAAGACCTTCTATGTGGTAAGATTGTCATTCTTTCCAAGGGGCAGTGAGAGAAAAAAGCGGGTCATTCCTAGGATACAGGATCATCAGAATCAGCCTTCTGCCTGCAGAGAGCCCTTCCAAAGGTCAAGCTTTATCAGGTGTCTCTCCTAGCATGGGTCTCCTGTGTCTGGTCCACCCCAGTGTCTGCTTAGCCGGAGGTACAGAGGTTCTTCTGCCCATTGCTGAGGTCTGGAGGGGCCTCTCTCTTTGCTTTTGTTTTAAAATAATGTATATTAACTTCTTATAGCAACAGAAAATAATTTGCAGTGGGCTTTGGCAAGCTGTAGCCCATGGGTCAATACTGGCTTACTGTCTATTTTTGTAAATAAAGTTTTATTGGAACATAGCCCCACTCAATCACTTACATATTGGCTATGGTGAATGGTTTATGGCTGTATTTACTATGCTCCAATAACAAAGTTGAGTAGCTGCGTCAGAGACGGTACGCCCTGTTAAAAATGTTTAGTATTTGGCCTTTAAAAAAAAAAGTCTCCCATCCAAGTACTAACCAGGCCCGACCCTGCTTAGCTTCCGAGATCAGACGAGATCTGGTGCGTTCAGGGTGGTATGGCAAGGGCACTTGTGGGGATGAGCACTGGGTGTTATGCAGAAACCAACTTGACAATAAACTATTTGTAAGGAAAAAAAAAAAGTCTTCAGGTCTTGATCTGGAGGATAATTTATAACCTACTGACATTTTCTCGGTTTAGTTTAGTAAACTAAAAGCCAAATATTCTCGGGGTGCCTGGGTGGCTCAGTCGGTTAAGTGTCTGACTTCAGCTCAGGTCATGATCTCATGGGTTCAAAACTCGGGCTCTGTGCTGACAGCTAGCTCAGAGCCTGGAGGCTGTCTTCAGATTCTGTGTCTCCCTCTCTCTATGTCCCTCCCCTGCTCATTCTGTCTCTATCTCTCAAAAATAAGTAAAACATCAAAAAAATTAAAAAAAGCCAAATATTCTCAATTATGTGGAAACATAGATTTTAATAAAAACAATATTTTATTTCACCAATTGTGAGGACAATGATAATTTTAGTCTATAATTTGTTCAGCGAAGAGTATGGAATTCCAAATTGCAAAACAAACCAGATGAGTGTCCTTGATATATATATTTTTTATGTTCTACAAAATCACTGGTCCTGCTATTTCCTTTTTTATCTTGGATACTTTCCTTTGTCCCTATGTTTGAAAGTAGCTTAGGTACCACTGACAGCAACTTTTACATAGATGATCTCTATGAAAAACATTTATTTATTAAAAGTCATAGAGCATTTAAGTCGAATAGAGTAAATAGGATGACTTTTCCCTTTGAAGAGACTCACTTATTCATTTCTTTCGATATTTATGGAGAAATATTACATATGTTTCTTTATTTAAAAAAAAAATTTAATATAGTTTATTGTCAACTTGGTTTCTATACAACACCCAGTGCCCATCCCAACAAGTGCCCTCCTCTGTGACCATCACCCATTTTCACCTCTCCCCCAACCCCCATCTAACTTCAGTTTGTTGGCAATATTTAAAAGTCTCTTATGGTTTGCCTCCCTCCCTCTCTGTAACTACGTTTTCCCCTTCCCCTCCCCCCTGGTCTTCTGTTACGTTTCTCCTGATCCACATATGAGTGAAAACATATGGTGTCTGTCTTTCTCTGCCTCACTTATGTCACTCAGTGTAACACCCTCCAGTTTCATCCACGTTGCTACAAATGGCTAGATTTCATTCTTTCTCATTGCTGTGGAGTAATCCACTGTATATATAAACCACATCTTCTTGATCCATTTGTCAGTTGATGCACATTTAGACTCTTATCACGATTTGGCTCCTGTTGAAAGCGCTGCTATGAACATTGGGGTACACGTGCCTCTATGCATCAGCACTCCTGTGTCCCTTGGGATACTCCTGTATCCCTCCTGTATTTTGTTATCAAACTAAAACTGTCTCCTATATTAGATGATTTCCAAAGTTAACTGAAATAAAGTCATTTGTCAGCCAGGTGGGTAAAAAGACATGGCCATCTGAGCAGGGAAATACAAATCATGAGGACCTTCCCCTTGCTGTCACCTTGACATTAAGCCCGTATAAGAGTACTTAGATGGGCGTCCTCAGGTTCACTGGACTTGTGACTCAGACTGGCAATAAAGAGAACAATTACAAATGCTGCATATGTATTCATGGATCCATTTGCATCCTATCTACTTCTAGGAGAGAATACCCAGAGAAATGTACAGGTTTTGGCTTAGTTGTTGCAAAAATACTACTTTCCCATGATATGATATAAAGGAGGATGCATTGTCACCTAGACATTTAAAAAATGTTTATTTATGTATTTATTTGTTTTAATTTTCTTTTAATGTTATTTATTTTTGAGAGAGAGAGAGAGAGAGAGACAGTGCACAAGCAGGGGAGGGGCGGAGAGAGAGAGGGAGACACAGAATCTGAAGCGGGCTCCAGGCTCCAAGCTGTCAGCACAGAGCCCAACGAGGGGCTCAAACCCACAAACAGTGAGATCGTGACCTGAACTGAAGTCTGGACACTCACCTAGGACATTTTTATATGCCCACACCAGACATATTACTCTCTCCATTCTTGGAAAACAATTTTGACACAACTATGGTGGTACAATTATAGTTGAGTTGTTAAATTCCAATGCCAACTAATTCACAGTATTTGATTGCTGATGTAACATTTAATAACCAAAAGAAGTGGAAGTCATTTGAAGCCCAAAGTGAGCCACTAACTCATCAGATTTCTGGGAATGTAAGAGATTTTTAAAAAAATGTTTATTTACTTATTTATTTATTTTGAGAGAGAGAAGGTGCATGCGCATGTGAGCACGAGCAAGTGGATGAGGGGCAGAGATACAGGGAGAGCGAGAATCCCAAACAGGCTCCATGCTCAGTGTGGAGCCCAGTGTGGGGTTCCATCATGACGTACCATGAAATCATGACCTGAGCCAAAATCAAGAGTCGGATGCTCTACCAACTGAGCCACCCAGGCGCTCCTATATGAGATCTATAATGCCAATAGTAGGAGTGGAGGAGCTGAAAGCTCAAATTTCATCAGTTCATAGGCATTGTGCCAAATGATTACATTAAATTTTACGTTAAAAAAATCATTCTCTCTCCATTTCCTGTTTCCTATCCTAGTTCAAAAAATTCATCTAATAATCTTAACAAGAAGTCTAAAAAGATTTTCCTTGTCAAATAAATGCCATTAAAACTATAACTTGAGGGGCACCTGGATGGCTCAGTCAGTTGAGCATCTGACTTTGGCTCAAGTCATGATCTCACGGTTCATGAGTTCAAGCCCCGCACCAGGTTTTGTGCAGACAGTGAAGAGCCTGCTTTGGACCCTCTGTTCGCCTCCCTCTGTCCTTGCGCTGCTCCCACATGCACGCACGGGCGCGCACACACACACACACACACACTCGCTCTCTCTCTTTCTCTCAAAAATAAACATTAACAAAAAACAAAACTACAATTTGCAAACAATGGCTGCAGAATGTACTTTTATGATGTACAACATATTATATTAAACTGTTTTCACTTATAAACTTTAGCGAGGTATTGCTTTTGATTTGCAGTGCATGTAATCTATGTATCTTAGAGACCATTGCTCATCTATTGTTAATCCATGCATTTTGCCCGAAAATTTCATAAAACTACTGGGACCACCGTTAGCTTCTCCTCCATCCTGTCCTTTTCAATCTTCAACATTAATTACTTGCACCCAATTTTGGCATTAGTTCATGTACAAGTAGCAACTTTTGTGCATGAACTCCAAAGAAAATATATATTTATTCCAACAAGTACATAGCATTTAAACCAAGGAAGATAGAGAAAGGGTCTTTCCCCTTTTTAAAAGACTTGTTTATCCATCATTCTTTGCAATTTATGGAAGAATACTACAGATGTTTCTTTTCTTTAAAAAATTGTTTTAATGTTTATTTATTTTTGAGAGACAGAGACAGAGCATGACTGAAGAAGGAGCAGAGAGAGAGGGAGACACAGAATCTGAAGCAGGCTCCAGGCTCTGAGTTGTCAGCACAGAGCCTGACAAGGGGCTTGAACTCATGGACCATGAGATCATGACCTGAGCCAAAGTTGGACTGACTGAGCCACCCATGCGCCCCTACAGATGTTTCTTGAAATTTGCTTATAAATTGGACAATTTATCATTTTTTCCAAATTTCCTCTTTACCAAGCACTTCAAATAAAGTATTAGCATAGTAATAAACTTTATTCCCATAGGTCTTAAAATGTGGTAGAAAACTTAAGTAATTTTTTCTCCTTGACCTTCTTCATCCCTAACCTTGACCATCCCTTTTTCTTTCTGGAAGCACGAGAAAAGCAAAATAAAAAGCAAAATATTGAAGAAAAACAGTGAAGCTGACAGGAGACCAAATACAGTGTATAGTTTGAAATTACGTTCAATATATTAAAAACAGATTTGACTGGATTAAAATTCACCAAAGATTAATTTGGGCTAATTTTACAACTACCTCCATGGCTTCTCTTAGCTTCATATTATTAGTATTTATTTATAAATTCCCACACTTACCCAGTATGTTTTGGTGTCTACCATAAAGATACAAA
Organism: Crocuta crocuta; assembly: GCF_008692635.1. NCBI lineage: Eukaryota > Metazoa > Chordata > Mammalia > Carnivora > Hyaenidae > Crocuta > Crocuta crocuta. The sequence continues at coordinate 9,566,848 of NW_027536464.1, forward strand.
GAAAGTGGGTTGATCAAGGAACGCCTTAAAGGGCGCTCCTTTTAAAATGTTGGCCACACTGTGTCATTCCCCTTCTCAAAATCTTTCATTGACCTCCCTCCTACCCAGAACAGTATCCAGTCCACACCGGACCCAGTCGGTCCTTAGCCTTGTCTTGGAGCTTCCTAGCTCTCCTCTCCTTGCTAGGCTGTTCCAGCCACACCAGCCTTGCTGTTCCCCTCGTGCATCAGCTGCGTTCTTATCTCAGACCTTCACACTTGGCTTCATGCACATAATGTTCTTCCCTAGACGAGTTCATGGTTCACACCCTCACTTTGTCCAGATGCCTGCTGGGTCCCTGAAACACCTCAAAACAGCAGTGCCCCTCCCACCATATCCCTTAACTCCGACATTGTTGCCTTTAAAAGCACATATTGCTGCTTATCTTTATCTATACGTTTCTTTAATATTTTCTCTCTATTTGGAGATGACTGTAGAGGCCCTTGCAGTTGTTGGAAATAACATAGAGATCCCGTGTCCCCTCCTCCCAGAGCCCTCCAGTGGTGACATCTTGGGTGGCAGTAATACACTGTCACAACCAGGGAATCGACACTGATACAATCCACTGACTTTTCTTCAGGTGTCACCAGTTTGTCATGCACTCATTGATGTGTATATTTAGTTCTGTGTAATTTTTAAAAAATTTTTTTAATGTTTTTATTTATTTCTAGGAGAGAGAGAGAGACAGCGTGAGCAGGGGAGGGTCAGAGAGAGAGGGAGTCACAGACTGAAACAGGCTCCAGGCTCTGAGCTGGCAGTCAGCACTGAGCCCGACGCGGGGCTCGAACCCACGAACCGCGAGATCATGACCTAAGCGAAAGTCGGACGCTTAACCGACTAAGCCACCCAGGCGCCCCATAGTTCTGTGTAATTTTAACACGTGCAGACTCATGTGACCACACTGCCTTCAGTCGAGACAGAGAACCAGTCCAGCACAGGGACCCTCTTGCTGATTCATAGCTGTAGCTTTCTCTCGCCTTCTACCCCTCCCAGCTCTTCTATATTGTCTATTTGTTCCCCAAAGTATGGGGGTTTTCTGTGTTTTTTTTGTTTGTTTGTTTGTTTTTTGTGTAGGAAAAAAGGTAGTCAATAGTTGGGCAAAAGAAGGAATAGAAGGAAAACATTATGTCTCTAGTTGAATGTATTGTCTGTTAAATGATATACCATTATTCTACATTAGCTGTGTTTTTTTTTTTTTTGACTAAGCACTTTTGCCTTCTCAATTCAATCTGTAATCCAAAGAAATAACTTTAATACTATATATATGTGTGTGTGTGTATATATATAGTAGTTTCTCAGTACTTTGATCATTTTTAAAATGTGATTGGTGCATAATATTTTCATCATGTATAAAATAGCCTGGAGGTAACAAAATTGCCAAACTACCCAAAGTTCCCAAAGCAGCTATTTGACATTTTCAGAGCTAAAGGCAATACATATCATTACTCCAAGGGCAGAAATGCCCAAGAAAATGTTGCCACAGTGCAGCTTTTCCTTTAAAACAATCTTATTTTTCTTTTTAAAAATATTTAGAAATACTATGGTTTGACAATACTCAAATGGATACTTTTATTGAAACTTGGGTTTTTTTCTGTGACTCTAAATCGGAAGAAATATTAAAAGAATTTTTTCTTTTACTTTGAGAGAGAAAGGAGAGCGTGTGAGCTGGGAAGAGGGGCAGAGGGAGAGGGAGAGAAGCAGTCTCCATGCTCAGTGCAGAGTCCAGAGTGAGGCTCGATCCCAGAACCCTGGGATCATGACCTGAGCTAAAATGAAGAATTGGATGTTCAAATAACTGAGGCACCCAGGCACCCCGAATTGAAACAAAATATTAAAAAGTAAGATGTATAGATAAAAGCATTCATCAAATAATGCTAGTTTTGACTCTTCATCATAAATAGAGATGTGAGTTGATTACCATTTAGAATATCTTGCATTCAGTATCGTGAAGCCTTGTATGGAACTGTGAACTTTTTAACTGTACCTTAAGAAATCTGGCAACGCTTTGATTTGCCCTTCTTGTTTCTTCAAGTGCATCTTTGTATTTCCAAATCACGTGATCGCATAGGACCATTACAAGATTGTCCAATTCATTCTGGTAAGATTCAGGAAATCTCTGAGCCCGAGAAAGCTGGGGAAAGAATGGATCACTTCTTTATAATGCGGCATGTGAAATCCTAAGCTTGGAAAAAAACAAACTGAAAGACTTCCTTCATTTTGTATGTATCATGAAACAAAAAGTCCTTTTGAAAATTGAAAGCAATTATAAAATAGAAACCCTTTTAATTTCAAGATCATGATTTCATTTAATGTATCCTTCTATCTTGGCCAATGATTTTTTTCACTTTAAACTTTTTTTCATTAAGTTTATTTATTTTGAAAGCGAGAGAAAGAGAGAGACAGAGAGAGAGAACACGAGTGGGGGAGGGTCAGTGAGAAGGAGAGAGAATCCCAAGTAGGCTCTGCAACCTCAGTGCAGAGCCCGACGTGGGGCTTGAACTCAAAAATTGTGAGGTCTTGACTTGAGCCAAGATCAAGGCTCGGACGCTTAACCCACTGCACCACCCAGGTGCCCCTCACTTTTTCATTAAAAAGTAAATTATATATTAATTACAAACTATTCAGTGTAGAAATGTAACATGTTCTGTGGCCTCTCATATCTTAACTCCCCTCTCTTCCCTCTTAGAAAATAACTATAATAAATATTAGTCTAGATTTCCATTAACACATAGTTTTCGATATAACTCAAAATCAATTATTTTGATTTTTTAAGGCTAGGTTTCTACCAATAAACACTATAAGAGATCAATGCATGAATGCATGCATACAGATGTTGGTTTGAAAGGTCCTCTACTCAAGTCCCAGCTAGTCTTTCCTGAAAATGGATTTCAGCTTTATTGAGGTGTAACTGACATAGAAAATTGTAAGATATTTAAAGCGTGCACTGCGGCGTTTTGACACACATATGCCACATATACATTGTGAAAGATTCCTTCCATCCAGTTAATTAACATATCCATCACCTCACATCTTTATCTTTTTTTTTTGTATGACAACATTTAAGTTTTACTCTATTAGCAAATTTCAATCATACAGCACACTGTTATTAGCTATAATCACCATGTTTTCCATCAACTCCTCAGCCTTTATTCATCTTGTAGCTTCAAGTTTGTGCTGCTCATCCTAAAGTCACAATCCCAGGATATGCCACAGCAGGTGCCAGTGGGACTTCACAGTTAAGAGACTTGCCACCAGATACAAAATGACTTGGCTCTGAGCTTACATAACACACATGGACCTAAACTCTATGAGTTCCTAAAGACACTCCTCAGGTCCAGGAATCTTCTGGCCCTGTTGGACCTGCCTCACAGAAGGGGAACGTTTCAAGCAGCTAAGTTTTCCCATCTATCTGTACTTCAGGAATTTACAAAGCCCTTTGCATGAGATAGGCAAGATTGATTCATCTTTAAAAGTTGACTTTAAAATTAACCTCACATTTTCACCATAGATAGAAACACAAAATTTAGAATTAGACTGAACTATATATATTTCTAAAATTCTCAGCATCCAGGCTTCCATGCTACAAGATTAAAAACCAAGGAGGATGAAGTTACAGGGATCACATGGAACAAGCCGAGGTTCCACTGGCTTTTCCTTCCTTCCTCTGTCCCTCCCTCCCTCTGTCTCTCCTTCCTTCCTTCCTTCCTTCCTTCCTTCCTTCCTTCCTCACTTCTTTCCTTCCTTCCTCTTCTTTCTTTCCTCCTTTTTTTTTCTTTCTTTCTTTTCTTTTCTTTCTTTCTTCCTTCCTTCCTTCCTTCCTTAGTGCTTATGTACACTGGATTCTTTTTAAATCCATTTACCAGGACACTGCTCTATAGATATTTGGGGATATTATGATTCCCCTCTATGTATACTTAATGGTTATTTTGGAAATTAACAACAAATAAACATAAGTTATTTAATCACATGGGAAGTTTTTCATTTTGCTCCATTTACCTTGGGAAATAAAGTAAACAATTCACCTACATGAAAGCACATTCGATTTTTAAATAATCAAAGCAGATTTACAGATTTCCTCATTTCCTTTTGTTAATATGTAAGATGCATTAAATATATCAGCACCAACATTTTCTTCACACGCACATGTGTTAACACCGTGGGCTTTGATATTCCCTCTGTTCTTCTCTCTGTTGCTCCTTCTTTTTGTCTTCTTCTGAAAACTTCTTGTGGCCTCCTCCCACTTTTAACCCAAGGAAGCTCTGATGGGTAAATATGTGAGTAGTGTTTTTCATTGTTCCCCAGAAGTATATCCCAAAGGCTCAATTGAAGTAGGAGAGTTTCTGTACCAGGAACTGTGGATTTCTGTCTCAGAAAAGGGGCAAAGGAATAGCATAGTCTGATCCCAAGCCAAAGAGCCAGAACACATTGGAGAATCTGGGCTATCTTATCGTATGGCGTATGTCACCAGGAGCAGGCGCAGAATGCATGGGCTGAAGTTCAGGCTTTTGGTAAGTTTTTAAGAACAAGAGGCTGATAGGAAACAAAAGGTTAGCCAGTACAATGAACCTCTTGCTACTAAAGATCAGTGCAGAGAAGGCATCCAGCAGTTCCTGGTAAATAGGAACTCACCTTGGTCAAGACTGCAGGAGTCACATAGTGGTGCTATCTGCTTCTCAGGGCACTCAACCAGACCCCTCTCCTGACTTCCTTACATCTCCCACACTCCATGATGACAAAAACTGTCTTAATGGTGGGTAAAGCCGTTCATTTCACAATTTAAAAATAAAAGACAATGCAAATAGCTTGAGAGGTATGTATTGTGGATGCTTTTGAGTCAAATGATGGTAACAGGTCTTTTCTACTGTGATGAGTGGAGATGGTTAGAAAACTTGAAGGTGATGCAGAGTGTCTCCATGGCTCAGCTAGTTAAAAATCCAACTTCAGTTCAGGTCATGATCTCACGGCTCATGAGTTCAAGCTTCATGTCAGGCTCTGTGCTGACAGCTCAGAGCCTGGAGCCTGCTTCAGATCTTTGTGTATGTGTGTGTTTCTCTCTGCCCCTCCCCTGCTCATGCTCTGTGTCTCTCAAAAATAAATAAACATTAAAAAAATTAAAAAAAGAATACTCAAAGGTGATAGGCCCCTGACAGGAAACTGGAGTGCGGGGGTGGGGGGGGTTAGCCCCTGACATGGACAATGAAAAAGACACCTGAATCAGTGAAGATAAATGGTTAGACACAAGGGTGTTGTCCATGATGAGTTCCTTTATNAGGGGTGGGGGGGGGGCGGTTAGCCCCTGACGTGGACAATGAAAAAGACACCTGAATCAGTGAAGATAAATGGTTAGACACAAGGGTGTTGTCCATGATGAGTTCCTTTATTCTTAACTGTTCATAAAGGCATCAGCATCACCTACTTGAGCAGATAAATAATGGTAGGAATGAAAGGGTTTTAGTCCAACTCTTTCTTTTTATGGGTGAGAAAATCGGCTCTGAGATGGTATGTGTCTTTTTTAATCTACCATGTTAGTGTTGGGTCAAGGACTGGAGTGGTGAAGTTTCCTAACTCCCAACACAGGTCAATAACAGAGAGGTATGAATCATTCTTATCTTTACATGAGATTTTCTCTTCCTTCCAGACAGGAGGTTTTCATTTCTGGAAGAGGGAGAGCAGACACCGCTGAAAAGCAAATAGACGACCTAAGAGTTAAGTTCAGGAGCTCTGGAGATGATTCAATGTCCAGCCAAGGCAGATCTGTTATGCTTAGGTCAAGCCATAGTTGGAGAGACCTGGGGTCTGGAAGCATGGGTGGCGGTCTGGGTGGGTGGCCTGAGAATGGTGGCTCTGTACACTTTCCTGAACCCTCAGCCCAGGTAGAAGTGCCCTACTTCTCTCTATTTAGAGATCGCATTTCTCCCAGGTGAGATGTCCTAGCTTAACCCAGCTATGAACCTGCTGGGCCTAATAAGGTATGAAAGGGAGTATACCCTAAGAAGCTGGAAGACTTAGCTGGAAGGTACCAACTGGGAGCCACAAGAGTTCCTCTGGTCCCCAAGGGGGCCAGAAAGAAGAGGGAATACTTTAAAATCCATCGACACATTATCAGGACTTGAGTGGAACAACCCTTCATTGTCAGGATGGCTCTTAGAATCCTGGAGATGGCACATTCTAAGCAGAATACTTGAGGATCCTTGGCAGATGACAGAAGAAAGAATAAAGAGGCAGAGGAAAGTGGACATATAAGAATGGATAGATTGAGACCAGAAGACCCACTAGAGGATCAACTTCTAGAGGAACATCCAGAAGTACATCATCCACACCAAAGCCATCAGGAAGGTGGGACTGACATCTCTAAGAAGTTCAGTGGTCTCCCGTCTGTGGGTGAGATAGGCTGTCACAGTGTTGGCTCACTAACAGTCATGGTGATGATGGTCACCCAAATAACAGAGGCCAGGTGATTGTACTTAATCTCTAGGAGTCAGAGGGCTGCGATTATAGGAAAGCTGGAGAGCAGCCAAGGGGGCTTGACTCTCAGGGAGTTGTACAGCTAGTTAGTAATATGTGGGGTCCCTGTAGGAAAAGCAGATAGTAACCAACAGTGGCAATAATTAATCAGCCAAGAGGGCAGCTTCTCATCACAGAAGATGACGATGTTTGCACCAAAAAATACTCGCAATTCTTTTCTGTTCCTAGACCTGAGTCAATTTTCAGATGTGTCACAGACTGATTGAAGAGGAGACAGAGTCTCTACAAAAAGCCCCCCTGTAATACTGCAGTAAGTGTATACTGTAATAATTCTATCAGTCCTTCCACAAAGGGCCCCACAGCCATTGACTGAGGTGACAGCATTAGGGAGAGGAGAACACTCATGCATATGTATTTCAAGAACTATTAAACACAAGATCTGAGTTGATATTGATATCTGAAGGCCAAAAGAATCATCACGCCCACCCTGTTAGAGTGGGAACTTAAAAGGGATCAATAAAAGGGTCCAGACTAAAATTTTGTCAATGTGGATCCACTGACATTATTGGCATATTCATATAATTGGCATCTAGACTAACCTCACACTGGATGCTTGGCCTGTGGAACTTTCCTAAGGTAAAAGGCCAAATGGAAACCCCAAACACCACCCCTTCTTGACCAAGAGTGTAAATGAAGACAATATCACCATTCACCACCATCCCCACCCCAGGCAATACTGTGATTTGCTCTCTTGGTAGCAGAGGGGTAGTGTCTTACCTACTGTGGGAATACAGAGAAATCTGTGTGGAACTCAGGTGATTAACCCACTTGAGCATTTCTTGGTCCTCTGACCCAGTTATAACTATGAATGCTCTGTGTTGAGTATGATGACCAGAGGCTGAGACTGCTCTGGACCACTCTGAATGATGGCTTGGGTCACACCACAGCTAAGTCACCAAGACCTTCAGAGTTGCTGGCTGAGGGTGAGGGGCATCAAAAATGGATGAGGAGAGGATGGAGATGATAAGAATCATGTAGGACCCCAAGACATACTGCCATGACAGGAACTACAGATAGTCTCCTCCTTGTAAATTTCCTTTGAGGAAGAGGGGCCCACGGGAACTGCAGATGGGCAGGTTCAGGAACACATGCTATATGTGGTAGAGACCGTGGACTGTGGCAGCCACAGCATAGCTCAGATATTCTTTCAAGACAAAATCTACCAGGAAGAATGTATATAGTTACTAAACCTTTGGGATCCACTTAAGTGTTCATGCCAAGGCCATGGTCTCCCGAGGCTGCTCCAAGTTAATAACTGAGCCTGCAGAAATACCAGAACCAAACCATCTGCCCCAGGCAGGATCTTCTAATGGACGTTTGCTGCTCTCAGAATGCCCATCGGCCCAGCTAAAAACTTCTCACTGAAGAGCTCGTTCTGGACAACCTTCCTTCCTTCCTTCCCCATCTCCTCCCACAGGTGTCAGATCTTCCTGGGCCTCCTTAACCTTTTGCACATCTAATTTTGTTCTGGCATCTGCTTCTGAAGGACCTGTATTGACGCACACAATCATTTCTCCCACTTAAAACACAATTAACATAAATTGCAAAGGTTTACAAAGTAAATAAAAATGGAACTAATGACAGTGTATTCATCAGCACAATTGTTGGGTAATATTGTATTATCTATGATCTTACCTGAATTTTATTTGTGTCAATCAAGTGCTGTGCCATTGATTTTAGGATAATTGCAAAGAAGAACCAAGAGTGCTGTTAGAAAAAGAAAAGACAATAAGACATTTATTATGTGTTAGTAAAATAACAATGATTCTGTCCTTTACAACCTGTAATATTGTAAAATCTTTATTTTAAAATGTTCTTTAAAGTGAAATGAATCAGATCAGTCACATATGCTCCATTATGTTAGGATGATCTTGATCAAAATTCCAGTGGTGAAAGTAAATGTCACACATTTCAGCAGCTCTGTCATCTCAAAGAATATTTAAACTAAAAGAAGATATTGGTTTCCTCGATGTGGCTGATTAGATAGCAATCTTATGAAATATTTATTCATGGAGTGTTGTATTTGTTTCACTTATGCAAAACTAAACAAAACTTTTTATATTAAAATATATCATGGTGGGCCTGTCCTTAACATTTCCAGGGCCAGGGGCAAAAGTCAAGATGGAAGCCATATTGCTAAATACCTAAAAGTTTGAAGTCAAGCTAACAAAGTGTTCAATTAAGTGTGTTTGATCCTCTTAACTCGACAAATAGAACTTCACAATAACTTGGAGCGCTGGGCCAGAATGTGGGCACAGAGAGAGAACAAGTCCCTGGACTAATCCCTCTTCTTGCTCAAGGTTCTGTTCCACACTTGGATGGGCCACCTGCACACACGTGACTGTCCAGCCCACATGAGAGACTGCTATCCACAAACTCCCTCCTCCTTCAAACCATTCCCTCCTTAGGTCTACAGTTGCCCTCAAGCATCAAGATCTCCCCTCTGAAGGATGGACTTAGGAAAGGGGCCCTCAGCAGGCTTACGAATAAACCAATAAGCCCTTAAGGTGGGAGACTCCTGAGGATCCTTTTGGTCCAGAAGAGGAGGTAGGGGCTTCCGGTGGGAATTTGTCTTGGCTCCTCTCCCACCTCTTCCTACAGGGAGGGGTGCAGTTGGAGAAGACCAGAACATAACCTAGGATGAGGGTCCCCCTTTCTTGGGTCTAAGGGTCATACTTACACCAGATATAAAAAGTGTATGTTGTATATGTACAGTTTAAAGACTCTACCTTCCTGGTTCTTTTCTCCTCCCTTTTTCTCCACCACTGATAACAATTTTGAGTTCTGTGCTAATTATTCCCTTGCTCTACTTCATAATTTTACTACCAATATTATACATTGAAGCAAAATTTAGTTTTGCCTGCCACTGAACCCCATATAAATGGAATCATCCTCAGTGTATTGTCCTATAATTGCCTTTTTCATTCAAGGTATTCTGTCCTGAGGTCCATGTATGTACAGAGTCCTGACTCTAGACATCTGACTGAGTTGAGGGACAAAGGAGGCCTGAGTTCTAATAAGGCAGCTCTCGCTTTACAAAAGGGTCATTTCTTAGTAAACTTGATATTGGAGATGGAACTCATGTTGTCAGAAATGATTAATACAAGGCACACTGTTAAATCCCCTTTCCCCATCTTGTCCAAAATGATATTTTTAACCCTATGCCAAATGTCCCTACATTTGCCGCTTAAGGCAGCCGATACCTGTCGTGCCCTAACCCTTAGCAGTCTGGTCTGCCTCTGCTATTTACCTTGAGGCTCCAGGACTAATGAAATTAAGCCTTTCATCTCCGTTTCTGTCTGATAACAGAAGCTTCACCTTTTTTTTTTAATTTTTTTTATTTTTTTAATGTTTTATTTATTTCTAGGAGAGAGAGNAGTTTCTGTCTGATAACAGAAGCTTCACCTTTTTTTTTAAATTTTTTTTATTTTTTTAATGTTTTATTTATTTCTAGGAGAGAGAGAGAGAGACAGCGTGAGCAGGGGAGGGTCAGAGAGAGAGGGAGACACAGAATCTGAAGCAGGCTCCAGGCTCTGAGCTGGCAGTCAGCACAGAGCCCGACGCGGGGCTCGAACCCACGAACCGCGAGATCATGACCTAAACGAAAGTCGGTCACTTAACCGACGAAGCCACCCAGGCCCCAGAAGCTTCACCTTCTTGTCCTCTCTGTAGGCACCGCATATTCCTTTTTGCATCCCTACATCCCACTGCTTCCTATCTCCCGACATCCTCCTGACATTCCTTCTGGGAGGCATGGCCCAACAGCACCAAAATCTCCTGAAGACGTAATTTCTCCAAAATTCCCTTCACCTCGTCTTTTAACTGAGCATGGACTCTCCCCGTAGAACCCTGCTTCTCTGGCAGGAAGTGCCCTGAAGACCCTGACACCATCCTCACCCCCACCCCTGCTAGAATGGATTCTCTACACAACTATCATGGTGCCCCTTTAAACTCAGGTCAGCTCGTGTCACTCCCCTGCTCGAAACCCGCTAATGGCCCCCACATTTGCTGAGTGGAAACCAAAGCTCTCGCAGTAGCCCACAAGGCCTTATGCTACCTGCCAGCCACTGCTCCCCACCCCCACCTCTCCTCCTCTCTTCTTCCCTGACTTGGGTCCAGCCACACTGGCCTCTCTGCCATCCCTCTGGCACCCCAGGCATGCTGCTGCCTTGCCATTATATACACGTGTCCCCTCTACCTCTACCGTTCTCCAAGCATCCACGTGGCCAGCTCCCCCACTTCCTTTACACTTTTTGCTCAAGTATTGCCTTCTCCGTGAGCTCTAACCTCACCATTCTATTTACACTGCAAACCTCACTGTGTACCCCCAGCGTTCCCGATTCTCCTTACCTGCCCGATATTTTCTTCTCCCATAGCACTTCTCACCTTCTAACACACAATTTAATTAATTTGGTTATTATGTCTGTGATTGATTGTTTTTATCCCCCAGCAGAATGCAGGCTTCCCAAGAGCAGAGGTCTTTATTCTATCCTCTGATGCCTGCCAAATGCGGAGGCTGGTGCCTGTCCCATGGGGGTGGGGCACTTGGAGCATTTTTGTTGCATAAACAGAATGAATATACTCATAAGGCTAATTTAAACAAACTGCTTGAGCTAGAATAATTTGAGTTTAGGGAACTCATGTTGGTGCTTATTGATCCCACCTTCTCTTTCCAGCTACTTACTAATCAATCATCCATCTGTCAATTCATGGTAGATAATTAATTTAGCTGGGGACTAAATCCATTCTTCTAGAATAATTTAGAGTTATCTCTTTATAAGCTTCTTGCCATCTCTTCCTTTTATTTCTTTAAGTTTATTTATTGGGGGGGTGGAGAGAGAGAGAGAACATGAGCAGGGGAGGGGCACAGACAAAGGGGGGAGAGAGAATCCCAAGCAGGCTCCGTACTGTCAGCGTGGAGCCCAACAGCAGGGCTTGAACTCATGAGCTGTGAGATCATGACCTGAGCCCCAAACCAAGAGTTGGATGCTCAACTGACTGAACCACCCAGGTGCCCCAGGCCGTCTCTGCTTTATGTGCCCATAAATGCATGTGATTTTCAACATTCTAGGGTCAAACAGTGGTTGTTCTGTCTGCTGCTTGTCTGTTGTCAGTATATTTACTAATACATCATTAACTCTTTTGTCAGTACATTTCCTCCTACTATACCTAAAAACCCAACAAACTGTTTTTGCTTCAGTTAGCACTTTTGAGTGTTTCAGATTATTCTTAATGGTCATGCATTTTGTCTTTAGGCCAACAGACTTAACTGGGGCCTGTTCTAGTTCTGTTCTTTTGACACAGATCTCTTTTGCTTAATGTTTTGATGTGGGGCAGTTTCAATATGATGCTTAGGCTAGAAACCATAAGAGAAATGACCTATGAAAATTGATGAGTCCCTTCGCCTTCCAGGAGTGGGAGCAAGCCATCCCTCGTGCTAACAATGAAAGGGTTGCCTTTATATTCTTTACCTTGAGGACATGCTTTATTGTTGTGGAGTCATTGGATTTCAAAAGACCAGTCACATTTTTAGCCAGCTCCTCATGGATAGTTCTCTCCTTGCATGCCCTGGTCTTGAACACGAACTGAAGAAAATCCAAAAAGTGAAAAAAGTTAAAGACGTAAAAATACCTCAAAGCTTCAACAATTAGGTTACACGAATAACTTGTATCTCAAAATTATCTGCTCATGCCATATTTTGTCATGAAATATATGCAGGCCCAATGGTAAGAGAGCACACAACTGTTCCTAGTGAGGGCTTTGCACAGGTGGGGCTTGGCTCACCTAAGCTCTCCTTGAAACTCTTTGTGTAGAAATCAAAAGGAAGAGTCAGAGAGCAATTTAGCAGGTTCAAGGAAACAAGGAGGGCTTTGACCCACCTACTTAGGGCACATTTCCCCTTCTCCTTCCTTCCACTGGTAACAGGTGGCATGGTAGCACTTCTTCATCCTGAAAGGGTAGAGCACCCACTCAAATAGCCAAGTGGGGAAGCAGGTACCTTCCAGAGGCCAGTAAGTGAGCTCCCCACATGCCCAGGTTCTAGCATGTCATGCTCAGACACAGCTATCAAAGGGTCCATGAATGTCGGCCATCAGTAAGATAACAAATGTTGCTTACTTCTTTTTTTTCTCCCAAAAGACTGTCTTTTGTATGCACTTCTGAGTGCATACGATGGTTTTTAGTTTTCAGTATTTCTTCATATACTTTAAGGCTATCAGGACCAATTTATGCACATATTTTAAATATAAAATGCTCACCACGGAATTATAACATTTTACTTATGAATTGGGTTAGCCTCAAGGAAGGTCATTTCTTCATAATATTCACTGCTCAGCCTTTGCTATAATCAAGCGTGAAGGCAGGCAAGAAACCCAAAGAAGAGGCACATTCACATTTGGATCTATAATTATTTCTTTAAAGTATGCAGCTCATTGACACCTAAGTTGTCCCGATGGAGGCTGACTTCTGCAAGCTCATCCCAGAGGAGAAAGACAAAGCTAAGAGATGCCTGAAACTAGCTACAATCAGGAGTAATATGATTTTTTCCCTTCATGAATTACCACTCATGGGAGGGTAATATCATTACCTACTCCCTAGCCCCATGCCCTGTTATTTGGCCCCAACAGCATTACAACTAGCTCTGGGATATTCTTATTTTAAAATATTGGCTGGAACATGCCAGGGTCATGAATTGCTATAACCCATGGCATTTAATTAGATTGGCTATAGACACACATCTTTGAAAAAGACATGGTGTATGTATGCATTTTGGACATTGTAGATGGGGTGAGTTAGCAGCATTTAGCACCACTGAACTTGAAATGGTGTTTAGTTTGCTTCTGAATATATGTAAATTCCACTGCATATCACATCTTTCAAAGATATCAAAGCATATATTGGTACCAGCCCATTAGTTTTTATTACACACCTAGGTATGGGGTTTAATATCTATCTGCATGTTAAAAAATAATTATTTCTCACCGGGGATAAAAAAAATGGGACCCCTTGGTCAAGGTGAGGCTGTCAACCATGAACAGCAATGGGGGTCCAATCACAGAATCATAAAACTGGATGTTCATTGGGTCCATCCATTCTCACTTCACAGGAGTAAAAATGAAGTCCCGAGAGGCTGGATGCTCTACTTAATTATTTAACCATGACTAGAATCTAATTTCCCACTTGCTAGTTTAGTGTTCTTTCTAGAGTAAAATTCCTTTGATACTATTAGGGTATGTTCACTTTAGATATGTGAAAGTATTTTTTATAAGATATCTTTAGGAATTATTATCAGCTTGAAATTCTACTTAGGTATATTTCTGGATTTCAACCACTTCAAATCAAACTAAATAAACAGTCTCCTATATTACAAAATCAAATGGTCTCACCAGGAGATTTCAAACATCCTGGTCAAAAATAAAGGCCATACCAGGATGCATTTCAATATACCTTTCCAAGAACATCACAGAATGAGTCTGAGAGCTGACTTAAGGTTTTCATGAGAAACTTGCCTTGGCTGTCACAAAAACAGTCACAACATCCTGGGTTTCTTAATGTAATTTTAAATGATTCCATTGGAACAAGGTAAAGACTTGGGGTTGAAATGGAGATGCCTTTGCATAATATGGACTGGGGAATTGTTTTCTTCTTTGCCCCTTTGGAGATTGAAATGGAAAACGCAGGGTAAGCACTGAGGGAATGAAAGTTCTGTAGATGATTCTGTTGACATAAATTCATCAGTACCTGCTTAAAGCATGCTACGACTCTGTCTCAGAGAACAAGCTAAAAAAGCATTTGTAGGTCGAACTGGCTTCCCACAACTGAAATGTAGATCTTATGGGGTAAAATTATATGATAGGTAGATAACTGTCAATTAACTGACTATTTTTGGCATATGGACTATTTTAAGAAAGAACACACGCTCATACTTAGGTATTTGGGAAGATTATCTAACATTTCTGGCAGGTAGAAAATATGTAGATCTAAAACTGCAATGAACAAATTCCTCACTGATGGCATCACAGAGGGATTCACTCCAGAATGAAATTTCACAGGAGTTTTGTTTTTGTTTTTTACAAGTTTCTAACACAAAAGACCCCAAATTCCTCTCTAGTCGCCTTTCTAGACACCTAAATTATATATAAGTATATGTCCATTTGTATACATTAATGGAACACATTCTTTTAACTAAAAAAGTTCTGTGTGTCAACAAGATTTAATCGTATGCACTAAAAATAGAAATTTAGCTCCATCATGCATTATCAAGTAATATAAGGCACTCTTATTTATGTCTGGATGGATTCTTTCTTTTCATTTAAGAAGAGGACATTTAGGCAGGGACTCTAATGTGCAAACATCATCACAAGTTCACTGGCATTAAGTCACAGGCCGACTGAAAATGAGAATATGAACACGTCCAAGTGAACACTTGGTGAAGGAGGCTGGAGGAAGGGAGGAAGCAGACCACACTGATGGAATGGGCTAGTGGATCATGCCCGAAGATAAAGGACTTAACATACCAGAAGCAGGTACAAATATACAGTAACTGGGAAAATGAAATAATGCCTGAGAAAACAATAAAAAGAGCTAAGAAAATGTTACAGAAGAAACACAGAGCATTCAACAAACCAACAGGTAAAATAGTCCTTAGATATACACAGGAATTGCATTTGTTTAGAATGTTGACTTCAAAAGGGCAACGTTTTTCATTTTCTCTTCTCTTTCTTTGCTCTTTCTCCTCAGAAAATATTAATTTGCACATGTACATGTTATTTATATATTTAAACAACACATCTGGATTATCAATGTGAGGAGATGGAGTTCTAAGTAGCTAAGGGGAATGCTTGATATTGCTGCGGTAAGCCCCATCCAGCTAAAGGGAGAAACGGCCCACTTACTGCAGACAGGAAATGAGACAAACCACACAGCACAAGGGGATATGCCCAGTGTCTGAGTGTTGATTTCATACCTTAATGTACGACTGGACGGAGTGGTCCAGCTGTTCCTCATGGCACTTGGCCACGATGTCGGTCAGAACCCTGGAAAAACAAAACCATTCAGTGGCCTTTCTGGAGAAGGCAGGAAAATACCACTTGGCTTGTGACTGGTGTGTTCTATAAACTGGGTATTTAACAGATACTGAATGAACGCATGGACCAATTTCAGACTCCCCCTCCCATCCCTCAATATGGGGTACTTAATATTCATGTTACCTGTTAACTATTTCCAACCTCGAAATCTCAACCTCTAAACACTAAGATAGAAGCAGTATCTTCTGGGCAATATCACCCTGGAGACTTTTATGGCTTGGGTGCTTGCTGACGGTGTCTTCTTGGAAAAGGGATTCAGTTTTAGTACCTGATTAAAACTTAAGACCTTTGGTCCTCCTACACTGTTGGTGGGAATGTAAACTGATACAGCCCCTCTGGAAAACAGTGTGGAGGTTCCTCAGGAAACTAACAATAGAACTCCCCTATGACCCAGCAATAGCACTGCTAGGAATTTACCCAAGGGATACAGAAATGCTGAGGCATAGGAGCACATGTACCCCAATGTTCATAGCAGCACTCTCCACAATAGCTAAAACATGGAAAGAGCCTAAGTGTCCATCAACAGATGAATGGATCAAGAAGATGTGGTTTATCTATACCATGGAATACTACATGGCAATGAGAAACAATGAAATCTGGCCATGTGTAGCAACATGGATGGACCTTGAGGGTGTTATGCTGAGCGAAATAAGTCAGGCAGAGAAGGACAAATATCATATGTTTGCACGTATAGGAGGATTAGGAGGAACTTGATGGAGGAACAAGGGGGAGAAGAAGGGCGGAAATGGTGGGGGAAAGGGAGAGAGGCAAACCATGAGAGACTCTTGAATGCTGACAAAAACTGAGGACTGATGGATGTGGGGGGAGGGGGGATGGGCATGGAGGAGGACACTTGTGGGGATGAGCACTGAGTGTTATGTGGAAACTAATTTGACAATAAACTATTAAAAAAAAAAACTTAAGACCTTTAACTTCCAATTAATTATCATAGTCCATTTAAGAGGACCTTTCCTTTCAACGCAGAGGCGCCATACATGCTTTTTGTGAAAAGCAATTAGGTTAAGATTCAGGGTTTCGTTTTTTATTTCCCTCCTTAGCTGGTGATGTGTTTCTAGTAGCAACAGTGGTGTGGGCTGATTGTTTTTCACATTCATACATCCAGTTGCTCCACAGCTGTGATGTTTTAGAATGTCTCAGATTTTCAACAGATCTATCCGCCAAAATATTTAGGAGTCTTGTCAACAAAGACCCACATATTCACACTGGAAAGAGCCTCAGTTGAAGGCACAGTTGGGGACTTCTAATCTGGGCCCAGAACTGGCTGTTCAGGAATGGTTAAGCATTAAATTTTCAGAGCTTCAAGGCTCTGCTTTAAAAATGAAAAGGAAGATAAAAACAGAGAGGGAGGCAAACCACAAGAGAATCTTAAATACAGAGAACACACAGCACTGCTGGAGGGGAGCTGGGTGGGAGTATGGGCTAAGTGAGGAATGGGCATTAAGGAGGGTGCTTGTTAGGATGAGCACTGGGTGTCATGTAAGTGATGAATCACTGGGTTCTACTCCTGAAACCAACACTACACTGTATATTATATAACTTGCATTTAAATATGAAAATTAAAAAAAAAAGTCATGCTAAAGACTCTCATTCTGAAAGAGGTTAATAATATGCTTATGAGCTAGGACACTTCTGGACACATTTCAATATTAACAGCAATTTTTCTTTCCAGAATTCTGTGACTAATATTTTTAAAAAATTGAACAAAGAAATATAAGATCCTTTAATTTAAAACAGTATCTCTATAGAGAGGAAATTATGATTGTTAAAGTCATTAGATTAGTAATGTTGGAAGAATGTAGCATAGACAAATTTAAAGTGAGAACACTTAAAGAAAAATTAAGAAAAAAGTATAGTGGGAATGCGAAATGGTACAGCTACTCTAGAAAAAACAATTAATTCAGTATTTTCTTAAAAGCTATACAGGCGGGGCACCTGGCTGGCTCTGTGGGTTAAGCTACCAAATTTGGCTCAGGTCATGATCTTGTAGTTCATGAGTTCAGTTCCCATGTTGGACTCTGTGCTGACAGCTCAGAGCCTGAAGCCTGTTTCAGATTCTGTGTCTCTGTCTCTCTCTGTTCCTCCCCTCAATGTGTTCTCTCTCTCTCTCATAAATAAATAGACATTAAAAAAAAGCTACATATGTAATTATCATATGACCCAGCAATTGCATTGGCTCTTAATCTGAAAAATCAAATCTGTGTTCACCCAGAATCTACCAAAAACTGGAAAAATCCTCAACTCTCCTTTGTATCATCTATCTATCTATCTATCTATCTATCTATCTATCTATCTATCTATCTATCTATCTATCTATCATCTATCCACCTATCTAAAATTTGACAGATTAGTAGTTACCAGGGATAAGGGGTGGGGGTGACGATGTGATGGAAGTAATCGTGGCTATAAAAGGGCAACATGAGGGATCCCCATGGTGATGGAAATTGTTCTCTATCCTGATTCCATCATTGTCAATATCCTGGTGGTGATATGCTGATATTGTGCTACAGTTTTGCAAGATGTTGCCATTGGTAAACTGGGTAAAGGAAACGTGGCTCCTCTCTGCATTATTTCTTATGACTGCATACATGTCTATAATCATCTCAAAATAAAAAAGCTTATGTATAAAACAGAAGAAATATTAAAAAAAAAGAGGTATAAAACTTTATCCAAATGATACTAACAAATGACTTGAAAGCAAGAACTCAAAAATGGTAAATACTTAAAATCTGAGATCTGTGTCCAAATGAAATGCAGCCACGTGTAAGCAGGTGGCCTCTCTTAGACTAGGTTTTGTGCAACCGTGGACTATAAGCTCTCTTCTCCCAAGACCGTGCACTAGGTACCTGGTCACGGCGGTGCTTATTTCATCTTCCTCATTCTGTACCAGCACCTTGAAGAGCTGATTCAAGATGATAGGCAGAAAACTCATGATTGTGTGAATCTTTTCCACATTCAATAGGTTCTATAGTAAATTGGCAGAAAAAAGAAGGGCACTGATTAATTTTAAAGCACATTCTGCTGATTTTTTTAGAACTCAAATACGAACGCTATAGCTCACCTTCATCTGGCTTTATTCTTCATTTCACTTGGCAAGGCACACAGGCACAGGGGTGATGTTGCAGGGGCACTTTATAGAATTATTTAATTTAAAATCAATTGATCCTGATTTTTCAATCATTTCTATTTTGGAAAGAACCTGACCTCTGCTAGTTTTTAAACAACACACAAAAGCTGGGAATTGAGAAATAACCATTTACTCTCTGAAATTGATAAGGCACCTAAAAACCTTCAATGACAATAATCTCTTTGCTACTCATCGGAAACCGTAAAGGCCCCATTTGCCCATTTCTGCCCTGGAAACACAGAAATGGTTTGCAGGTCATGTTTACCTTACAAGAGCGGATGAAATTCGAGGTAGGTGACTGAGACATATCTTTTTCTCTTTTTTGGCACTGTCGGAAAAATGCATTCACATGGGGATCCTGAAACAGCAAAGAAAGTGGTTTATTTCTGGTGACACATAAACTGTGTAATGATCCTGGTGATGGGGGGGGGGGGTGAGTATTTCTGTTGGACCAATGCGTTGATGAGCAGGTACTTTATTAAGGAATGAGTCTGAACATTTTCGTTTTCACTAGACATTCTGGCATGCTGAAGGCTCCGCTTGGACCTCTCTTATTTTTCCTTATGGGTATGTTTTCCTTCTCAGCCACATGACAGTGGCTGGAGAAGCACTTTCCTTTCCTCTGTTCACTTCATTTTTTTAAAAAAAATTTGTTTTAATTTTTAAATGTTTTTATTTATTTTTGAGAAAGAGACAGAGAGAGAGACAGACAGACATAATAGCGAGGAGCAGCGGCGCCTGGGTGGCTTAGTTGGTTAAGCGTCCGACTTTCGCTTAGGTCGTGATCTCGCGGTTCGTGGGTTCGAGCCCCACGTCGGGCTCTGTGCTGACTGCCAGCTCAGAGCCTGGAGCCTGTTTCAGTCTGTGACTCCCTCTCTCTCTCCTTCAAAAATAAAAAAAAAACATTAAAAAATTAAAAAAAAAAAAAGAAGAATAGCGAGGAGCAGAGGGAGGGAGACACAGAATCGGATGAAGGCTCCAGGCTCTGAGCGGTCAGCACAGAGCCAATGCAGGGCTCGAACCCATGAACCGTGAGATCATGACCTGAGCTGAAGTTGGACGCTTAACCAACTGAGCCACCCAGGTGCCACCCTCCCCCTTTTTTTTAATTGCCTTCTTTCATCTTCCTGGTTTTCCCCCAGAATTCTATGTATTTTTCTTACATATTTCTTAACACACATAAGAAGGTGTACTCTTCAAATGCAGAGGGACATTTTCAGACATAAAGTGTCTGAACTAATAAAAAATGAGGAAGTTCACACTAACCTGATGAGCTAAAAATGTACCCTTCATTATGGAGGAATTCTGTTCTCCCACGATCTGTACATTGAAGTCCTAACTTCCATTAACTCAGAATGTATCCATATTAAAATTTTTTAATATTTATTTATTTTTGAGAGAGACAGAACGTGAGTGGGAGAGGGACAGAGAGAGAGGGAGACACAGAACCCAAAGCAGGCTCCAGGCTCCCAGATATCAGCACAGAGCCCGGAACTCACGAACTGTGAGATCATGACCTGAGCTGAAGTCGGTCGCTTAACCGACTGAGTCATGCAGGAGCCCCATAATGTAACCATATTTAAAGATAAGATCTTTAAAGAGATAATTATAAATTTTAAAATGAGGCAGTTAGGGTGGACCGAATCCAATATAATTGATGTCTCTGTAAAAGAGGATATTTGGACACAGCGACAGGCACCAGATGTGTTTTGGCGCAGAGCGAAAGACCACAAGAGGGCCCGGCAAGAAGATGGCCGCCTACACACCAAGCAGAGAGGCCTCAGAAGAAACCAACCTCGCCAACACCTTGATACTGGACTTCCAGCTTCCAGAACTGTGAGAACATAAGTTTCTGTGGTTTAGGCTGCCCAGTCCGTGGTATTTTGTTATGGCAGCCAGAGCAAACCAATATACCCCTTAATGCTATTTCCTGAAGAAGGTGGCACCTTGGAAAGTCTCTAAGTTCTGAGCCATGGTCAGAGTTATACAGTCAGAAAGTGAGACACAGAATTCTAGTGAAGCTACACATTCTGGATATTTCCCTGGAATTTGTCGATTCTAGACAGGCATCTGTGACTTGGGTTTCCCTCAGTGTTCCCTCTGGTGTGTGTGTGTGTGTGTGTGTGTGTGTGTGTGTGTGTGATATTTTCAGTGTCATTTCATTTATTCATCTATCGGCCGATTACTTAGTGAAAACTGACTATGTGTCAGGCCCTTGGCGGGCGTGGAGGACAGAGTGGGGGCCAGGAAAACCCAGTCGCTTCCATTCCACCAGGGAGACAAGCACCATACCACAATTTCAACACATAGCTACTTGGTCACAGTTAGGTAAGTGCTTCACAGGAAAGCAGGGTGCCGAATGGGTGCATGACAAGATGACGCAGCATGTCTGAGGGGTCAGGGAGTCGGAGGGGCTTCTATGAGAAAGTGGTATTTGAGCCTAGGTCTGAAGGCTGGGTTGGCACTGACCGGGCCAGTGTGGGAAGGGGAGAAAGAGAAGGAAAGACTGCCTTCCTGGTGAGGAGCACTGAGTGTCAAAGGGGACACTAGGCAGATGGAGCGCACGGTGCACGAGAGGGCCTGGGCGTTTGACCATTGAGGTAAGTACTGTGCTTCTGGAAAGAGGAATGTGTCCCCCACAGGGCAATGAGTATGTGGGCGGTGGAAGTGGCAGTAGAGAAAGGTGAGTGGTGGTGAGTCAGACAGACACCTGAGGTGTTGGAAGGAAAGTGGCCGGAAGTGTGAGAAAGAGACCGGTATTCTGAGGTACAGAAAAGCAGGACTGGGTGGGGAAGGGCCATTCTGTGGGACTTGCCCAAGGCAGATGGCATCAGAGATAAGATGGGTTTGAAGAGTTTGAGCAGAGGACTGGGGAAGAGAACTAAATCTGGCTTGAGGAGCCAGAGGTTACCTTGAGAAATTCTGATCCAGTATGTATGTAATACCCGGATTGTTTCATGTTTCTTAGCAACCAAGTAATTAGTAACACACCAAATTTAAGAAAGGAGAAATACATAGTCAAGGTACTTGTGATCATCTATTTGTACTTTATAATTTATAATCATAAAAGTCCTTATATTGTAGTAAAATAAGCGGCCTTGCAACGGAAGGGGTGAGTCTGTGGTAATTTAGCAATGGCTGTAATTACAATTGTGTAGCATTTTGAAGTTCCTGAGATATTTTCACACGGGGTTCCTCTTTTCAATCTTCCCCAAACCCTAGGTAGACTTTATTGTCACCATTTTCCCAATGACATACTGACTACAGGGATGGGGTGACTGGTGCAGGGTCACTGAGGCAGAATTTTGGCCGAGGAGGCTCTCAAATGCAATTCTGCCCATGTCATGGCCTTCCCATTCAGAGCGCTGGGTAGGCCCTGGGATTAGACTTAGTTTTGAGGTAGCAATCCAAAGTCTTTCATTTTAACCTTTCCCATTCTTAACACTTGAGTGTTGTCTGGGGAAGCAAATCATACTTCGGGGGGTGGGAGCATCATCCTGACAAAGACACCTCCGATAGTCTCGTCCCCATTATGGTGGCACCTGGGCTGAAGTGTTGGGGCATCTATCTTTCCTGGGAGAGGCACACAATTATGCTGCGGGTCTTCTGCCTTTGCAGTTTTCAATCACCTTATCTTCTGACACCATGTGACAGAATGAATCCAGGAGCTCCCCATGATTGCACATGTGAGGACTGATGCTCTATTTCAGGACAACGTGCTCACCTGAGTATTCACTGTGGACACCACAAATGTTGACACTCTGAAGAGCGGCTTCCCACCATCGACCCACTTAATGTCACTCCCACCATGCTGCAAAAAAGAGTGTGTTACTGTCACTGCAGAAATTGGAGAAAAGAAAATACACAGGTTATTCAGCTTATGTTAATTTGCCATCCTGATCCATTAATCTTCTATGACTCTAGGGATGGGATATAAAAGATGCAAATACATTGGGCAATATTGGGGAGGGAGATGGATGTGCTATCAGGGGCCGTTCTAATAGAGTATTTCTCCTGGCCATAAACTAAGCAAGACACTTGATATATGGTAGGGATCTGACTCCTCACTCCAATGGATGCATACACCATGGCCTTTGGGTTAATTTAAATGGCAGACAGAAGATAACTGCATGCCATTTAGCTCATGTATTTCTTTTTTCTCTTAAATTATACATCACTCAATACCTTTCCACTTGCAGAATCTTGAACGCTTAAATAATTAGGAGGCAGGCTTGTTGCTATTGGGATATTGTACTCTTGAGAAGCAATCTGGTCATGTTTCATGAGGGGAAGCCAAGCATATCCAACTGTGCAGAGGAAGAACAAAGAGAAGACTTCTGAGTGCGAACCTTCATGGTGAGGACTGAACACAAAGTTATGTGTCACTTATGAATATGAAACTTCATTAAAAATGTAATAAGTCATAGCTGTAAAATGCTCTCCAATCCAAGTCCCACAGACCCTGTGGAAAGCTGTGTGACAATGCTTCCTGTCAGTACCTGATGTTTCCAGCGTCTCCTTCTTCTTGGCATTAGCTTTGGCATTTATATCACAAGTGACATGATAAAAAGAAAACAAAATATGGTGTTTCTCATGGAGTTGTGTTGGGAGCTCGATTTTCACCTGCAGTGAAAGAGATCATAGCCAGACTGAGATTAAACTCATTTGCCCAGGGTCAAGGAAAGACAAAGCATAGGCACGTTGGCCTTTTAAAAATTCTTTTATTGAAATTGAGGTAGGCTTTTTATAGTTAGTGGTAGAAGTACAGACAGGACCCTCAATAAATATCCATCCTGCTAGCGGTCGTGCATTAAGAGGCTGATGTTTTTAGTCTTTACTGTGGTGATGATGATAATTTAGAATGCCTAGTGTTTCTCATTGGATAATTTATGCTAGTGGAGAGTAGATTAAACACGCGCATGCGCACACACACGAACTAACTGTAGGGTACCAAAGAGGCACAGATTGAAGGCCTATCATCAAGGCACATACACTGAGTGAACTGAACCCATGCCTCGCAGATTGTGTGCGTGGGCCAATGAGCATCGATTGGGGGCTCATTAGAAATACACAACCTTGGACACTACCCCAGACATGTGGAATCAGAATCTGCATTTTCATAAGATCTCCAGGCGATTCATAGGTACATTGCTGAGAAACGTGGCAGTAGGAAATGAGGCAACTTCAGCACAGAATCTATCCCTTTTTAAACAGAACAAAAACATATATGAAATGGGTTACCGTGGTGAATAAGTAATGAGCTGTTTTGTGAAGACGTCATGCTGTGGCTACGTAAAGAATACTTCTGAATAAAAATAAAACATAAAGTTGACATATGTTAAAAATGTACTGGGGCACCTGGGCGGCTCAGTCAGTTAAACGTTTGACTTCAGCTCAGGTCATCATCTCACAGTTTGTGAGTTCGAGCCCAGTATCGGGCTCTGTGCTGACAGTTCTGAGCCTGGAGCCTGCTTTGGATCTGTGTCTCCCTCTCTCTTTGTACCTTGCCCCTTCAGGTTCTGTCTCTCTCTCTCTCAAAAATAAATATTAAAAAAATGTACTTAATGAGGAGCATATCCCATGTTCTTAAAAAGAAATGTTTTGACACCCTCTATATTTTATGGTGCCTTGCAGTTTCCAACACCTCTGCCACATTTTCATTTAATTTCTCCCAAAGCCTTGGGAAGTAGGATGATGCAGATGTGGGAACCCAGTTGAGAGATGTTTCAGGGCTTTGACTCACTAGGAGTATGGTCTAATCAGCAATAAGCTCTTCTAGGAGAAGAAATCATGTATTTCGATAACTATTTAATGCTGGGACACCCAGGATCTTGTGTGTGTTGAGGTACATTCAACTCAGTATCAGCAACTAGATAGTTCCCAGGATAGTCAAGCAATAAGGTGATAGAAAGCCATGCAAATGATCTGTAGCTCATTTATGACACTCTCTGTGCATCTGTCTATCGAGGTAATATATTTTCACATTGTTCAGGAAAGGATTTACTACACTGCTTTTGAAAATGGTATTCCTCAAATAGCAGCAGCAGCAGCATCTAGAAACCTTGTTCTGACAAGTATCATGCAACTTCTCAGGCCCTGCTTCAGACACATGGAATCCCAAAATTTGGGGTGGGTTACGGTGATCTGTGTCATAACAAGCCTTCCAGGTGATTCTGATGAATGGCAAAACTTGAGAGCATCCGCATTAGAATGGTTTACAAGCTTACACATTCTTTCTATGCCTGTATGCTAATCAGCTATGTACCAGCTATGTACCATTTTCTTTTTTTTTTTAAGCCAACACAAAGAGCATAAATGAATGTAGTAGGTTCTCAAGAATTCCAATTAACTATTAATGTCAACATCCTTCACACAAATACTGCAAATATTTACGTTACATTGAGCACAATGTCTTGAAAGAAATTCTATCAGTTTTTGCAATTAACGCAGCCTTAATGTTGGGCCTGCATTGCAGGGTTCGTTCACTAGGCTGTTCACTATATACATGTTCTCCAGTGGAAAAGTTCATGGCTTTTATAAGAATTCCGGGAAGCACGTGAGAACAAGAGAGATTAAAAGCCAGAGTTAACAGTAAGAACATCCTTTAAAAAAAGTCTTATATGTCTACAGAGAATGCATCTTTCAGACGAGCTTTTCCAAGGGGTCAACCAATATAATAAATACTCTATAATGTGGTAATAGCCCTTTACCTTAAAATTTTTTCACTGTCTTGAATTTATAGGGAAGAAAGTTTAAGTGCATTAAATGGATGTGGAGGAAGGAGATAAGGTGAAGAGGGGGTCTGTGGTTTCCCTGAAGTTCCTTAATTAGTTTTGAAATGATTGATGTGGATTAAGGTGTGGAAGGCAGAATCTCCCTGCTCTGATCTCCAGAATCTGCGAACACGCAAGAAGGCGTTTTTGAAAATGATGAAATTAAGGATTTTTAAAATGGAAAGGTAGGCCAGATTACCACCTTGGCCCAATGGAATCACAAAGTCCTTACTGGAGGAAGGTCGGATTCAGAGGTGTGAGAAAGGAAGCAGAGGTCGGAGGGATGAAACATCTGCAGAAGAGATACCAGCAAAGGCCTGCAGAAGCTTCTAGAAGTTGGAAAAGGTGAGCCAACGAGTCTTCCCTAAAACTTGCAGAAGGAATGTGGGCCTGCCGACACCTTGATTTCAGCCCTATGGGACCCACTTCAGAGTTATGACCTCCAGAACTATAAGGTAATGAACATGGGTTTTCTTATGCCACTACGTGTGGGGATTTACTATACAGCAGCAATAGGAAACTCATAAAAAGATGTGATATTTTTAATTCCAGACACTGAATCAGCAGGCTGCATTAGACCTTGCTCTGCAGTCAGAAATTAAATTTAATCAAAACCTGTTTGTCTGAATCTCTTTATAATGCAAACTGAACTGTGTGTAGTAACTTTCACTGGCCTGATTAGTTTTATTTGTTTATTTTTTAAAGTTTATTTATTTATTTTGAGAGAGAGAGAGAGACCATGCGCAGGGGAGGAGCAGAGAAAGAAGGAGGGAGAGAACCTCAAGCACGCTCTCCGCTGTCAGCCCAGAGCCCGTCGTGGGGCTCAATCCCACAAACTGTGAGATCATGACCTGAGCCAAAATCAAGAGTCAGATGCTTAACCAACTGAGCCACCCGGGCGCCATTCAATTAATGTTTTTACATGTCCTAGAGCACAATGGTAAAGCTTTAGGCCCTGGAGTCACATGGCCTAGTTTGAATTTTGATCATCACTTATTAGTGGTATGCCCTTGGCAAAGTTAGTTCTCTGAGCCCCAGTGCCCTCATCCATCAAATAGGAAGGTGCGAAGGTTAATTGTATGTCAACTTGACTGGGCTGCAGAATGCCCAGGTAGCTGTTGAAACATCATTTCTGGGTGTGCCTGTGAGTGAGGGTGGTTCTGGAAGAGAGGAACCTTTGAATTTGAAGACGTGCTGAAGCAGATGGCCATCCCCAGTGTGGGTGTCCACACTGATGAGGGCCCAATAGCACAGAAAGGCAGAAGGAGGTTGAATTCCCTCTCTGCCTGACTGCTTGAACTAGAACACTGATTTTTCTGCCCGTGGTGCCCCGTGACCTCAGGTTGTCAGACTTGGACTGGTATCTACATCATAGGCTCTCTGGCTCTCTGGCCTTTGAACAATATCACCGGCTTTTCCAAGTCTCAGGCTTGTAGACGGAACAACATGAGATTTCTCATCTCTATAACGACGTAAGCCAATACCTTATAATAAACCTACCCATCTATACGTATCTATCTCCCCCTACTGGCTCTGTTTCTCTGAAGGACCCTGTGGGGATTGAGACTATGCAAATATGGAGTATGATAGAATAGCGCCTGACACATAATAAGAGAGAGACTCTTAGGAGTCGGCCAGGGCATGGGGCACCTGGGTGGCTCAGTTGGTTAAACATCTGACTTTGGCTCAGGTCATGAGATCACAGTTCATGGGTTCGAGCCCAGCGTCAGGCCCTGTGCTGACAGCCAGCTCAGAGCCTAGATCCTGTTTTGGATTCTTTGTCTCCCTCTCTCTCTGGCCCTCCCCTGCTCTCTCTCTCTCTCTCTCTCAGAAATAAATAAAACATTAAAAAAATTAAAAAAAAAAGGAGTCAGCCAGGGCAGGCCCTGTTCCATGCCACATTTAGAGCTGAGAGCATCCAAGGTCACTCAGGTTCACAGAGGTCATAAGCGATAGGGTCAGCTCACACTCTCTCTGTTCTTATGTTTTTTCCATTATGACATGAAATGCAACTACTGCCTGGTAAAGCTATCGAACACAATCTCGATTATACTGATTAGTGAAATAAAAGAAAAAAAATATTCTCACTTGAGAAGAACGATACCATACGAATATCGTGTTTTTGAAGGGGAATCCTGTGCCGAAATGTCTGCCTTTGCAGCATAATTCTTGGGACAACTGTCAGTGAATATCGTTTCTAAATCTCAGCAAAGTAAACAGCCAAGGTGTGCTTTAGTCTGAGATGTGGTCTAAAGAGAGTGTTCCTTTGTGCATTTGCTGACCCATTCACTCATCCTGTGAGAAGCTGCTGGGGACTGTGGAGGCCCAGCCCTTACCTCATCAGAGAAATCCGGATTCTGGGAATGGTGTAGCACTGCTGTGTAGGCAGCTGAGGTGAAGAGAGGCCCTCCAGGTTTCCCGTAAATACACTGTTTAAAAAGTTATGAGATGAATAATTATGAGTGTCTGAAATTAACCCCGAGCGCGCACACGCACACACACACACACACACACACACACACACACTCAAAATCACAACCTTCAGTTACCAATCCTGGAACAAAAATGAATTCTGTGATAACTTGCCAGGCTGAGCTGACATCTCATTAACCTTGAACTTCTTTCACCTGCTGCCCTGTATTTATGATACCCGGGTGCTGCTGTAGAAAATGTGAAGGCTTTAATTCATCATGCAGCCATTACATCAATGCCTAATACCCGAATCAGTTCATTACCTAACTTCTGATTACCAAGAGGTAAGAGCTAATTTGTTCATTTCCTACAGGATGGCCTTTTGACGGGGCACGTGGTACCCAGCTCTGGTGTAGAATCCAAGGCAGTGAGTCCTGAGTAACTGTAAGGCCTGGCTGGACCCCAGCCCCTGACAGCCCAGCTCGCAACCAAGAATTCGGAGCTGTGAGGAGCTGGTTGGCTCTGGGCTCCACCATATTGCATTACTATTTTCTTCCAGCCAGGGGACATTATATGATACTTCCTAGACATGCGGCTTCAAAGTTCCCTTCACCCAAGGATCAGGGCCCCTCTTCCGCAGTCTGCTTATCTCTGCGTGATCCTTTAGAACGCAGTGAGACAGGAGACCCACACACCTGCTATTGCTAGAATTTTCCCCTTAAACACTGCACTAGCAGGCCTACTGTGCTTGCCATCTGGCCATTGCTTTCATTTCCTTGAAAATTCCATTTTGCTTAGTTTTTCTCTCCTGATGCTAACTAATGTTACCAGTGAACTTGGAACCTATGGATACTGACTGTGGCTCAAGACTATTTTCAAGAACTCTTTCTCCAGTGCATTGATCCTTCTTCTGAATAATGCTACGGACCTCCTCAGCACTGCGATCAGTCCCTGACAGAGTGCTTTAAGAGATTATCTCATATAATTGCCGGGGGTTAGTTAGGAATTAGCTTTGTCCTTTCCTGCTTCATTCCTTCTGACTCATAGAAACTGAAAAGATCTGGCTACAGGCCCACTAAAAATAATTGTCCTCTCTTTATATGGGTTACTCTATGCTGTTTGAAGTCCCTAAAAGAAAAACAGTCTACATCAAATGTGAAATGTGAACTCCGAAAAATGACATCCAGTCACAGTACACAGTTCATACAAACCGTGTAGTCTGATGAGTCTTATTAAATCATGTGATCAACTGCAGGGACCTACTTTCCAGGGCTATTTCCCAGCTCCTCGGCGGTGGGCTACACATTCTTTCCCTGGATGCGGGCATCCCACGAGCCCACGGCACCAGCCACCAGGCCAGTATGCAGAGGTCCTGCTTTACAGGCCACTCGAGGGCCAGCTGGGATGTGGCACTTTAAATTGAGAATGCTGAATTGAGAGGCGGGCTAATCTCTGAAGAGGGCAGAGTCTTCTAGAGGGGAATCTTTGCAGTTAGTTCACACTAGAATGGTTTGCTTTTTTCCCAAATCGTGAAAAGCTAAGCAAAGCTAGGAGACTGGCATTTCCAATAGATCCAGTTAATGATAGCTATTAGGTCAGGTACATTTTAGGAAACTTAAAACAGAGGTACTGAATTGCTCCTCTTCCTCCCTCCCTTCCTTTTTTTTTTTTTAAAGTTTATTTATTTATTTTAAGAGAGAGAGCATGACTAAGTGGGGAAGAGAAAGAGAAAGTGGGAGAGAGAGAATCCCAAGCAAGCTCTGCAACACCAGCACAGAGCCGGACTCTGGGCTCAAACCAACAAACCATGAGATCACGACCTGAGCCAAAGTCAGATGCTTAACGGAATGAGGTGCCCCAAATTGCTGCTCTTGCAGTCACATTCAGATAAAAGCTCCTTGGTGGGAAAAAGAACCTGTGCACCTGCTCGCCCTCCCCCTGGATGCTGGGTCCCCTTGCGGACTTGGCTCACCTTCACTGGCTTGGCATCTTCTTCGTCGGAGTTTTTGAATTCAATGCACACGGTTATGTTTCGAGCCTAAAATTACAGAGCGGGAAAATGGAAATTGTAATTTCCTCTTAAAAAAACACCAAAAAACAATCCAAACGTCTAAAATAAGTAGCTTCTAATTAAATCTGAAAAATGTATAATACCTAACACTTTCTTGTGACGTTATCCATAGTGCTCAGAAATAGCAGAAGGATTTGGAGATATTATTTAAAAGGAAGAAAAAAACTCATATCAAAAGGAGTCAGGTAAGCTATTTTCAGAGCATCTTAAGAAACTGGAAAAAAAAGGAGTCTAGAACAAAATAATTGTGGGTTGATTTTAGAAAGGATTATTAATATGTGATAAAACTGCATCCTGAAATACTTTCAAGGTGAAAGTCATCACTGTCCCTTAGGAAGTATTTTCTGCAAATGGATTTTGTTTTTGTTTTTGTTAATGTTTTATTTATTTCTGACAGAGAGAAGCAGCACGAGCAGGGGAGAGTCAGAGAGAGAGGGAGACACAGTATCCGAAGCAGGCTCCAGGATCTGAGCTCGCTGTCAGCACAGAGCCTGACACGGGGCTTGAACCCACGAACCGTGAGATCATGACCTGAGCCGAAGTCGGACTCTTAACCAACTGAGCCACTCAGGCGCCCCAACTGCAAATGGATTTTGATTCCAAAATGTTGACCTATGATAATCCGTATGTGAACTTTCAAAAAACTCTCTTCATGTGGTTTCAATAGGGTGCAGAGAGAGAATAACATCTTGGAAATATACTGTACCTTGCTGAAACATTTCTGGCTATCATACTTGAGGTGTTTGGGGTAAATGTAAATTTGATTTTTGTACACTCTATAAGGGCGGCAGTACTTTGTTGAGTCATAAACAAATTCTTCCACCTCCACTGTGGGTTCTGGTTGAGCCGTCACATCGAAAGGCTTGACAGGGATAAAGGACGATGTTACACAGTCTTTAAAAATCAGAAAATAAGAGTGTCATTTAATATGCTTGTTTAAAGTGAACAATACTTAACATACTTTAAAATGAATCCAGTTGAAATAGAAACTCCATATTTATAAAGTAATATTTATTTTGAGCAAGAGACAGAGGATGGGGGAGGGGGAGGGAAGGAGACAGAGAATCCCAAGCAGGCTCTATGCTGTCAGCATGGACCCTGACATGGGGCTCGAACCCACGAACCATGAGACCATGACCTGAGCCTAAACAGATTCACACGCTTAGCCAACTGAGTCACCCAAGTGCCCCAAGCAAAGGAATTTATGCTAAATTATGCTAGCATGAACATTTTATGGGAGATAAAGATGATGGATAACCAAGCTATTTAATATCAAAATTGGTGTCTCAAAATACTGGTAAATCTTTTGGATGGATTTATAACTATTTTCTTTTCGTACTAGGATTCATATAGAAAGTAAATTTTAGCTAATGATTCTCTGAGCATGCTAACCTGCTATTATAAGGATTAACCCACTGGCATTTACTGTAACATTATAAAAATAATACAGATATTGATATATGACATACAGAACTTTGGCCAATGGGTCTCCTATGGGTAGTACTTAATGGGTTGATAGTAAGTTTTCCCTATGGAATGATTTCACAACATAGGCCTGAAGCCCCTCTGCATTATTTGATGCAATTATTCTATTTTTCTCTCCAGTTTTTACAATCTTTAAAAATCTAGCCTTGTAGGAACAGACTAAGGAAAATAAAAAAAGAATAATTTAAAGTTATAAATCAAAACTTATGTCACTAAATAGTTCGGAGGCTGATACTGTGGTTACTGGAAGACAGGAAGGCCTTCTACCTTTCTTTACCCCATCTGGAATTTTCCTGTGTCCAAGAAAGCAAAATGGTTAGCTAAATATGCTTGTGAATCAGATTACGGGTTTTTTCCTCAAAAATCAATTATGGCATTTTCATTATATGTTCAAGTTTCTCTAATGTTCTGCAGTCATTTCAAGGAGACAATTTTAGTTTTCTCTTTTGTTATTTTTTGCCTCTACAGGTAATAAAAGACATATCCCACAAATCAGGTAGAGGAAATGGCTTAGTGTATTCTCTGCTTTTCCACACCAATCAATATAAAAGTGATTTGGAGCCATGGCTTATGTTAGAATGCTCATTTGATTTCATATTAAAATGATTTGTAGAAAAATTATAAGAATTAAAAACCCAATAGTGTTAATGGTAATTCAAATATCCTGCAGTAATAATCCTCTCTCAGTTTAGGATGCCTTTATTCATTCTTTGCATCACTGAGAAAGTCATTAAAAGGCATAATCAGAAGTAACGAAACTAAATAAACCAGGCTCACCCCTTGAGAAATAAATTCTGAAATTCTTATTTATAAGTCTAATAAAAGCTCCTTCTAAAATTCAGATTTTCACTGACATAAATGGGACTTTAGACCATATTCTGAAGAAGATACATGCTCTCTGGGTAATAACAGAGTCTAAAAATATTCCAGCTATAATTACTACATGGTCACTTGGGTGGCTCCCCACGGTGCTCAGAGGAACCCTTTGGCAGCAAAGCGTAGTGAGGGGCTAGCCCTGTATTTTGAGTTAGAGGAACTGGATAGAATATAAATTCTCCCATTATGGGTTATTGCTTTATCAACCTACCTAAGCCTGCCATTCCTCATTTGCAGCCCTCCAGGGATTTGAGGATTAAATGACATAATTTAATACCTTGCTGGGTACATAGTATTAAGCCAAATAAATATTAAGCTACACCAAATATACTTCTCCTATCAGACTTACAGTCTGTCTTAATGGAGAAATAAGAAGCCCTGAAATTCTGTAGAATAGTGAATTCCATTTATCCCAAACTTTGAGAAAAAAAACCTCCCAAACTATTGTAATCAACCAACTATCCCACCGACCCACCGACCCACCCACCAACCAAAAGACCACTAACTATTCAGAACTCTATAAGCAAACCATGACAGCATCATACTTGGATGCTCCAAAGGAATGTTGTCCACAGCAATATCCAGGCTCCCGGGGATGGTCTGCGTTTTGCTTATTCTGTCAGCCCTGTGAAAGCAGGGAACACACACACACACACACACACACACACACACACACACACTGAATTATTCTAGTTGTCAAGAAAAAAGTCAGCTGTAATTCTGATAAGAGTAAACAGTAGAACACTAAACACACTGGTGAATGATTTCATAGAACTGGTTTTATATTGAAAAACTAAAACTTATGTAGTCTTGGAAATAAAAATAGAAATCAGTAAGGGTTTAAATTACTGATATTCTGATGAATGTTTAGATTTATTTGCACCTATTTTGGATAACATTTACAGAAATGGCCAAACAAATACAAGAGTAAACAGATAGTTTTTATTAACAAAAAGTACTAGTATTTTAACTGGTTTAAGTGACTTCCTTTCATGAGGACTCTAGAAGTCTTGAGGGAAAGGCTGGTCTTTGCTATAATTGCTACATGGACGGCCTCTTTGTTCTCTCTTCACCAACGATCAAGGAGGACAAGGAGCCTTTCTCTGCTCTTGGCTCTTCTGCTTCCCCCCTCTCCATTCCCGTTCACTCCCCGCCTCCGTTTTGTAAATGTGTGCAGACATCCTCTCACCAAGTATCCCTGCATCCACATTCACTCAAGTTTTCTCCCTCTATACCAAAACCTTCTAGTCTATCTTCCTTCCTAATAAGGTAAAATTTGCTGATAAGAGTTTCTTTCTTTTTTTTTATTATACTAAGTTTTTCTTTTTATTTATTTATTTTTTTACAAATAGTTTATTGTCAAGTTGGATTCCACATAACACCCAGTGCTCATTCCCACAAGTGCCCTCCTCCATGCCCATCTCCCCCTTCCCCCCCACACCCATCAGTCCTCAGTTTGTTCTCAGCATTCAAGAGTCTCTCATGGTTTAATTCAAGCGTTATCCCTTCTAGAAGACCTAACAGGTAGAATAACTAGAGCGGTGGGCCAGAGCCAGCTTTTCCCAGCTTGTGAGAGCTACCTGTTAAGTCTTCAATTATTTTTCCTGCTAGTTGTTAAACACAGCCCTTATTAAAAGTGAAATTGTATTAAATTGCCATTAAAAATTATATTACACACCAAGGTAATAAGGACTCAAAATCGATCCTTTACAAAGTATTTAACCATATGGTAAGGTTTCCATGAATCTGGTAGAAATGTTATATTATGGTGTGCACATTTCTTCCCAACCCCATGTTTGGTGAGGTCCCGTTAGGAGCTTGAAATCAGCAATGCTGCCATTTATACCACAGAAACTGGCCATCAGTACCAGTACAAATCTGTTTTCCCCCCTTGAGGGTCAGATGGTCAGGATTTATCAGCACACTGTTGAGAATAAATATTACAAAGTATGAGGCATCTATGAAATAATTTAATGTTTTACCAGCATAGCATTGTGTATTCCAGATGCCCTCTAACTGCCAGAGTGATAACTTTCTGTGCTGTACATGGACAACATGAGTTTTGTAAGAATATAGTCTTCTGTTTATATCAGATTACCCCTAAACATTTTGTCCATTTTGTTCTACTCAGCACTGTAACTTCTCATACTATGATACACTGGCAAAAAAGGTAGAGCTAAAACAGTATTCACTCCCACTTAGTGGCTTCAGTAGCCGTCAGAAGGACTATGGTAGGAGTTTTGACTAAGAAGTTTGATGAATCAAGAGGAGGGGGGAGTCTCTTCATGTAAGGAGAAGTCTTGCAGGATCACAAAGAAGTGGCCTCATCCAAGAGTTTACTTTTAACTCATTTTGCTTTCTAAAGTTTGTATTCTTTTCTCAGAAGAAGAAAAGAGCATTGGGAAAACTTCCCTTCTGGTTAAAGAGAAACATATTCTCTATTGAAGATACAGAAGGTATAGTCCGTTTGTTTCATAGTAATACATTATTTTTCATAGTAATACATTATTTTTCATAGTAATACATTATTTTTGCTTCGGATACACAAAATTAACTGACAGGAGACTGTTGATTCTTAGATGGGAGAGGTAGAGAGTTCCCATTTAGGGTTGTTAGGGATGTGGGTGTCAGGGGACTAACAGTTTAAGGGAAGTCACTTGTCATGAAAGAGCTTATCATCACCTGATGTTGAAGGCATGGTGATACATTTAAAAGATGTTGTAGGTTTTATAAAGTTCTTCCTTCTTTTAGCACTAACTTTCACTGTGTTTTCCAAAAGCATTGAAAGGACAGAAAGATTATGAATTACATTAGTCACAGCAATGAATCTCTCTGTGGAATTTCAAAACACAGTTCTAACGTGCCTTAACACCCTCCCTATTCAGAGGTGTCTATGATTGATTTTTTCAATGTATGCTCTGTGACAACCTGACAGTATACTATGGTGGAAATGCTACTGTGAGAGTTTGAGAGCCCTGGTCTTAGGAAACTGACAGTGATCCTTTTCTCTCCCTTGGGACACTTACTCTCAGAAGCCAGCTATTATTCCATGAGGAAGTCATAGTATATCATGGAGAGGCTCCCAGAGAGAAGAACCAAGGTCTCTAGTCCACAGCTCCCACTGAGCTTCCAATCAACGGCCAATGTCAACTCGCCAGTCATTAAATGAGCCATCTGGAATACCATCCTTTGGCCCCAGCTGTACTCTACCAACTGATGCCACGTGCAGAAAACACAAGCTCTCTTCACTTAACCACGTTCATATTAGATACCCGCAGAAAATAAATGGTATTGTTCTTTCAAGCCACTAAGTTTTGGTGTGATGTGTTACATAGCGATAATAGTTAACTGACATGGCTTAATGTTTCACACCCTTTCCATATAATTCTGGAAAATTTACTTTTGTTGGATCATTTAGGTATATGTGAAGTCATCTGTAAAGCATCTACTCTCTGGGAGAGTTTGGACATTTGAGAATCAGGTTAATCAGGTATTGTTTATGTGGAGTTCACAAATCAATAATAGCAAGGTGGCTGATACATGCTAATTTCAAGAGTATCCCCAAACCCTACCTTCTGTAATCTGACACTAGTTTTAGCAGGTCCTCAGTTGAAATCTTGCTACTTTCTTGTCTATACAATGGTGAAAATCTTGAGTCTCTGTCCACATTTCCCTGGTTGTCCTTAAATACTGATCTGAAAGAAAATGATATTTGTTCAGGTTGGTATTGGAATATGGTTTACCGAGTTGCCTTTTTAAGATGACAAATGATTCATTTTCTCATCTGTAATAGAAGAACCTCCAGGAACTTATGAAATAAAAGACAAGAAAACTTCTTAGACAAAAGTCTCATTTAAACACCTTGTTTGTGATCTTTAATTCCTTATTTTCAACTCAGTCTCTAAACAGGCAGCAGTCCACCCATATTCCAACTATATTTATCTATGATTTGGTAACATATCAAAAGTTTGGAGGATTGGGGGAGTGAAGAGGAACAGGTTAGTCCTTCTTCATTGATTTCTGGGCAAGCCAGGGCTACTTCAGTCTGGATGATGCCATCCCAATTTACAAGTAGTGAAAAAGGGATGAGGTTGTACACGTGGGTCTAGGGGACCAGACTCTTGAAACATTCTCCTGGAGATAAATGTGCCCATGTCCTAAATTTTAAGACACAGACAAAGATAAAGTGAAGAATACCTGGGTCAGAATCTTGAATTAGATAAGGAAAGCACCATGGTTCTGAGCCATTTACTTCCTCCCTTTGTCCATTTCATTGGAACTAGATCGATTTAGTTAAAACACATAAGTTATTTTTGTCCAAATAGTACAGTAACGTCAGGCAATACAAACAAGTATACATAGCATGCTTAATGTTAGCTTTTCTTCTTCAAAATTAGTTAACTCTGTGCCTATCAAAAAAAAAAATTAGAATCGTGTATAATTGATTTTTCCATAATCTTAGAGAGATGCTGAAGTTTTATTTCTTCTAACTTAAGGAACTTGATAGACTATTTTATTACTCGTTAAATTAACCAAAGATTTCAATACATGAGCTGAAGTGGCCATTTGGATGGATATCTGATCACACACCAGTAGTGTCAAATAATACAGAAAATGGGCCAGACTCATAGTTTTAGACTCCTTTCACCTTTCTGCTCGTTTTTCTCTGTTCAGTGGTAAGTGAGGGGCAATTTTTCCTGCTGGGGAAGCAGAATGAAAATATTTAATTCAAAGATTATATTGATTTA
The DNA here is from genome assembly GCF_008692635.1 of Crocuta crocuta. NCBI lineage: Eukaryota > Metazoa > Chordata > Mammalia > Carnivora > Hyaenidae > Crocuta > Crocuta crocuta. The sequence continues at coordinate 9,604,008 of NW_027536464.1, forward strand.
AATATCACTGGGCTTCTGTTTGTGTGCGTGATATGTTGAAACAGATATGATGTATTTCCAACACAGGAGGGGGTCAAACTGAGCTTGAGTAGTGGTTTTTTTAATTTTAATTAACCAGCCATTACAAATGTATCACTAGACATGAGCTGGAAAACTCGTTTTTGCTTTCATCCACAGCTCTGTCTTGCAAACAGCTCGCTTACACTGGACACGTTGTAAAGAGAATGAAGAGCACAGTACCATGGAGAAGGCCCCATACACACTGTCCTTGCTCAATAAATATGCTAACTGGCAAGAGAACAGAGAACTGACTCATTCACACAGATGGTTTCAGGATGGCAGGATGCTGCGCCCAGTTCCAGCTGCCACAGTTGGGCAACGATCCGTATATGATGAGGGTCTCAAAACCATGACATTTGGGGGATGGCTGAAGAAAATGTGGGGTTTAGTCTACAGGAAAAGAAGCTCAGGTGTCCCGAGAGCCTCATTTACGAGCAGCATGAATAGCTGTGATACGCAGAAAGAACGGGGCATATTTTTGTAGCAAATGTAAGACAAAACACAAAAGCAATTGTCAAGCAGTTAAAAGAACTTTTTAATATGATTATTTAATCACTAGAGCTATGAAAAGATGGAAGGAGCCACTCTGTGATGCCCTGGAGGTTTTTGTCATTCAGAGGTTGCACAATCATTTGTTGGGGACGTTTTTAGACTTGTGTGCCTTCTGTAAATATATAGATGGGAGAATGAAATTTGTAGTTTAGTTTTGCTCAATTTTAAAGAAAATCCAGGGTTGTGCACCCATCCATTTAGAATGCCATGTAAGACAGTGTAGAAGAAACCAGAGTTGGGGCACCTAGGTGGCTCTCAGTAGATTGGGGGTCTGCCTTTGGCTCATGGGTTCAAGCTGCATGTTGGGCTGTGCATTGACAACTCAGAGCCTGGATCCTGCTTCAGATACCCTGTCTCCATCTTTTTCTACCCCTCCCCTACTTGTGCTCTCTCTCTCTCAGAAATAAATAAATAAACTTAAAAAAAAAAAAAAGAAATCAGAGTCCTGGCATGGATTTCGGCACATATGTTTGTGGGAGCCATATGCATGAAAAGAACTCCCTTTAACAACATGATATGTTTGTAAGGGTTGACTTTTCCCCAAATCAAAGAGCATAAAATACCCACGAAGCCATCTCAAAGTATTCTCTTTACCTACTCCAAAAATAACCTTTTTTTTTTTACTGTAAAATGGCACAACAGCTTCCCAACATAAAAACACACAGCAAATTAATTTCAGAAGACAATGTTCAGAGTGATGAGCATCTTTGTGTGTAGCAAGCAGCAGGTGGGGCTGTTGGATTTGGATAAAAACATGGTCATAAGCTACATTGTCAATTCTACCCTTTTTAGTGGCAGTAGATTTTAAGAGCCAAAGTGTTTTGGGGTACACTCAAAGCTGCACCGTTAGGCAAACTGCAATCTAGAAAATATAGCATGAATAAAAGGAACCAAACATCCAGCAGTATCAATAGAATATTGGAATATGTCAGCCAGTGGCTTGAGTCACCACGAGCCCTCCTCTGATTTGGTCACTAGTTTATCTGAAGCTATTTCCACATTGTGGGGAAGAAATTAAAATCTTCTTTGGCTAGATCTTGTACTTATTTTTGTGATTCATTATTCTAAGAAGTTTAACATGAAATCTTTCGCACTATGCTGCTAACCATTATTTTCTGGAGATGTCAGAGATGTTTACGTAAAGGTAAACCATATATTTATGTGTACACATTGGTGGTGTCTCTTGTTTCCCAACCTACAACCAAACCACCCATCAGGCATTAATGGAGCACGAGCTTGTGGTTTTGTTGAGTTTCCTGTCCTGGATGTAATTACTTTGATAGTTACGAATATTGTCAGCCTTCCTAGAAACCTCATCTGTCTTTCTTCCAGCATATTTTACTAGACAACATCAGAGTACAATTGTTACTTCTTCTCCTCTGCTCAATAAAGGGTAATTAATTTCCTTCTTGCCCCACATTATTCTTTGCTGTGCCAAATTTACCAGAAAGGTGGACTTGTTGCAGAAAATATGATCTCCCCAGGTAACTTAATAATAATCATATAAGAATAGTGATTTCAGACAACGGCCATCTTTTACTGAGTACACCTCTGTGCTCGTTAATCCCTGCGACAGTAGATTATATATTATCATTCCTCTTTTGTACATTTAAAAAAAAGCTGGGGTAAGGCTAGTCTATGAGTACTTGCCTAAGTTCATTTGGAACTTTCACTTTCCTACATTCACTACTAAGTAGAGATTTCAGAACCAGCCCTGGCTCTCAAATGCCTGCTTCTAAAACCTCACAACAGTGCTGGGCCCTTTAAGAGAAAATGTGTTCGCTGTTGTAGGTTTGCTATATTGGAATATTTCTCTCCTGCCAAAAGATATCTTGTCTTTACCTGCCCCAACAGGTTTTCTTGTGGGAACTGAGAATATGTATTGAAATGAAAAAGTTTAACCAGCAAATTACGACTAGTTATCTTTTCTCCGGAAACTTAGGAGAAATAAAAAAACAATGCAATGCAACATAAAGGTTCAGTGTTCTTAAATAATATCTGTTCCATGCATTATGCTCTGGCATTACCTGTCCCTGCAGGGCGAGAGACACAGAAAGATAGTGTGATCCACTGTATGACAAGTGCGTTTGTGTCTGAGATGACATCCACTGCCCACAAGGTAGGTCTTATCAGCTTCATTTTGTGGTTGGGAACCTGGGAACTGGGAGGAGGCTGGCGTAAGGTTACCATCCATCAGTGGTGGCCTGAATTGGGCCGTGTTTGTCCAACTTCTGGGCTTGGTCTCTTTCTCCCTTACTACAGGGCTGCCTCTGTCCTGGTTTCCTGCTGCTTGTATTTCCTCCTTTCCCTCTCCTGCACCCACCTGTCCCCAAGTTCAAGTAACAACCTCAAAATGATAGCAAATACTGGTGGATTCCCTCTGGTTATGCTCATCCCTGGGTATGCGGAGACCTAAAAAATGGCAAAAAAGTAACAGACTCTGTCTTCCTTCTGGATTTTAAAGTTACTGCCACTGGGACAATGTTACCAATATTCAAAGGAATACTTACTAGGCTGTCTTACTTTGTAGCACTAATTACCTTTTTGTTTTTATTTATTTTTATTTTTAAAATTAAAAAAATATTTATTTTTGAGAGAGAGAGAGAGAGAATCCCAAGCAGGCTCCACACTCAGCACTCATGGAGCCTGATGTGAGACTCCATCCCAGGACTCTGAGCGAGATCATGACCTGAGCAGAAACCAAGAGTTGGCCGCTTAACCGACTGAGCCACCCAGGTGCCCCAACCTTTTAAAGTTAATTTGGTTTGTACATTCCTGGCCTTTTTTCCCCCTCATGTCTTTGCCAGGCTTTTACTCTTTTAAGAAATTCTTACGTGCACAGGGATGCAGAGAAATTGAGGAGGACAACAATAACTGATCTTTAGCCAGATCCGAAAAGCAATTCTTATTCTTTATGCAGAGGTTATACGCCCGGGTGATTCCATCCTTAGGGGTGCTGTAACTCAGCATTTCCATCAGAGAGCGGACTGGAACTGACAAGTCGGGCTATGCTACTCAGTGTCAAAATCAAAGAGAGCTCAAGTGATTGACTTGATGGCTTCCTCTGGACAGCCATACATAGGCCTGTGCCCCACACAGATGAAGATATGCAGCTGCATAAGAAATCCCAACGCCGCCATTCGAGTGTTATACCCACTGAACTCTCAGGACTGATACAATGTCAAGCGTCTATTAGACCAAATATGCATAATAAACAAGTTATGACTTTGATCCTACCAAGAAGCCATAGCATCTCTGGTCACGCACACGCTGTGCACATGCCGTAGCCCCAATCTCTTATGAGCTGTCTTGCTGAATTGTCTTGGAAAACACGTGTGTCCAGGGAGCCCCGAATGTTTATGAAGATGACCACATTGATATTTTTCTAGGTGTTGGTATATCAAAAATAACAGGTAACGGAGTGTGTTGAGATGGAAGCTTCCAATGCATACTCGTAAGTATATGACTGTTCTCCTGGTTGCAGACGTCAACCTACCTTACTGCCCATGCAAACGGCATGCGGTATTTCCCCAACCTGCTGCAGAACTGCCTGTTGGATTTTAGTATCTTTTGTGCATACTAAGGGAAAAAGAAATAAAAATATTGTTTAGAACTCCTCTTCCCAAACGGTCCAGGTAAAATACTAATAGATACTATTCCATATTGTCTTTTACTGAAACTCGGAAAGGCTATCTGTGTGCCTTACTGGCCTGCCGATTTCTGTCTCGTAAAAGGGCCAAATGATGTCCTCTGGGTTCAAACTACTGGATTACGTTTTTCTTTCTTTTCACTCTGGAAATTTCAGCTATGGAAAATACCCTTGCCCAGGAACGGCAACTTTTTCTTCCTTTTTATCAGGTTGGAGAGATCTTTCAACACTGAATGGAAAGCGTTTTCAAATTTACACCCACAGACTGTCTTACACTTATTTGTTATGGCAAAGGTTGGCAAACTTGTTCTGTGGAGGGTCACACAGTAAATACATTGGGCTTTGTGGACCACATAGTCATTGCTGTGGCTTCTTGTCTCTGTAGCAAGAAATGGCCATCGGCAATCCATAAATGATTGAGTGTGACTGTGTAAATAAAGCTTTATTTACAGAAACAGGTAGTAGGTGGATCTGGACTGCACATCATGGTTTGCCACCCCAGATCTCATGAATATGTTAAAGAGTTTAGTGCCCTAAACTCTTACACATGCTCAAATTCAACTCTTATGCAGTCTTTCCTCAATATATTGCTCTNAGTTTGCCAAACCCCAGATCTCATGAATATGTTAAAGAGTTTAGTGCCCTAAACTCTTACACATGCTCAAATTCAACTCTTATGCAGTCTTTCCTCAATATATTGCTCTGGTGTGAAAAACACAGACTTTTAATATTTATTTTCTATAAAATAGTAAATTTGATTATTAAAGACAATATGATTGTAGAAAAAAGGAAGAAAAAATTTCCTGTCATCCTACTATTTGGAGAACTTTCAGTGCTTCCTTTACTCTGTTTTCACTTAAATGTTCTAATAATTTGATATACAGTTATCTATCTTACTTTTTCACTTAGTTCATCATCAGTAAGTTGTATTCACTTGCTTTTAGTCAGATTCATCCTAACTTTTCATTATTGCTAATATTTTGATCCTTAGAGTTAAACTTTTATACACATTTACATTTATTTCTACTAACAGATTATCAGAAGTCAGAAGTTGCTTGGCCAAAAACCATAAACCAAGAATATATACTTTAAAATTTTCCCAATGGATATTCATTTCACTAACCAGTGAATATTTCAAGACTCACATCTACCAAGCTTGATAATTCATTAAGGCAGTGTGATTTTATATCTTGAAAGCAATTGAAGTTATTTATGGAAAAGATTATGCATTACCTTGTTGGAGTCCGGATTTTTAATATAAGGTTCAGCACCACTTGCAATGTTCCCCATCAGTACTTTTTCGATTTTGGCCACCAAAACAATTTCAGAATGCGGATTGCTTACAGAAAATATAGCCTAGGTGTGAAGAAAACAGCTAATCAGCAACTAGGGAAGCATACTGAAGACATTTACAAAATTCCATTTTTTTTTTTAAAGGGACAGCATTAAGGGAATTTTTAGTTGGGAAACCGACTGTAATCTTTTGGCGAGAACAATGAAACGAGCACTTTGGGTCCCATCAGCATAAACAAAAGTGCAACCTGCTTTGGAAATTTTAACCATTCCTCTGGAAATCCCTTGACGTGAGGTTCTTCTGATTGTCTTGGTAGGACAGTGTCAATGTTTCCATTTTCCAAAGCCACGGAGGCCCCTGAGAGCATCTGCCTGACAGCAGTGTGATTTAGATCCACGTGAAAATCGGCAGAAAGCTTCCTGCTGCCTCTGAGGTCATAAAGTGCCACACTCACAAAAAATGGCTCAATCTGCAGGAAAAAGAAAGAACCACTGGCTTTGGTATAAAATCACCATACGGGCAGTTGCCTCATTAGTATATTATTTAATAAAACGGTAGGTAAGATAAATTATTATTTATATATGGCATAATATTGTTATTTGTAATATATAATATATATCTAGTGGTAAGTGATTAGCAGTTTTGGAGATATATCCTGAGATTATACCAATGCCCTCATACTCATCAAACCTAATTCACCTAATTTCCAATGGTGATTTTCTAGTTCCATCATTCTTTCTACATTTATTAGTTGGTATTCAACTGTAATGATGAGCCTTTCTTCTTTCCTTCTTTCTTTCTTTCCTTCCTTCCTTCCTTCCTTCTTATATACCTACAAATATAGACTCATGGATTACTACTATTTTATTCAATAGATTTCAATCTCTTACTATCATTATTTATATTGACATTCATATTGTCTCAGATTTGGCTAGAGGTAGCTCCTGTGTCTTTCTGGTAGATCCCCATAATTCTGGGGGCACTTCTTCACTCAACAAGATGTTCTAGGCTTATCTGATACTTTCAATGCCTCAGTGATTTCTCCATACAGCTTTAGTTCCTCTCCGTGAGGGTGACATTTAGAAGCCAGGATCTGGGTGCTCATTGTGCTCATTGTTATTGGGACACTCACACATATGCACACACACACATATGGACATGTATCCATACGCATAACACTCACATCTACAATGATTTCTTTATCTCTATCTGTACATGAATATTTATGAGGTATTATGAAAAACTCATGAGTTCATGTTGATACCTCTATTTCAAATTCAAATCGAGAAGGGTTATTTCAAGCCTTTCCCCTTTTTATATTTCATATAATGATTCCCTCCAATAGTGAAAAATTGGCTCTTATTATCATTCATCTATTTACTTGTTTGTTCCATCAATTTACTTACTGGTTCAGAACAACCGGCCTCCCAACCATAGCCACCTTCTCAAACTGTCTTCTTTGTACCACCCTGCACAGTGCCCCAGATCCTGACAAAGCCAAGTGCATGCCATTTCTGTGCCTCCACATAGCTTTCTTCCTCCGATCATGTGGAGTTCTTGGTTGGTTATCCAACTCCAAGACTCCGAGTGGCTGCCTCTACACCTCTTGCCACCATGCTAAGAAGGAAGTGGAGATGTGAAATAAAGAGAAAGTGGGAAGGTAATGGAAGATGGGAAAGAAAGGGAAAGTTTTTTGGTTGAGTTTTAAAAAAGCAAAAAATAGTTAAGAGGCAGTTAGAAGGGGCTTCTAGGTAGATTAAGTGACATGTGCAAAGACATAAGGACATGGAAGAAATAAAGGCACAAAAGAAAACATTTGTAGGAGACGCATTTGAGGAACATTAAAGAGGTACATCCAAAGAATTTAGAAATCCATCAGTGTCCTGGTTGGCTGGAGAAAGGTGTTCACAGGGGCATGCATAAAAGAAAATTCCCAGGTTTGGAGATGTAAGAAACTAAGTGGATGGCAATGCCATTCACTAATATACAAGATAGGGACACAAAGGTGAGCTCCTGATGGTACATAGAATCATCCAGAAGACATTCCAATTACAATAGAATATGTGAGTTTTGAGCCCAGCCGAGGAAGCTGGGCTGGGGATGTGGACCCAGGAGAGTTTTGTATATGGCTCCTGTTTAAGCCATGAGATAATGAGAAAAGAATCAGAATAGCATCCTGAAAAATATCAGCATGCAAAGGATAGACTTAGAGTAGGGAAAACAGGTTATAAGGAGATAGGGGAGTGGAGAGAGGCTTAAAAAACAACAGCAAAACTTTTAAATGCTGCCAGAGTGTCTTAGAAACTGAAGAAGAAAGATTCCAGAAAGAAGGAATTTTCAACCAGAAAACTGTTAAATGCAACAGATATTATATAAAACGGGGAGTGAAATAAATAAATACATGTATATCTACATAGTTACATGTATACACATCTAAACAATTATGCCCATGCAAATAGATATAATTACACATCATTAACTATTGATCTCTAAGAATGGAGTATGCTCACAAAAACATTTTTATTTTCGTTTATGTCACTTAACTTTGAATTGATGCCTATCAGATTGATGCCTATCATATACACAAAAGCCACATGATATTCATTGTTGTACAGAATCACTCATGCTATAGATTTTACTGAATGTTTAATAGATATCGCATGTGCTTTGAAACACAGTAACATGGCTAGCTTAAAATGGAGGTATTATTTTATTCCTTAATATTAGCAATATTTTTCCAGCCCCCTTACTGTTAGAAATAGAACTACACATATAAAGTAAAATTCAACAAAATATTAAAAAATAAGACAATTAAAAAGAAAAAGTTTCATACTTTACCAATTTAAATTTAGAAAAAACTTTTGGTGTGTGGTAGCGGTGGTATGCCAAGAGTTGAAAATGCAAAAATTACATGAAAATAAGTCAGGTAGGAACTCAAAGCACACTGAAGGCCAAAGGAAAAAAAATCTTATTGTTTGTCATGAATTGGTGCATTTTGATTTTCACTTCTGCTTGGTGAATGGAAATAAATTACCTACTTTGATAATCCATCAGAAATTAAAGCTCATATGGTGATTCATTTATTTCTTCCAATCCACCTTTTCAACTTAAATGTCAAATCTTACTTTTTGAATCATTGGCTTTTCAATAAGGATTTGTTTAATCAAGCTCTTGAAAGCCTACAAAATTAAGTCACGGGCTTCTCATGTTTAGAATTCTGTATTTTCTTTTAAAAAATCAAGAATATTAACATTTTCAAGTAGCTCTGCTGTGAAGCAGGTTTATTTGTTCAGATTTTTGGAATCAATTGCTATTTTCAAAGAAATATTTTATACTAGAACACCATCAACCTGAATTTGGTTTCCAATGGACTGACTAAAAAATTACATGCTGTCAAATATTGTTTCCTCATCATGGAAAAGTTTTCAAAAGAAGCATTTTAGAAGCTCATTCACTAAATACAGGAGCGGGGGCCTTGGCAACCTGAAGAAATATTTCGATCAGTTTAAAAACATGCTCACTGAGTTAAAAACAATGAGTTTAAAAATAGCTGTATTAACAAAATAGTGTCACTCAATAATATACAAAGATTTTAAAAAACAATGCCATTACATAAAAAATTGCTGTCGAGTTTAGGTGAGGCTGTTTCATTAGTTTTTGTTTTATTGTTTATAAGCACAATAAAATTGTTTTTTTTACAAAGTCATTTTTTAGTTGTTTAATGTTTGTATCAACTTTAAAATAAATTAAATACAATATGGGCATCCAAAGCCTGCCAAATCAACTTGTCTCTCAGGCTTTACAGGCATAAAAGGGCACACTGATGCTGGGTTCTGAACTTGGACATGTTCTCGTGCTCAGCAAGATTGGCTCAAATGCAAACATTAAGCTTCTGAGTATGAGTTTTAGCACAAAGAAAGGAATCCATGTGGAAGGAGTCATATGCCAGGCACTGGAAAGAAAAGCCCATTATCTTCAAGTTTCAGTTTCTAAATTGGATTTTTTAAAATCACACTTAAGGATATGCCTGGTCAAAAAAACCCATTTAATTTTATTTAATAAGATGGCTAAATGCCATTATGATTTGGGTTACATTTCCCTGATATTTCCAAGTAGTTTCAAGAAGCAAGCTTCTAGTGCTTTTGTTTTGTTTTTTTAAATTTTAATCCTGAATGAAAGTACATTGATTGTACTTCTAACCTTTTTACTCCATGGAAATTTCTCTTTCCACAGTCCCAGGCATCCTCCATGTTGGCATATCTACTGGGCTCCTCTCTGGCTTCCTGTTACTCAGTTCCTCAGCACCATGCCACACACATTCTCTCTTGGTATCATGACCCAATCTTTTTCGGTTTATCTCTACTTCAATGGCTATTCCTTCGTAGTCTTCATTGGTCACTTTTCTATTCATCATTTATTTATTTATTTATTTATTTATTTATTTATTTATTTATTTATTATCTAAGTGAGAGAGAGCATGAGTGGAGGAGAGGGGCAGAGAGCAAGAGAATCCTAGGTCTTCATCCCATGACCCTAGGATCATGGCTTGAGCTGAAATTAAGAGTTGGTCACTCAGCTGACTGAGCCACCCAGGCATCCCTCTATTAATCTTTTAAAGATTTGGTTCCTGGGGTGCCTGGGTGGCTCAGTTGGTTGGGCAGCTGACTTCGGCTCAGGTCATGATCTCGTGGTCCATGGGTTCGAGCCCCATGTCAGGCTCTGTGCTGTCAGTTCAGAGCCTGGAGCCTGCTTCAGATTCTGTGATTCCCTCTCTCTCTCCCCCTCCCCCACTCAAGCTTTGTCTCTCTGTCTCAAAAATAAAATAAACATTAAAAATTAAAAAAGAAAAGATTTGGTTCCTGGCCCCTTTACTATTCACACAGAAATTCCTAAATGTGACCCCCGGGTCACTGTCTGGACCAGACTTCCAAGTTTATACCTAGTTCATGGCCACTCCCTTGAGTTCCAAACTTGTATTTGAATCTATCCAAAGGACGTCTGTATTTGGGTATCTGGTGGGCCTTTCGAGCTTAATATTCCCACAATGGAATTTGGAGCCAATGTCCCTTAAATCTGCTCTTCATCTAGTCTTGTCCTTTTAATGGCACTACCATGCATAGAGGGATTCAAAGCAAAAGTCAGGGACTCATCCTTGAGATACTCTTTCCCCTTATCCTGTATATTCAATGGACCAGAGGAAACTGTCTGTCCAATATACCCAACATCAGTCATTCCATTTCTCTCCTCCTTCCTTGACAGTCCTAGTTTAAACCCTGCAGTGAACTATAGTGGCAGCCTCCTATCTACTCTCTTTGGTCAACCCTTATTTCCTCCAATCCATTATTTTTTTCTGATGGGATCTTAAAAAACAAAAACAAAAACAGAAATTGAGCCACACCATTTGAAAGTGTTTTAAGTCGTTCAACAGCCTCCACTCAGGCTAAACACAAACTCCTCACTAGAGCCTGTACAGTATCTTCCCTTGTTCTGTCCCTCCCACATCACCTTGGTCTGCTCTTTTCCTCGGCACCTACTTCCTGTTCCTAGAACTTGCCAAGACTTACTTACAAGACATTCCCACTTGCTCCTTCTCCTGCCTAGGAGATTTTCCCATGACCTGACTTCTCCTTCTCACCTGCTAGGTCTCTATTCAAATGTCACCTCCTGAGAGAGGCCTCGTATGACCATTCTACCTAATGTGACCCATCTTCCAGTTCCTCTGTATCACATCTGTCTTACCGATTCATTTTAAACAACTGTAAATAATGTGCAAGTCTCGTGTTAATTTATTTGTCTTTTCAAAAACAAATTTACTGTCTGTTCTTTCCAAAAAGAGTCAATCTTCAAGAGAGCAAGGGGCTTGTTATCTTGCTCCCTGCTGTTTCCCAAGTACCTAGAACAAGTCTGGCTCCTAGCAGGTGCGCTGAGTAAGTATTTGCTGAAAAGGGAATCAACATGACTTCCAGTATTAACATTTTTACTCACATGCCCAGTGCCCAATTATAGTTCTAAAATGTGACAAAGTTTCATTGTGGGGGATGATTCTTGCTGGTGACACAGCTCAGTTTTAGCTTGTCAACAAGATTCTTGCATACAATACTGAACATGGCAATACCTTGCATGTATAGCATTCACAAATTTCCAAGCAATTTTTCACCTATTAAAATAACCATTAATATGTAATGGTTGCTTACTATGCATCAAGCATTATCCACGTACTTTCTAGATATTACTTCATGTTGTCCTCACAAGAGTCCTTTGGAATATCTACTGTTATTATTATCCCATTTACAGGAGAGGAGAGGGTAGGTTAGCCACCTGCCCAGCATAGCAGAACTCACTGATGGGAAGGTGAGGCATTCTGACCCAAGAAAGGCACATGTCACTTGGTTCTCCTCATTAAATCTAAGGTCTGTAGCATGCACCATTATTCCACTGTTACACCAGAGAATAGGGGCTCAGGGAACCAGTGCAGTGCCTAAAGACCCATGGACAGCAGGCACGAAAGGGTCCAATCTTTTCTGCAAGCCACCTGCTGTCATGACTAACAAGAGTCATTGAACTGTGGGATGGAGATGTGCATGGGATTGTGTGTGCTCAGTCTACAGAGAAAGCTTAATGCTGTCTTGTCTTCTAAAAGCAAATGTGGCTTATAGTATGGATCGAGAAATATGTTTTCTTCTTTGAGGTGGGAGATGATGATTGAGGGATGATTTATGAACAATTAAAATGGACTGCATTAAAAAAAATACTGAAAGGGGACATACCAATGAGATAACACTGATGTGTATTGATGGCAGGATTATGTATAGTTTTTGCTTTCTTATAGTTCAGAATTTAATATTTATGTTTGCCAAATGTCCCCTTCCTACAAATAAATTTATAATTGGTATAGGGGTGCCTGGTCTGCTCAGTTGGTTAACCGTCCCACTCTTGATTTTGGCTCATGTCATGATCTCACAGATCGTGAGTTCGAGCCCTGCCCTGGACTCCATGCTGGCAGCGCAGAGCCTGCTTGGGATTCTCTCTCTCCCCCCCCCTTTCTCCTCCCCCACTCATGTACTCTCTCTCTCAAAATAAATAAATATTTAAAAAAATTTTATGCAATCGGTGTAGAATTGTCCCCAGGCTACTAGGAGAGCACTCTCAACACAGCCCACTTAGCAGGAAAAGGAATCTTGTGTTGATTTGATGAGCTCTGTGGTGGTTCCCAAATATCAGTGAAGCACCTTTTTTTTCCCCATTTGCCTCTGCTATTATTTAATATTTATCTACTATTAAGTTCCTTGATTCACTATATAATCTTGTCTAAGGCAGTAAGTAATAGCACATGTACCCCAATGTTCATAGCAGCACTCTCAACAATAGACAAAACATGGAAAGAGCCTAAGTGTCCATCAACTGACAAATGGATCAAGAAGATGTGGTTTATCTATATGTTGGAATACTACATGGCAATGAGAAACAATGAAATCTGGCCATATGTAGCAACATGGATGGATCTTGAGGGTTTTACGCTGAGCGAAATAAGTCAGGCAGAGAAGGACAGATACCATTTGTTTGCCGTCTCAATCACCACCACGTAGATACAAACAATGTCTCAGGAAACTCTGAGCCACTGTATGATTGAATGGAAAGGACACTAGAATACAGTGCCTTTGACACTTCTTCTTCAAGGTAAAAGGAACATTTTATGGTAGTATATTCACTTCAGAACTCATGTGCTTTTGTGATGTGGAAAATGCTGTCATCCATACTCCCTGGTACACTAGCTGGTGTGAACTCAGCTGGAATTATCAGGAATACAAAAGATTTTGGCCAGGGTCGTGTGATGTTGGCTGATCGGTATAGGATGTAACAGAGGGAAACTTACATTCGTTATTGGGTCATTCTCATTCTCTGTAACACATCCCTGAAGGTTTAAGTTGAGAGCTTTACAAATGATCATGATTCTCTTGGCAGCTTTTTCTTCAAATGGTTTGATCACAAAGTCGGGTTCTAAAAGGTCCTTTTTCTGAAGTTTCAAGGTCTACAAAAAACAAGGAATGCTTTTCTCAACAAACACCCATCATAAAAAAGAAGTTCTAAATTCTAAACCACAACTGCATGGATCAAGTTCATGTCTGCTCAGAGGAATTTCGACTTACATCTATATCTGGATCCAGCGAGAACAGATTTAACCTCTCCGTATTTCGAGTTGTTTTGACAGTCTCTTCAGTTTCTGTGAGGTACTGCAGAGAAAACTGTATTAGCTCTTGGTAACCACGTATCCAAATACTTACAGCCTGGCCCCATCCACATGGCCAAGAAATCACCCCTTAGTATTATCACTGTTTTAATATCATCCATTAACACTCGGCAAAGCTTATCAAAACGTGTTTTTATTTTTTGAGTGTTGTATTTCTTAGTTGAAATGTTAAACTATAGCATTTCCATCTTTTCCATGAAAGCAATAACTAATAAGTAATTCAAATTTATTTGCATAGTAAAATGTCAGCTTTATTACTTTTGCAAAGTCTGGGTGTAGGCTGTTCTCTGAAGATTCTGTTTCCTCTGGAGTGCTTTCACAGGTTATAGAATTATCCAGCGAATCTTGAAAAGATACACGAAGACAGGTTATCAAGTAATAGTCACGAATCACACATTTCTCTAGGCGGTGACATATCAAATTGGATGTGGGATGGATGTTGGTGGGCCGATGTCTTCATTATATCCCGCCCCTAGGACTCCATATTGTTACATGACCGAGGCCTGGAAATAAGACCTCCTTGATGGTCATTTTGGGATTCTTTCCATGACACTATCCTGTGTGCATAAGAACTTTTGACCCTTGTGATACTACATTTACACTTGGGGTTGTCATGACTTACTTCATCAATGCATACTAAAGTTTTCTTATATGTGTATACATTTTTGATAATTCTGACTCTCTGGCCATCAATTTCAAACCCACATTCTGGCTTCCATTACTTAAACTCTGTGAAACTCCATACACATGAATATTCAAGTTGATTATCATTTAGTAAATCACGAATGCTAAACACCTACCCTGGTATACAGTAGTTGTGTTAAAGTCAACAACAAGTTTTCTTCCTCATTACCCCATGCCTCTTTCACTTTATAGCATATGATATTTAGACTATTAGAACTTAAAGACTGTGGTGTCTAACATCCCATGCTGCTGGGCAAAATGTCTTAAAATAGTTTTCCTTTTGGGAAGAATGATCAACTCTGGAAGCGAACTTGTCTTTCACATGGTCATACACCTGTTTTCCTGTGTGTCTCATCACCTGTCCTTTACACACTCTTGCTCCTCTCTCTTTGCTTAGAATGAATTAGAATCTTCTGAAGTAATATGGATGGGAAGAAAAAAATGTTTTTATTTTATAAAGGTCTCTAATATTGTGTGACATTAATGGAACTGCCACACAGAAGCTGATCTCAGTATGGTCAAAAAGCATCCATGAAAGATATCTTTCAATTAAAAGGAACTAGTGCATGTTTGTCTTTATATAATATCATGTTAATTAATTAAAGTAAGGTAAAGGCTATGAAACACGAACTACCCCATCTAAGGTAACCTCCCATCAGACATGGGTACATTTTTAGAGCTGCCAACAAATGATTTCCATCCTCAAATCATTGCCAGTAAACTCAAAATCATACCTATGTGTGGTGACTCTCATTGTTCAATAAAAGTCAAGATTTAGGGTTGCTTTTCTGGAGCAAATGGATGAGCTAGACTTGCCAGCTACCACAGTTAACTAGCAGATTAGATGAACCAAATGCACAGGACACATTTTGCAAAGGAAAGGAAGGGGGTGCGTGTGTTCTCACCCAGCCCCAGGTCTGCAAGCTCCGTGCTCCTCCTTCCCTGAGGTGGCCCCTCAGGGCTGATCTGCAGGATGCGGTTGAGGGTGTGGATCCATTCATCCATATCTGACTCGGTTTCAGCCGCCAGCACAAAATAGGTTAGGTCATTCATTTTCAATTCAAAGGCATATTTTCTTAGTCTGTTATTCTGTTGTGTGAAAAGACAGACAGAAAGAATAAACACCAGATAATAAGTCTTAGAGAGCGAGAGACATATTTTATGGGTCGTGCTTCCATAGCATTTTCTTATAAGAGAGTAACACAAAGAAGATCACCCAAAACAAGACCAAAATGTGGGTGGGAATGAATCATTTTGTTTGGTTTCTTTTAGGCCTTTTTGTACTAAGATGTATTTTATGTAGGCTTTTGTTGGTTGGATGAGCATGGTGGCTCAAAAATTTCATCTTCAGGGGCATGTGGCAAGACACTCTAAACTTCTTCAAATAATTGACTTGAGTCTCTGTTTTCACTTTCTCATCCTGTGTTCTGTCCACTCTTCACTCCAGTTGGGCTTCTGACCCCATCACACCCCGGGGCAGCACTTGTCATGGTCCCTAACAAAACTTTATGCTGTTGTATTATCCCCAGACATTTCCTTCTTTGGATTTTCCTTGACTTTTCAGTAGAATTGACATCATGGCCACGTCCTCCTTCCTGAAATCTGTCTCTGTTTGGTTTCCATGACCACACTCTATTCTGGTTTTCTTTCGTCTTCAGCCCCACTTTTCAATCATCTCTACTGGCTCTTCCGTATCTTGGTGATATCTAAAGCTAACTGTGGCTCTGCCTTAGATCCCTTCCTCTCTCATCTGGCCCAGTGGCTTTAAAGGACAGCCACATGGTTGGGCACCCCAATTCCTTTCTCTGGCTCTGGTTCTGCCATCAGTCTCCAGATTTTTCTCTTTTTCAACATCCCTACTTTGCCTTTGGTGATGA
The DNA here is from genome assembly GCF_008692635.1 of Crocuta crocuta. Lineage (NCBI taxonomy): Eukaryota > Metazoa > Chordata > Mammalia > Carnivora > Hyaenidae > Crocuta > Crocuta crocuta. Next base: position 9,620,372 of record NW_027536464.1, read on the forward strand.
ACCCATGAGGCCTTTGCTTTACTTCCTGAATATGCTCTGGTTACATGTTTTGTTTCTGCCCCTCCCCCATGTGTCCCTCATACACTCCATCACCATACTTGCCCCTCATCTACACAGGGGACTTGTAGTCACTCTTCAGATCTCAGTCGAGGTTATACTTGCTCAGGTGAACTTTCCCCAATTTCCTAGGACAAGGTTCTCATCTTTCCAGACACTTACAACAATTTGGAATTACATACTTATTCATTTTCATTTGTTTGTTTTGACCAACATGTGCCTCCTTCACGGCTGTCTCCAGAAGATCAAGTCAGTTCTGCTCACCACTGTTCCCTGTGCTGCCGCACAGAAGGCTTAGTACCAGTGGTTTCAACACATTCACCTTTTATAAGGGAATAGGATTGCTTCCTGTTTTGGGGAAACTGACATTCATCGGGAAGCATGAATGAGCAAAAGACTGAATGAATGAACAAACTACTGGAAAATAGAGATTTTGTGCTGTGCAGAGAATTAAAATGGGCTCATGGGCAAGTAGCTACTTCAGACTGGCCTTCCTAGAAGGGGCATCCAAGTAGAAATCTGTAAAGCCACTGAGCTGCTCCAAGATGGGAAAAGTCCACTGAAACCAGAGAGAATATGACAGCAAATTACTATGGCATTTTTATATATTCCTGCCATGAGAATAGAATTATAAATTCAAAGTGGAATGATATGGTCTGCAATGATATAACTGTGTTGTATTATCTGCAGTGGTTGTAAGAATTATTGAAGATATTCCAGCTCTAATTCACTCACAGGTAATTCTGATTCAGGTAGTCAACTCTTACCCATAGTCAACTCTGCCATGAAGTCATTGGAGCGCCCACAATGATAACAGTGTGAAGCCCATGGACTTAAGATAACCAGGTAAAATACAAACAGGAGAAGAACCATAAGATGCGAGTAACACTATCAGGTGGGATTGTGGCTGAATATCGAAGTATAAAATTCTTTTCATGGGCCCCTGGGTGGCTTAGTCGGTTAAACATCTGACTTCAGCTCAGGTCATGATCTCGCAGTTTGTGGGTTTGAGCCCCACGTCGGGCTCTGTGCTGACAGTTCAGAGCCTGGAGCCTGCTTCGGATTCTGTGTCTCCCCCTCTCTCTGCCCCTCCCCTCCTCATACTCTGTCTCTCAACAATAAATGAATGTTAAAAAAAATAAGATTCTTTTCGGGAATAGGACTGCTATTCTTGGTGGCAAGAAAAAATAACTTGTAATGTCCTCCTGGTAATGTCTTCTTTCTTGGTGACATTCTCAGAAGGCTGTTCTAAAATAGCTTGCTCCTTTCAACTTCCACAACATCATGATTACTACCACAAATATGACACTCACTAAACACTTGTCATCTAGATGGCAGTTACCTTGCTGAGCATGCACAGTCTTTATTCTACTTCATCCCATAACAGCCCTGGGAGACAAATTGTATTATTCCATTTAACATGTAATGACATGGAGGCTCAGAGAGATACATTAAAATATGCTTGGGATTCTGCAGGTAACAAGCAGCAGAGAAGAGAAGAAACCTCTTTATCCTCTAACACCTACTGAGATGATCCAGACGCAAAGATGCTCAGCATATTCTGTTCCCCTTCCTTGTCCCCTTCCTGGCACAATCACATCCCAAAGGGATGGTCATGGCTGGGAAGGTCATGGCTTCTTTAAGTGCTGACAATAGACAGGGGTAACACATATACCTCAAGGAAAAGTAAAATTCAGGAGAAAGAAGAGTTAGCTGACAAGCCAGCTGTGATTCTTACTGCAAAACTCCATAGCTCAAATGCCACTTTCTAGAATCTTCCAAGGACACGCTCTTGGCTCTGGCTCATACTTTTGTATTATTGTCAAATGTTAGGTTTCTTTTCCTTGCAACGACTCACTCTCTGGCTGGCTTTTAAAATAGTCTGTGAGCTTGATATGGGCAGAGTCTGACTGGTTATCCTCAGTTCTCAGTGCGATGATGGCATTCCTTCATAAAGAGGTGTCTGTGGTATTCACATTTTGTGCTGTGCAAAGACAGACACGTTCACTGCCCTGGATGAACAGTGGAGACAGGCATTAACCAGTTAATTACACAAGTGTGAAACTGGAAGGGAAATGTACTTAGATTCTGTGTGAATGTGTTGAAGAAGAGGTATACAATGAAGGTATAAAACCTCTTCCTGAGAACCAGAATGCTCTTGCAATAGGAGAATATTGCTATTCTCATAAGACCCTCTGGGTTCTGGGGTGCCTGGGTGGCTTAGTCGGTTCAGTGTCCGACTTTCGCTTAGGTCATGATCTTGCGGTTCGTGGGTTTGAGCCCCGCGTCGGGCTCTGTGCTGACTGCCAGCTCAGAGCCTGGAGCCTGTTTCAGTCTGTGACTCCCTCTCTTTCTGACCCTCCCCTGCTCATGCTGTCTCTCTCTCTCTCTCTCCTAGAAATAAATAAAACATTAAAAAAAATAAAAAAAAAAAGACCCTCTGGGTTCTAGGAAAGCAGAGAACAGGATGATTTTGACTCATAAAAGGCCAGAACTGCATTTTGAGGCTATTTTGGCTGCAATATAAACACGGGGTGGGGGTTTGCCAGAAAGGCGGCAGTGTCCCCAAAGGTCAGTGTGCAGAGCAAACATCTATGCAACTCCTTTAAGAATGCAAATTCTTAGAAGTTATGAACTCCGTGGGAGGTGTGGAGGTCCCTCCGCACACCCTAACACACACATCTGGAGGTTCTCATGAGGTAGGTCCATAAAACCGCATGTGGTCTGTACTGACACAGAGGGTCCAAGGGCAAAGACAGCTTGGCCTTGAGAAAGTATAAAAGGGAACACAGTTTTCCTTCACAGAACAACAGGAACAGAAATAGACACGGAGGAAAGAACTTGAAACGCTCGGAGTTCAGGGCATAGCTTTGGCTGGAACGCTGTGAAGTATCTGAGTGCAGCAAAATGCAAGCCAGTCTTAGTGTGGTCTTGAAAACAAACAAATTAAAGGGTCTGCTTCATTAATCTCATGTCATAATGTGGACAGGGAGATGAAAAGCCATGTAAAATGCTTATATTAATTATATGAATTAAAAGTCAATGGAAATGCACTCTGCTTCCAAATGCAGATGACAAGGAACTCGGAGAATTCTAGATGGAAAACAGGAGAAAACATAGACACTAAAATTTGATTTTCTAAATTGTATACTATACTTCAAGTGAATTGAAAATGGGCTGCCGACTTCACCAATATTATAAAAAATATTTTGTAAAACTTTGAGCAAACTATCAGCACTTGTTTCTCAGACGGGTTTTTTTCTTTTTATCAATGACATAAATATTCTATTTTCAGCTTCTCAAAAACCAAATTATCCTTTTCTATTTGGAGTGGAACAGAACCACTTACGGCATAGAGAAGCTTACACTGGGGAAGATTGTGATGCCTAAGTGGTTTTCTATCTCATTCTCTGTGATCTCTAAGATAATGGCATAGAAAATCACAAAAAAGAAAGGACAAAATTAGGAAAATCAATGGGACATTTTAATAATCTTGAAATGTAACTGTTACATTATTACAGTGGTAATCAAGAAATAATCATATTCTTTTTTTTGATCTCCCAATTTTCCTCTTTCCCTGAAAACAGTGTCCTTTGTGGCAGATGTGACTCTCCGGTTAATGAACTCACCACAGTCCATCTACACGGATTCATAAATAACAGGAAACTGTGAATATGTCCTAACATCACCTGACATGTTTAATGAGTTGTAGCCAACTGGTCTGTTGCCGCAATATTCATCTGGAAATGTTCTGAAATAGATACTCCAGCAAAGCTACCAAAACCAATGGAGAACTGAATGTCAAAGCAAGTTACCCAAACAAAATATTCCATTGTGCCTATTATGTTACTAGCATCTTTTGCAAGAACAAAAGGAAAGGTTTCAGAAGAAACACACAACATCACATTCAGGTTACTGGGATTGGCGGCTACCATTAATGTAATCCTTTCCATTCTCTGTATGTTTATTTGTGCATTTCATTCAACAAAAATGTACTGGGTACCTTCTGTGTGTCAAGTGCACAGCATTATAAAAAGTCAAGCAAAACCCTTGCCCTCACTGAACTGACATTCCAGTGGAATGGAGTGTCCATAAACAAATAAGGAGAAATATAGCATACATAATATGTATGTACTAGAAAGACAATACAATAAAGCCTCATGCATTGATATATGTTGTATCTTATGTATCTTATATGTCATATCATATTCTTACATGTTACCAGAACCTATTGTTTGAGATGTGTCACTCATTTGATTGGCATGTGCTATCTTTGTGGGTTCTTTCTGTGCATCCTCCCACAGGCCGGGAGTTCTTTGAAGAGAGAAGCCACATTTGATTCATATTTGGCTTTCCCACAAAGCCTTGCATAGCTAAGTGTTCAATATATATTTCCTGAAATAAATCCTCCACCTAAAACTCAGTGCCTAAAGCTACACATGAGCATATCTTTGTAGTGCTGCTTCTGTCCACGTGGCTTACACAGGATAAATGTACAAATATATGTAGGCATGTCCATACAATGGATGATTACCAGCTTATTTCCTTGGGCGTCTTTCTGTAGTTTCGGGCATCCTTCCACTTCAAACCTAATTTTGCCATTTATTAGCTCTGTGATTTGGGAAAGCCACTCTATCTCCCTGAGTTTTATGTTAATAAACTGGGACAACAATAATGCATGTTCCATCAACTGTGTCAAACAATATATCAGAGAAGGAAAAGTACAAGTGTCATTCTGGTTTTTACTGTTATCGCTGGAAATGAGATTTTATCCATTTATTTATTTATTATTTATGTTTAAAAGTTTATTTATTTATTTTGAGAGAGAGAGAGAGAGAGAGCATTCATGCGTGTGTATGCAAGCAGGGGAGGGGAAGAGAGCAGAGGAGAGAGAAGCCCAAGCAGTCTCCTGTTGTCAGGGCAGAACCCCACCTGGGGCTCAATCTCAAGAACCTTGAGATCATGACCTGAGCCAAAATCCAGAGTCGGCTGCTTAACCAACTGAGCCACCTAGGTGCCCCAGCAATGAGATTCTTTAGAGTCAGAGTTTGCTAATGTGAAGTTTAGGTTATATTTAGTTTCTAGATTTGTTCTCCTTGGCAGTTTCCCTTCCCAATTTTACTATCATTATGTTGGCATGCAGACTCCAGTTCTACACAGTCCAGGCTGCTCCCTGGTGTCTCACACCTGTCCCTGCTTCCTTCATGTGGTGGGCTGCCTGAGCCACAGAATGCATCCGAGTTTCTAGACTTCAGTTAAGCACATGAGGCCGTTGTCTTGGAACCCACGTCCACAAGATGGTAGATTCAGCACGTAGGAGGAAATAAACAGTGTTTGGCCCCTCACCCCCATTTAAGCCTGCATTAAGTGACATCAGTCATTACTAATTTTGTGGAGGGAACTCTAGCTTATGGGATTCTTGGACTATTCATTGTCTTCCATAGTGGCAAGATCTTGAGTGGATGGATGGATGGATGGGCCAATGGGTGAATGAATAAGAAGACCTTGAAGGAACAAGATAAGATAACACAGGGCTGAATGTCCCTTGGTACCAGATCAAAACCGAAGCAGCAAACACTGGAAGTTCTGTTCCGGATTGGGAGAGCATGGGGTATAAAACAGATCTCATATCACGATTTGATTACATCACAAAGTGGAAAACTACTATTAGTTATTTTTTTTAAAACTGAGATCTAAAAAATTTCCAATCATAAATATCAACAAAAGTCTCTCGAGAAATTTGGGTAGGAGTTTCTTTCTACTTGATGTCACCCTTGAAATATATTTCTAAGAACTCCAAGGATTATTCTTAGGAAAAAAAAAACAATGACATAGGTTGGGTTTGAATGAAGCAAACTAAAATGACTTGTTCACAGAAGATTGTTAGGAGCTTGGACTTCCTAAGAATGCAGGATGGTAGGTATCACTTCTGAGGTAAAGTCTTTGTTACTCTTTTCTGTTTTATTCAAGGGAAACCAATAATGATTCTTGACAAAACAGGTCTGACTCATTCTATTATTCATTTGTTTTGCGATCTTGTGTGTACATGTTTCATCCTCAGGCACATTTTGTACCTGAGAGCTTGGGAGAGCAATGACTAAACTTGCATCCTCTTATTTCAGAATCTTCTTTCCAGTTGTAAGACTTCATAAGCCAGACAGAGCTATAAGTAAATATGTGAGAATCAGAATCCAGACACAAGGTGGTAGGTAACCCAGAGATCTATCTTCCCAGTGATCTTAAGAAGTTGGAGGTCCTCCCTCCCCAAAGGGTTACAAATTCTTGATAATAGAATAGAAATGAAGGGATATAGGACTAAACTCTTTAAAAGATATAAGTGTTCCCAAATATTTGAATGGCCATCTACTGGGAAGTGAAATAGAAATGCAGTTGTGCTTTAAGATGCAACATCTACCTTGGTGAATCCTGCTAGCTGACCCAGAAGAGTTCATTCATCACTGTTATGTGCTTCTAGAACATTCAATAGAAGGTGCTGCTTATCTTTTGTGACACTGTGTAATCGTTAGCAATGAGCCTATATTCCTCTCCGGTTTTGACTTCAGCAGGGAGTTCTCAATGCCTGAGCCCAGTTCCTACTATGTCATAGACATTAAATAAGTTTGTTGAATAATAGAATAAGTGAATGAATAAAAAAATAAATGAATAAAGAAGCATATTTAGGTAGAAGTTTCAGGAAGGTGAATTGGGATTTTCTAGGTAGGTCTTTCCCCAGTGGAATGTCTATTTCTCAAAGTTGTGACCTTCATACTTCATGGAAAGACTATCACCAGCCAGAGCTGACCTTTACTTCCCACTTACTTGTACTTAATTGACTTTTGTTCCACATTTTTCCTTAGGTTCTTATTTCTAGTTTATCTTTTAACTCAGGCAAAAAGCCTGAAGGGCACAGCACCTCATGATAAAAACCAAAACTACTCCTCAAACAATAACTGCCCATATGAAGAGCTTCTGTGGCCCTCAATATCCAGATCAGTTTGAACTTAAACCCTGACTCATGTCAGTGCAGGTGGACCAGGCAATAACCCCCAGAGTAACCAACAATTATCTTTACTTCATTACAATATTAAAATCTGTCCTCAAAGAGGAGTACAGGCCTCATTTATAAAACATTCGATGTAGGTACAGGCACATTTCCTTAAGACACATGTATGACCTTATGCCTGGTTCTACATATGGTGATAAGGCTCCCTTTTCTAAATATTTACCCTAACCCTACATAAAGGAATCCCACTCACCCTTGCTAGGGAAGTGAGTCACCATGATCTCCGTATTTGTTGCAAATAAAGTCTTTTTTCATATGATAGCTCACCTGGTGTAGTTTCTACCTGTGACTCACCAAGGAGCGAAATCACGTTAGTTTGGTTACAAGACTAGGGAAGAATGGCTGAAGATACACAGCCTCCCAGATCCTATTCCATGCTAGCACATTATTTTAGTTTTTACACATGAGAAACCTAAGCTCCAAGTCCGAGTAACTTACTCAACACCTCCAACAGTAAATGGTGAAACCAGCATTTGAATGCTGACCCGCATGAACCCCAAACTGTGTTTTCTTCTAGAAGACTTTCTCCAGCTCCAATGCACCACCTCAGCAGAGACTGAAGCACAGTCTGAGACACGATGGAGAAGAGGTTCCTGTAGTCAAGGTCAGATTTGAGCACTGAGATGTGCACTACACCGAGTTATATGATTCTTTGAAGAAGCAATGTCCTATTAATGTGTGTCTCTTTGAGCTTGATATACAGCATGGGCTACAGTGATACTTCTTAAAAGATGATAATGCATTTGCTAGAGCGAGCTTTGAAGGAAAAAATGGAAAAGAAGATATTTAAAAATTTTAGCTCAATTTCTAGAAAATGTAATCCTTGATCTTTAACCTCATGCTGAAGTTTTACTTGACATTTTTAAAGCTAAAGCTTCCTTTGTGACCAACAATAGAAAACTGTCTCCATCCTCCATTAAGATCCTTATTGTCCTTTCCATATGGAAAGCTGGCATGTGTGTTAAAATGCAATTATCTTTCACTTCTAGCTACTGCTCAGCAATACTTAATTAATTCTTTCCTTTTAAAGTTTGGCATTAGTGCTTTCTGGAGGAATTCCAGACTTTAACAGATAGACGATCCAGAAAAAGGGTAGGCCTAAGTGACTGGAGAAAATTCCATTTTGCATCCACATATCCAAGTGCCCTTTGGTATTAATCCAAGATGTAATCTCAGCTACAGTGAATGCCTGCAGCTTAGTGGGAAGAGAAAGATGTGCTCATGGTGACCAGTGACCAGAAACACAGTCCTTAACCTCCACAAGCCAGCATCCTTTTGTGAAATTCAAGTTGAAGTTGCTGTAACATCTGTACTTTGATTGTTAGATAAGAGGGAATAAGGATACTTATTTCATCAGAATGAAAAGAAAAAATGAAAGTAAGATGTCCAAATGAGGCCTATGGAATTATTCTGCTTCCCTTTGCCGCAGCAGTGTCTTTGTCACATCACATACTACGAACAATCACATACTAAGAAGAGATTGCAGAATAGTACAGTCTGTTAAAAGCACTGTGTCTGTTTTTGAAATTAAGCTCTTGGGAATTGATGTAATCCTTGTCTTCGAAGGAAACCTCCTCTTAGAAGGAAGATGATTATATGTACACTGCAAATTTACTACCTCATTATTATCCAATAATAAAGATAGGATTTATGAAGAATAGTGAGCTATGTGGTTTATATATTATCTTATTGAATTCTTTAGCTCAGTGGCGTTGTACACTGCAGCTGCACAGATGGTCATTTTCTCCTTCTTTTTGAATACCAGACTTGCTCTTGCCTCAGGCCTTTTGCACGTGTGGTCCCTGCTCATTCTTTAGTTTTTAGGTCAAGTCATTTCTCTTTGAATGTTTTTCTCACTTCTGGAGCACTGATATTCCTTTCCAACCTCACCATTTGTCTCTCTCTCTTCCACAGCTCTATTTATTTTCTTTATTCCATATTTCACCAACTAATGCCATTCTGTTGACTTCTTTCTTTGCGTACTTTCTATTTTTTTCTTTTCTTGACAGTGAGGTTTGTGAAAGCAGAAACGCAAGCTGTGTTGTTTTCCACCGAATCTCTGAAGTCTAGAACACTCCTTGACTCACATCAGATACTGTATAAACACTTGTTGAATGGATGATTGAATGAACACACTCTTTGATTAAAAAGGCACTAGGGGTGCCTAGTTGGCTCAGTCGGTTAAGGGTCCAACTCTTGATTCTGGCTTAGGTCATGATCTCATGGTTTGTGATACCGAGTCCGGAGCTGAGCCCTGCATTGGGCTCTGTGCTGACAGTACAGAGCCTGCTTGGGATTCTCTCTCTCCCTCTCTCTCTGCTTCTCCCGCACTGTATCTATCTATCATCTATCTATCTATGAAAATAAATTAAAAAATAAACTTAACAACAACATAAAAAAGCCCAAGAGAAGAAAACAAAACCCAAGAAGAAAGAGGGATTTCTACTCACCTGCACCACACCTGTACAGGAATCCAAGAAGATACAGCCTTTGGGCTCTTTGGATATCTTTTCATCTTTGTAAAAATTCATGATGTAGGAGTTATCTGGCAACTGAGTCAGCTGGAAGTAGCGTTTTTTGAATGACTAAAGAAAGGGAAAGGAACAGAGAGGCAGTTCAAATCGCAGTGTGCTCTTACAGAAATTAGAATTTCTGAAATTCCTTCAGGAGTGTTACATTTCTAGAGCACTGTTTTAGGGAACAGAGTCCTCCTTTCTCATAAATAAAATATGACCCGAAACATAAACTCGATGCAAATGACCCTCCTCTGGGCTGTGACCGAAGGAGGGGGTGTCCAGAGAACTGGCAGAAACAAAGATGAGTCTTGATGTCTCCTTACCCGAACAGTAACGGTATTGTTCACGGTGCTATTGAAATTCCCCTTGTACAGCCAGCCAGACTTGAAAACTCCGGTTCCTCCAGCACCCCCACCGCCCTTCGAAGATGAGTGGGAGGTGGTATCCTGGGGAAGAGGCAAAGGGCATGACTGCAACCTTTTGTGAATCCCAGGTCTTAGACGCTGCTCTTACAAATGAACCTGCTTTTTCTGTCTTCGACACATCTTAAATAATTGTGTTCCATTTCAAAGCAAACGTGACTCCTTTTGACTAAAAACCCTTCCCCAACCAGCTAAGGCATTCATGTAAAACGGGTCGGAATGCGAAACACCCTAGGGAAAGACAGGAGCTAATTCTCCTCCTGTTTGAAACATTTTGCTTTCAATAATTTACTCACTTCATCCTTATCAGCATCTTCATGGTCCACCTCAAAGGAATGCGAAGGAAGTTTCTCTGGTTTGTATTCTGCTCTGATAGTAAAGAAACAAAAAAGAACATTGCTGATTTGTCATTTGAGACATGACTTGCATTTTCCACCGTTCCCCTAGGTAACAACCACTGTGTTTTAAAATAAAATAATGTAATCTTGTTAGGGCTGGACCTCCTTTGGAAGGTACTAACTTTCCGCCACACCAGTGTGTCTTATCTCCGGGAAATAAATCTCTATTTTAAACTGTGGAGGTACTATTGATACAGATTTACACATGTGTTCTTGAATGAGATGAAGGCAAGCAGGGCAATTTTATTTTTTTTTTAAATATTTTTATTTATTTCTAGGAGAGAGAGAGACAGTGTGAGCAGGGGAGGGTCAGAGAGAGAGGAAGATACAGCATCTGAAACAGGCTCCAGGCTCTGAGCTGGCAGTCAGCACAGAGCCCGATGCGGGGCTCGAACCCACGAACCACGAGATCATGACCTAAGCGAAAGTCGGACGCTTAACCGACTGAGCCACCCAGGCGCCCCATGCAGGGCAATTTTAAAGCTTTGGTGGTTTCTGTGTTTCTTCCTTGACATTCTTCAGTGGAATATGAAGCAGTGATGTTTTCATTTCCGTTTCACCGTTGTATGGCATGTTTTAAGGCTATGGGATGACTGTTGGAAAAACCATATTCCTGAGAATCAGCCTGTGCTCTGGCCACTAGGTTGCGCTGCTCCCCTAACAGTGGCCTCCCCTGAAGTCTGCCCCAACTTGACTTAGCCTAACGGTGCTCGCTTTGTGCATTTCCATGGTAGCCCTGAAATGCTGACCAGCCCATGGGAGTAAGCGCATGCACCTGGTGCTGTAAATGGTAAAATAGGAGAAAGGTAAACTTCCTTTGGCTTGATTCTATTTCACAACTCATGGCTGGATAGAAAGTGATCAATAGCATCCAAGGTTCAAACATTCCTGGAGATCTAGTTAGAAAATCCTACATGTAGCGTTTGCCTGGAATGTTCATTTTTCTTAAGGTGATTTATATTGTGTAGAAGCAACCTCAGAATCTGACTATTGAGAAACAAGCCCAGGGGTGCTCATTCAGTTATTCTTGTTACACGTCTTTTCCTATATTGATGATATTCTGGATAGGAAGGGGCACAGTCAAGTACTCTTTATGCTTCAGTATGCATACAACTACCAGACTGCATTCAGATAGGGATTTAGTGGGTTCAAGTGCATTCAAAATATTCTTCTCCTTCCCTCTGCAAGGCATAAAAATGCCCATTCCTGGTTCACAGTAGTTAAGTTGGAGCACAGAGATAACACTGACCTCAGTATTCAAATGGAAAAAACGGAGATCAGAGCCACATTCTCTATACCTGATAATAGTTTTTTAAATTGTGATAAAATATACATAACAGAAAAATTATGATTTTAACCATTTTTAAGTGTACAAATCAGTGGCACTAAGTACTTTCACATGATTGTGCAACCATCACAAAAGTCCGTCTCGTTCTCAAACTGATGCATACCAGTTACTCAACAGCTCCACGTTGTCTCCCTTCCCCTGCCCTTGGCAGCCACTCTTCCACTTCCTGCCTCTATGTATTGGACTATTCTGGGCACCTCATGTAAGTGGAACCATGCTATATGTGTGATGTGTCATTTCGCTCATTGTAAAATGCCTTCAAGCTTCATTCATGTCGTGGCCACCAGTATTAGGACTTCATTCCTATATAAGGTTAAATAATATTCCACTGTAGTCTATAAAGAGTTCGCACCCCCTAAGTGGTTTCCATGAAGATACCCTGGACTGTAAAAATTAGGACCCTCTCCATATAGATGCTGGATACATGTCTATTATGATGTTTACTGGAATCTGTTAATTCCATCCACCAGATTACATACTTCTTTCTTTCTTTTTTTAAGTTTAATTAATTTATTTATTTTGAAAAAGAGAAAGAAAGAGAGAGAACCAGCAGGGGAGGGCTAAAGAGAGCGGGAGACAGAGGATCTGAAGCAGGCTCTGTGCTGTCAGCAGAGAGCCCAATGTGGGGATCAAACTCATGAACTGTGAGACCGTGACCTGAGCCGAAGTCGGACGCTTAACCAACTGAGCCATCCAGGTTACATGTTTCCCAAAGCCAGAGACTCCAATGAAGTCCCATCTACATCTCCCTCCCCCTGCTTTGTCTTTTCCTACTGAAGAGATGCTCAATACGCATTTGCTGATCGCATTAATGACAGACAAGGTGAGCAAGGAGATCAGCAAAGCAAAACCAAGACAAAACGGTATAATTTAAAACTGGTTTTGGAAGACATTTTGGGTATGCTAAAACACATTTTTTGTTCACCAACATCCCAAGAGGCACCTCCAGTGTGTTAAAGAGGTTTTTAAAAATGATTTTAGTATTGCAAATTAACTTTATAAATCCAGATTAATGTAAGTTACTTGCTACCAAAACCAATAACTAAGAAAAATGAAGCTATCCCTGGGAACACAGTAGTTGATATTGGGTATTAAGGATGGTATCTGGGGTCTCACTTCTGTTCTAGTCCCAATTTATTTGTCCATTTTGTATTGGTTGTATAGTCTTGATATGAGGCCCCAAGACTCATAGGTAAATAGTTGTAAATGGTAACAGGTTTATTTAAGAGCCAGAGACTTGAAAGAAGGGTGGTAGGAAATGTGTATTTTAAATTTATCTCCCCCACAGTTTCTGACACATGGTAAGAACAGAATAAATATTTGTTCACTGATGTATGAAATCACTCAAGTGGGTATGCATTATTCCAAATTCCAGAAACATATTAATACATACATAATGCAACCTTCTTCACCCAAGGCTTTTTTTGCAAGTTCAAAGAAGTTCAAAACTCTATACCACAATAGCAGAACTTCTGTACTTAAGTTTAAATATGTACTAAGCAGCATATAGCTTTTTAACAAATTATGTATGTGTGTAATCAGACATTTGTGTACAAATATTAAGCTTCACAGTCCAGTGTAATCTGGCTGTTGTACTGAGGAGAGCATGAAGTCCGTTAACAGTTACATCAACACAGAGTGGAAGAGGTTGGATTAGCCCTATTTCTGAAACACTAATTCTTATATGTAGGGTAAGTTAATCCAAACCCTCTTTAGTAAGCACATTAAATAAGACTGGAGCCATTGCTCTCTTCCAAAGGATCGTAGTGTGTCTGAACTCCATTCTCCTTCTTACAGAGGCTTCGAGATACTCAAGCTTCTCTGTGCCAATTGCCTCCAATGTTAGCTTGTTCTGTTTGTTCTGCCTCTTTTGGTCATGGTCAACTTTACATGAAGGCAGAACCACTCACAGATGACAGTGTTACTTTAGGACCTCTGGGAAATGTTTCCTGTCCTATCCAAAATATCCATTTTCTCCAAAATAGCCTAACAATATATTGACGGTCCTAAACAAAAAGCATTCACTTTCACCTTTTCATTTGATTGGCAAATAAAGTCCCTATACACAATCCTTCCCTCTCTTCCCTCATCCCATGAGACAGCACATTGCCCGAGATTCAGAAGCAGGTTCAAGTGGCTGACTTCAGAGCAATTACTCCAAGTGTTTTGTCTGCAGAGAAGGGGACATGAGTGTTCTAGGATTCTTAAAATGACAGCAGGGCAGGGGTGCCTGGGTGACTCAGTCGGTTAAGAGTCCGACTTCGGCTCAGGTCATGATCTTGCGGCTCATGGGTTCGCGCCCCGCGTAGGGCTCTGTGCTGACAGCCAGCTCAGAGCCTGGAGCCTGTTTCAGATTCTGTGTCTCCCTCTCTCTCTGACCCTCCCCTGCTCACGCTGTCTCTCTCTTTCTCTCTCAGAAATAAATAAAACATTTTAAAAAATGACAGCAGGGAAGTCAAGGGGGTATTAAGGAAACATCCCAAGTGAAAGATAAAGGCATGTGTAGAGAAAACTAAGGAAGAGGCAGAGACAAACTTGAACATGGAATGTCAACATCTGGCTCCAAGATCATCCTATGCTCTATGCTAATTATTTCCTATTACTCTCCCTGTGACCTTGATACAATTCTGTTTCTAAACTTCTTATTCTGTCCTCTTCTGCCAGTGTGACTCACTCTTTCTTCTCTTTCTTTTTAAAAAAAAAAAAAATTTAATGCTTTTTTTATTTCTGAGAGAGAGAGCGTGAGCGAGCAAGCAGGGGAGGGTCAGAGAGAGAGGGAGACCCTGAATCTGAAGCAGGTTCCAGGCTCTGAGCTGTCAGCATAGAGCCCGACGCAGGGCTCGAACCCACGAACCATGAGATCATGACCTGAGCCGAAGTTGGACACTTAACTGATTGAGCCACCCAGGTGCGCCTCTTTCTTTTCTTTCTTACAAAAGAATAATTTTATAGGCATTTGTTCTTCATAATTGTGGATCACAACGGTGACCATGTTCCTCAAATACATACTCCCTATCATCTATCTGTCTATCTATCTATCTATCTATCTGTCTATCTATCTCCCTATCTCACATTTTCTTTATCCATTCATGCATCAATGGACATTTAGGTTGTTTCTACGTCTTGGCTATTATAAGTAATGCTGCAATGAACATAGGGTGCATATATCTTTTTGAACTAATGTTTTTGTTTTCTTTGGATAAATACCCAGAAGTGGAGTT
This sequence comes from Crocuta crocuta, assembly GCF_008692635.1. NCBI lineage: Eukaryota > Metazoa > Chordata > Mammalia > Carnivora > Hyaenidae > Crocuta > Crocuta crocuta. Next base: position 9,635,397 of record NW_027536464.1, read on the forward strand.
GCTATGTCATATGGGAGATCTGTTTTTAATTTTTTGAGGGCCCTTCATACTGTTTTGCATAGGGGCCGCACCAGTTTACATTCCCACCATTAGTGCATGAGGGTTCCCCTTTTTCAAGATCCTCATTAACACTTGTTATTTCTTGTCCTTTTGCTACTAACCATTCTAATAGGTGGGAGGTGGAATCTCCTTGTGGTTTCGATTTGTATTTTCCTGAGGATGAGTGATGTTGAGCATCTTTTCAGGTACCGGTTGGCAGCTGTCTGCCTTCCTTGGAAAAATGTCTATTCAGATCCTTTGCCCATATTTTAGTTGGATTGTTTTATTTTTTGTTATTGAATTGTATGAGTTTTTTTGTATATTTTGGATATTAATCATCAGATATATGATTTGCTAATATCTTCTTCCATTCTGTAGGTTGCCTTTTCATTATGTTGATGGTTTCCTTTGCTGTGTTGAAGCTTTTGCGTTTGATGTGGGGCCACCTGTTTATTTTTACTTGGAATGCAGTCAGATCCAAAAAATCATTGCCAAGACCGATGTCACAGAGCTTACCATCTAGTTTTCTTTTAGGAGTTTTAGGTCTTATATTCAAATCTTTAATCCGCTTTGAATTAATTTTTGTGTACAGTGTAAGAAGCAGTCCAATTCCATTCTTTTGTACAGGTCTGTCCAGTTTTCCCAACACTGTTTATTGAAGAGACAGTCCTTTCCCCAAGGTATATTCTTGGCTCCTTTGGCATCATGTATTTTTTGCTATTCTTATCTCCTGGGAATCCCAAATTCAGTGCTGGATCTTATGTACAAAGGCTTACATTCTAGCCTGAAATAATGTTTCTCTCCACTATCTTTCTATAAACAGGCACTCAAAAAAAAATGGGAACTTCTTAAGAACATAGTAACACAATTTCAAATTTAAAGAATAAAAAGGAGGTAAACACACTTCTTTTCTCACTCTTCCTCAATTGCATGGTTTTATTTTGTAGCCTCAGCAACCCATAAAGAGAAATGATTAGTTTAAATTGGTAGCAGACTTTGGAGAATTCTTCTAATCTGGGAGGCACAAACATGAATTACTTCTAATAGCCTCTGAAGGCCAAGTAAATGATCTGTTTCCACTGCTGACCTAAATATGTATAGCCTTTACTGGGGAGTGCTTAGCTTTGTAAAAATCATTAGAAATCGATTTTTTTCTATGCAGTGTTACAGTCTTCATTCATTTCAGGGGATGTGTGAGGATTATATCCTAGAACTTCTGATTTTCACATAGTTCATTAAAATCTCCTACTTTGGGCAGTGGTATTCTTCCCTTTCTTGATATCAACTTCTACTTCCTTTGGTTAATTAAGGGAAATTCTCAGCAATATTTTGGTTACTTTTGTCTACTTTTTGTGAGGTTCTTCTCATGCTCCATGATATCCAGACCCTGTTCTTGTTTGAGGTGTTTCTTCTGTTGTTCTCATAGAGGATGGATACCATGAAGGCAAAATCTCTCATATATTTATTTTTCTTCATGGCATCATGAATGTAAAGAAAAGAGGTTTGGGGAAAAGATCTCAACAGACATGAAGTCAGTGGGAAGGCATGTACTTGGAAGGGCAGTTAAATGCCACTTTCTACAATCTCTCACTTCAAATGAGGTCTTCCAACTGCTTGGACACAGTTTCTAAGTTGTGACCACTTCTCAGAACCGTTTTCAGAAAGAGGAAGTCTCGACGTTAAAAAAAAATACTTTTCTTTTCACTTGTGCCTACAAAAAGTGTGTGACTAAGGTCCAGACACTCCGAATATATATAGTGATTACTCACGAAAGTCTGGGGTGTGGTAACCTTCTTAGCACAAAGTTAAAGGAGGTTGTATGAGGAGTAAACTGAATGTAAATGGATGTTCAGAGATTTGGTAAAAGATAATATTCGTTGTTTGAAAAAAGGTTCGCTGCTTTGGAGGAATATTGTTTTGCTCTTGACAGTAATGCAACTGAAAAATTCTTGGAGCCTGGGTGGGTCAGTCAGTTAAACGTCTGACTCTTGATTTCATCTCAAGTCATGAGCTCATGGTTTGTGAGATCAAGCCCTGAAATGGGCTCTGTGCTGATAGTGTGGAGCCTGTCTGGGATTCTTTCCCTTCTTCTCTCTCTGCCGCCCCCAACCCCAGCTCTTTCTCTCTCTCTCAAAATAAATAAAAACCTAAAATAAATAAAGAGCCTCCTTCCCATCCACATCTTTTTTTTTTTTCCCCAGTATACTCACTGCTATAATCCCATTCTCCTTAGACTAGACCAAGTGATCTTTTAAAGAAGTAAACTGGATCACTCTAGGCTAAAATTTCCACAGGCTCCTTTTGCAGCGGGAGTGAATCCAGGCTCTTGTCCAGGGCCCACCAGGTCCCTTGCCTCTTTCCATGGTTTCACCTCACTATAGCCTTTCTACCTCAGTTCCAGGCTCTCCATTCTGCTCAAGAGACCGTGTTGGTTCCAAAGTCATGGCCCCTGCTCTTGCTGTTTTCTTTGGGAATCCCTTCCCAAAATCTCAATGTTGGTAGCTACTGTTCCTTCAGATCTGAGCTCAGATGCCACCTTCTCTGAGCTATCCTGTAGCTCCTTCAAATTCTGCATTCGGGAGTTGAGAGCAGCCAGTCCAAGTATTCAAGTCTGAAACAGGTGTTGCTGGGGGCATAGGAAATCTGCACAAATAGTGCCCAAATCTAAACCACGTGTCCACATAGGGGTGCCTGGGGTGCTCAGTCGGTTAAGCATCTGACTTCTGCTCAGGTCATGATCTCGAGGTTCGTGAGTTTGAGCCCCACGTTGAGCTCTGTGCTGATGGCTCAGAGCCTGGAGCCTGCTTCCAATTCTGTCTCCCTCTCTCTCTGCCCCTCCCCCACGTGCACTCTGTTTCTCTCTCTCTCTCTCTCTCAAAAACAAACAAATATTTTTAAAAATTAAAAAAAACACATGCTCACTAAAAAGTTAGATGCAATGTGTATCTTCTCGACATCTTCAGTTGAGGAAGGTGTTAATAACTTCACTTTTGATTATCATGTTTTTTTTGAATTATTTGCATCATTTTAGTTAGATGAACCAAAGTGTTAGGAGATTCCAATTCATTGCAGTTCTTTGAAATCGAGCAACTCCAATCCCTTCCAGGAATATCATATTTCTTTTCTTTTCTTTCTTTTTTAAAGGAAAGTTATATTTCAAAATTTGACATTGACATTCGCTTACTTTATTTATCCAATAAGTCATTATTACACACTTACCACAGGCCAGGCATTCTCTTTCTCTTCCCTTATAGGGGATTCTGCAAGGAAAAGTCCCTGCCCTTTGGGGATTTTTGCTTTAGTGGGGGACACAGACACTGAATAAATGACTACTTTTGTTCAGGTAGTAGGTCAGGCGGGCTTGTCTGTGAAAGTGACATGTGAACGAAGATACCTTCTCCCAAAGATTTTATTTCCCCAGAGTCCAGGAAAAAAAAAGCTGTTTTTAGACATATATCATTTCTGCAGAGGTTGTTTATTTCATGACTTTTGGTATCCTGGCATGCAAATATGTGACACCAGTAGCAAATCTGAATGCTAAATACAGAATATCTTCAGAAACATGTTTTAGTCCACACTGTTCTTTTCCAGTCTTTTGTATCTGCTCTATTGAAATGACAGCTCACAAAAGAGTGATATAATAACACTTTAAGACTTTGTTCAGGGACATCTGGATGGTTCAGTTGGTTGAGCATATGACTTTGGCTCAGGTCATGGTCTCTCAGTTTGTGAGTTCGAGCCCCATGTTGGGCTTGCTGCTGTCATACCAGAGCCCGCTTTAGATTCTCTGTCACTCTCTCTATCCCTCCTCAACTTGTGCTCTCCCAAAAATAAATAAATATTTTGAAAAAGACTTTGTTCAAAAATTAAATAAGAATACACTTGTGTATTACAATCAACTCTGTGCATATACAACAAAATGTTCGTTGTTGAACAAAATGTTCTATCATGACTCTTATTTTTAAATTTTGTAAAATATACCTTGACACTAGTTAACATACATGCATTCATGAACAACTGTAGAACTTAAACGGAGAACGTATTTTATATATGGAAAAACCCAAGGGGTACTCTTGACACGTTCTTACCTGGGTAACTGTCGGAAGTCTCCAGAATATTGTTCATATTTGTAGTTTACCACATACCATTGGGAACTATAAAATTTACAAGCCTAAAAGAAAAAAAATGACAATTAAACATTATCATTAAAAAAATTAACACAGCGAATACAGTTCACATAATCTCTGGGGTAGTGTTAATGGAGCTATGTTAGCGATTTTAAGGCAGATTTTATCACATTTTCTAGTGAAATGGATATCTAACCTTTCCCAGACTCTTGGAGGAGGAACCATTTAACATATTTATTCTATTTTATGCCATCAAGGAAAGTCTAATTTAATCACCCCATGAATCATACCAGATATGTTACTAACCTCAAGTACAGTCACGTTTTAGTTTTCCTTAGCAACCTTCCATTATTTAACAGCTCTTACTGGTAGAAGATATTATTATTTCTATGTAATCTTTTCATTGTAATTTTAGCCCATTTCTTCTTGTTCTTGCATCAGTAACTTATCTTCTTCTCCTTTATGTCAGCTGTAGTGTCATTTTGAAATCAGTTTTTCAGTTTTACCTCAATACCTTCTAAGGGTCAGCCTTCTCCAGGATAACGCATTGATTTTTTAGAAACATATATGAATAAAAAATGACGAAAAATTTTTAACAACAAAGTTTATAGTATAAAATAACTATCTTACAGTAGTACATGATAGCTGATTTTATAGTATTGGTTGATGGCAGGTATTTCCCAAGCACCAACCATCGACCTAGCAGTGTACTGACCATGGAATGGTAATGAGATTTCACTAGGTGGCCTTTAAGATTCTTGTGGTTTTTTTCAATGTTTATCTATTTTTGAGAGAGAGAGAGAGAGAAAGAGCAAGAACAAGTGGGGGCGGGGCAGAGAAAGAGGGAGACAGAGGATCTGAAGCAGGTTCCATGGTGACGACAGCAGAGAACTCGATGTGGGGCTTGAACTAAGGAACTGCAAGATCATGACCTGAGCCGAAGTTGGACACTTAACCGACTGAGCCACTCAGGCTCCCCTAAGACCCCTTTTGATCCAAAATTACATGAACCTGGGGGATAAAACAGCTGACATGAGGATTATAAAGAGATCTTGTCCTCTACAGGGAAGAAGATGAGGAGCTATGAGCTTCCCACAATGTGAGAAATAAAGACTTGTGGTTTTCTGGAACCAGGAAGGGGACATGCAGGGAGAGCAGGGGGAACGGAGTCCCTTAGGGTGTGTAAGCACCATAAGCAAAGGAAACACCATCACTGTCTTTGCAGAACAGAAAGTAAACAGAATGTGGGAGGGAATGGCCCAAAGGCACGACAGAAAGTTTGATGGGGAGCTCTGGGTGTGGGCACCTGGCTCAAGATGCAGGGTGCTCCTGGGTGGCTCAGTCGGTTGAGCGCCCGACTTCAGCTCAGGTCATGATCTCACAGTTGGTGAGCTGGAGTCCTGCATTGGGCTCTGCGCTCACAGCTCAGAGCCTGTACCTGCTTCAGATTCTGTGTCTCCTTCTGTCTCTGATCCCTGCCCCCTTCTCTCTCACAAAAAAAAAAAAAAAAAAAAAAAAAAGATGCAGGGAAAGGCAGGGAGAGGGAAGAGTGGTTGTATACCCTCAGCCACTCTGAATTTCTCTGACCTTGAGCTTTCTCAGCACCGTGACTTTATTTGTTCAGGAAAGCAGCCACACACAAGCTGGGGACTGAGGCTGAACAACGCGGGAGCTTGGGACCAAGGCAGGAGGAGGAAGATGTTGGCAGAGAGTAGTGGGGAAAGCCAGCCACTTGACAAACGGACGCTTATAAAGGCAAAGGGAATTTAGGAGATCAGGATGGGCTGTGGATGAAGAGGAATGGGGACAACATTGAATATTTAACTAAAATGAAATGAAAATGAACATTTTACTAAAATGAAATTCCTGAGCCAATTCTGCAAATCCCATATTTCTGGAAATAAGAAGAAAACTAAGCCCTACTATGATCCTTGGATGAAAAGTTCCATCTTCACTTTTTTTTTAAAAAAATTATTTATTTATACTTGAGATTGAGAGAGAGAGAGAGAGAGAGAGAGAGAGAGAGAGAGAGAGAGAGAGAATCCCAAGCAGGCTCTGCATTGTCCTGCAGAGCCTGATGCAGAGCTGGATCTTATGAACTCCAAGATCAGGACCTGAACCGAAATCAAGAGTCAGATGCTTAACTGAGTGAGCACCCAGGTGCCCAAGAAAATAAGTCTTTTCTAACAAAAATAAGTCTTTTATACAAAATGAAAAACTTTTAAAAAACTGTTCAGAGTATTTTTTGATGCATTTGGTCCTCCATGCTCCCCCAAGTCTGACCCATTTTGGATTATTTTCTTAGGACAGAATACTCAAAGTATTTTAAAGATTCTTGGCAAAATAAATTTGCCAAACCAATATATATTTGTTATAAGAAAAAAGCAAATAAAGGGACCAACCCTGAGCCAGGAGCTACATAGTTTTATTCCTGTTCTGGAACTAACCTAGTAGACTGATTTCCCACATGATTTTTGGTCCATTGATTAGGATCTCAGATTTAGCTAGTGAATAACCAGGATATTAGACTTAATTAGAAGTTTCTGTCCCATAATGTCCCCAAAATATGGGGAATATCTGTCCCATAATCTGTGTCTACCCTCCCTAATCTGGAAGTTTTAATGGCACAAAAAATGCACTGATTTACTCATTATCCTTTCTTGTTAGGGACAGTATCTATGTTTAGACATGATCAGCATGTATATTTCATGCATATTTCACATGATATTCACAATACACCACAGGCTTAACTGAATCTGAGACATGTATATCCTGAATTCAACTGACCCAAAATGAATGTAATGCTTTCTCATATTAGTATAGTCTAGCAAAGAACTACCTCTTTTTTGCTTTGGAGTGGCAAGCACTTGTCAGATACTGAACTACGAGGTGCTTTACATATGATCTTAACAAACACTCTATGAGTATTTTTATTCTGAGAGGCAGGGAGAGACTCAGATCTTTGTAGTGACAGAAGAAGGACTTCAAACTGGATTTGTCTAACTCTAAAAAGTCTATTCAGCTAATTTATGAATTGTTTGATGATTGTACACTTTTGTTTTTCTTTTAAGCACATCTGGACCATCATTCCTGATATCTGTGTGGTGTGTCTGCTTCTGTCTGGGAGTCATACAGACCTGGTTTGAATTTTGGTGTTAGGTGTGGGAGTTCAGTAAGTAACTTAATTAACTCTAAATGTCTTTATCTGTCTAAATACTACCAACTTCAAAAGGATCTAATAAGGTACTTGCTATAAAACACCTAACATGGGGTAAGTACGTAATAAATACTTGCTTTAAAAATAATCGGTTTTGGGGGCACCTGGGTGGCTCAGTCAGTTGGGTATCCAACTTCAGCTCAGGTCATGATTTTGCAGTTTGTGAGTTTGGTTACAATTAGTTCAGTTGGTTGAGTATCTGACTCTGGCTTAGGTCATGATCTCATAGTTTGTGAGTTAGAAGCAAGCATCATGGGGCACCTGGGTGGCTCAGTTGGTTAAGCGTCCAAATTCGGCTTAGGTCATGATCTCTCGGTTCACGGGTTTGAGCCCCACGTCGGGCTCTGTGCTGACAGCTAGCTCAGAGCCTGGAGCCTGCTACAGATTCGGTTATCTCCCTCTCTCTCTGACCTTCCCCTGCTCACACTGTCTCTCTCTTTCTCAAGGGGGAAAAAAATTAGAAGCCTGCATCAGTCTTGCATCAGGCTCGGTGCTGTCAGCACAGAGCCCACTCCAGATCCTTTGTCTTCTCCCTCTCTGCCCCTTTCCCACTTACGGGTGAGCATGAACTCTCTCTCTCTCTCAAAAATTAATAAACATTAAGAGCATCTGGGTGGCCCAGAGTGGAACGGAAGTGTCCAACTTCCGTTCAGGTCATGATCTCAGGTTCGTAGGTGTGAGCCCCCAGTCAGGCTCTGTGCTGACCGCTCAAGAGTCTGGAGCCTGCTTCGGATACTGTGTCTCCCCCTGTCCTTCCCCCACTCATGCTCTGTCTCTCTCTCTCAAAAATAAATAATAAAAACATTAATAAACGTTAATAAAATAAACTTATTATTTATCCCAACATCTTTGATTCAATATATAATTCATATTCACAACAGTTGATAACAACTATTTTTTCTTGATTTATGGAAGTACAGTGTTCTGGACAGATATATTAGCTCAATCAAAGAGGTCTGTCTTAATTAAATTCCTTCTGAATTTATTTACTATGTTCCACATATCTGGTGGAAGTGGGTGGCTGAGGACTCCGGTGGAGTAGTCAACTCTTAAAAATCCTGCTAAATCTGTGATTTCTTAGATTCTGAGAAAGCTAGTGCATTTTACAAACACATAAATGTTTCTCCTACATAGTAATGGCATTTTGGAAATGTTATGCATAGAAAATTATTCTCTATTCTTTGTTCCGGCCAACAGAGTCACTCTCATTAAGAACTATTTTAATTATGACTACAGCTCCTCTTTGTCTGAAAACCAAGCTGAAATGACCTGTCACAAACTCAGCGTCACAGGTTTCAACTCTGGCTTGTGAAAATAAGGCACTGGTTCCATTTTCTCCTTACTAACTACCTAGGGCACAGCACTGGTTTCAAAATACCGACTCCTTATCCTCTTTATAATGGAAGCTGCCTCCATCTACTTCAAAGATGAAGACTGTGAATATCCAGCAAAAGTTTGCTGAGCTGGTTAACTTTTCCAAACAGCAATGCCCCAATTCACATTTTATTAATTTATTATGTTTGCTCGTTCAGCTTTTATGCTTGCTATCTCTGCTGCTGTTTAGACACGAAAAAGCTGAGCAAGGTCAACATGCTCAAAGGCTTTTGGACCATTAGGCCAGCACTTCCTAAATTGCATCGTGTCCATTAGTTATGAAGGATTGTTAGTTAAAATGCAGATTCCTGGGTCCCACATGAGATCCACTGAATCAAAATGTCTACGGGGGCCCTCAAATCCACCATTCCACTGGAGTGACAATGTGGCCTTTGTGCTGTTTGGCTGTGTACTGAAAGCATTAGGGTGGGTCCTGACTTCATACAGTAGGAGCTAGTAATTGACATTACTCTCTAGCTGAAAGAACAGGGGAATATATCAACTCCAGCATGGGGTTTTATTTAGAGTGGGCATTCAATATTTATTTGAATGATATGTATTTCCTATATCCTTTTTCTTTTAGAAATAACTAAACATGACACCGTGAAAGTTCTAAAATTCTAAATACTTTAGAAAAGATTGAGCAACTGTGAAAGGCACCCTAAAATAATATAAAGAAAATATTTCATCTTTTCCTTTCCCTTTCTCTTTAGAGAATCATCAGAATCAATTCAAACTATGTTACTTTCCTCAAATAGCAATTTGGGTTTGGCAATGTAATTTGTCCATCTCTTAAAAGGGCTGATTATTAGATTCTGGCTACAGAGTAATAAGCAGGTAATAAATGGCATTTCAGATGCAAAATTCTTTTTCTTTGTGGCTAGAGAGGTTTATTTAATTACATGACCACTTTCTTGCCAAAAAGATGTATGCAACCACAAAAGGTGTTCATTGTGGCCCTTAGTCACCACTGGGACTAATTCTGTGTTTGTAAAATGATGGTGGTAATTTCACATTCATGCCAGTCTTTATTACGTTTAGGAGTAATTATGCCTATTGGATAAATGTTGAAAATGCAGCATCATGAAATTAAGTGAATTTAGGCAAATTATGTATTGAAAGGATGGCTGGATAATTTATTGTCCACACAGGGACACTACGAAGTGAACAAAGATGCTATAAGCCAGGCCAGCAGGTAGCACAGGAGAGTATGCCTACACATCAGAATGTGTGTTCACTCAACATGTTGATACTTTGTAGAAAAAGAGAAAAGGCACTGAAAATGGTTTTTTGTTTGTTTGTTTGTTTAATTGGATTACATTTATGTATTCCTTTAAAGTGAAATAATTATTTTTTGGGGTGCCTGGATGGCTCAGTAGGTTAAACAGCCGACTTCATCTCAGGTCATGATCTCACGGTTCATGGGTTCGAGCCCCGTGACAGCTCCCAGAGCCTGGAGCCTGCTTCTGATTCTGTGTCTCCCTCTTTCTCTGCCCCTCTCTTGCTCATGCTCTGTCTCTCAAAAAATGAGTAAACATTAAAAAAATAATAAAATGAAATAATTATTTTTTGCAGTATCAAAACAAGTTGAACCCAATGATTTTTTACATGTACTATATATACTCTTGGTGAAGAAAAAAGTGTTTGGATGAAAATAAACGATGTGTAAAGACAGATATTGCTCAGTTTCAGAAATCATGGTACCATCTAATTTAATGGATTCGGGGTCTGAGTTTTTAATGTATTGTTTGATATGAGACAGTGTTACTATGTGTATAAATATGCATGTACAATGTAAAACAGAATGCCCTAGCAAATGCCAACCATAAGGGAGAATCATTTTTCAACGATTTTATTACTTTGAATTATAGAGCAGCCTCAATTGTGATCTAACCTGAAAGTGAATCAAAATGTTTGGCTTATTTTTTAAAAAAACTGTGTTGTATTAAGGCAGTTGAGCAAACTGTAAAATGAGACTTTCATAAATCACACCTGTGGCTGACCTGGGACCATACATTCTAATTTCCCAGCTAGATCTCAGAAGTAATTTGTCAAGACATGAATAATGGATGGTATTAAAAACCTTGGTAATATTATGATCAAATCATTCTTTTCATGTAAGGTATAAAATATGGGTTGTAATTCAATGCAATTAGAATTTTTAGGTTCAAACTTAAAATGGGCTTTTTCTAAATGTTTTTATAGGCCAAGATTTTGGACTCGTTCTTCTGTGTTTTCATCTGCTTACCACCAGACATTATAGGATAATTTTTATTATGGAGAAGAGGGAGCCAATTTAGAACTGGAACAGTTTTGCATATTTGGAAGTAAGACTATTATTCTAGGGATTCTGGTGGCTAGACAATAAATTTCTTCAAGGTCATTAATGTGAAACTCAAAACTATTTTGTTTTCTTCAGGGGTTTTCTATTACATTTTATCCTAATGCCACTAAAGGCTAAATGCATTTGAATTTACTTTGATTTTTTTCTTTTTAACTTTATTTACTTATTTTGGGAGAGATAGTGTGAGTGTGGGGAGGAGCACAGAGAGAGGAAACAGAGAATCACAAGCAGGTTCCACGCTGCCAGCACAGAACTAGATGCGGGGCCCAAGCCTAGGAACTGTGAGATCATGACCTGAGCCGAAACCCAGAATTGGATGCTTAACTGACTGAGCCACCCAGACACCCCCTTTAATTGGTTTTTGTATGTTTATTATCTTTAGTGTTACACATTTAGTGTAAAAATGAAATGGGGGATCCATTTTTGTTCTGGCCATGATAGAAACAAAACTGCTACATATAAGACAGATTAGGTACAATCAGCAATCAGTGAATTAAAAGCCTTATTCTTCACAATAGAAACAAAATTTTTTTATTCACATTTATTTTGTTCAGAAAGGATTATACATTTTTTCCTAATTTGGAGAGATTTATTTATTTATTTTTATTAATTTTTTAAAAAAGTTTTACTTACTTAAGTATTCTCTACACTCAGTGTGGGGCTCAAACTCACGACCCTGAGATCGAGTCACATGGTCTTCTGACTGAACCAGCCAGGCACCCTGGAAAGATTTTTTTTAGTTTTTCCCCAGTTGCTTTCAGTAATTTAAATTGTGCATGTGGCCCTGATGTTATATCATAGGAGTTGGTTTTACAGTGAGGAAAATCTTGCTTACTGTTGTGCTTGGTGTAAAGTTAATGTATGCATTAGAACCATTTATTTGCTGCCCAAGGATTCAGAATCAGAAAATAGCATTCATTTTTACTTAATTTATACATGCAAAAAAAAAAAAAAACAACCCACCAAAGCCCCAAATCATTTATTCAAAACACTTATTCTTATTTCTGGGTAAGTCTGAGGGCACATTATTCCACATATAAGATTCATGCAATTTGTGTAAAGTACAAAGGCATTTTGACGAAAAGAATGCTTTCTTTCTCAATGCACATAATACACAGTTCAAAATTAAACAAGAAACACATAAAATTATTTTAACCATAAAAGAGAAATGGAATTCCCTATTTTCAAGAGACAGGATACATTTCATTCTAGTTAGATGTTTCTTTTAGTTAACAAAAATAGGCAGCATGAAATACATTTTAAATCATAGCCAAGCCTCCTCTCCCCTTAATTTTCTTTGCTTATGTCTGGGATCTAAACTATTTAACACGCTCCTTACTTCTCAACATGATGCAGCTTTTATTTTGAAGATTTATAATTTTCTCTGGAATTAGTTGAATGCTCTGTATCTGGATCCAAATGGTGGAAGAAGTAGAAGAAGGGGAAGAAATTTCTTTTTCAGTGTTATACTCATTTGATCATATTGTTTTTTACGCTCACAAAATTTTCCTTAACAAATTCAGCAAAATTTTAATATACAACATAACAGTCCACTGAGCTATTTTTAACTTTCGTAGCATGGAGTACTTTGACTAAAGGGTTCCCATACTTTTATTGAGTTTACTCTCAACACGCCTTTTAGATAAAGAGACAACAATGTACTAACACCTTGTCTGATAAGATAACAGAGTTTAACCCAATGTAATCAGGTTGTCCTCACAGCCTCTGAAACTATCCTGTTAACGAACTACCAATGACTCTGAGTACCAAATCCAGCTGTCCCTTCCTTTGTGATACTTTTTTTGGCATTTCATACCATCAGTTTGCTCTTGTGAAGGACTCTTCTTTAATTCTGAGAAATCAGTTTCTTCTTGTCTTCTGCATCTCCCCATCCACTCCATTCCACTCCTGAAGCAAGATCTTCTTTACTAGCCCCTTAAGCAGGAATGGAGCCCAAGGACCTGCCTCTCAGCTCCAGCCAAGTCCCTGTGGCATTTCTGGGTAACCTCTTCCAGGCTCAAAGCCTCACCTTTCAAATTCAGAGCAACTGCCCATTGCTTCCTCCTGTGGTGACACCTACTTATTTAACTCCTTCTTGGGCATCTCTTGTCTCTATATACATGTTGGCCAGTGGCATTATCTTATTTCTTTCATCCATCCTTGCTTCAGCAATCTTTACTTTCTTCTGAGCATCTTATTTAAATTACTGGCATAACTATCTAGCTAGGAGCCCAAGCCAGATATGTGGGAGTAGTTGCCAACATATTCCTCTCCCATTGCTCTCTTTTCAGTCACCAACTTCTGTCAATGTCATCTCTTTAATAGCCCTTTACTGTCACCACAATCATGCGGCCATATGTTACTGTAGGTCCTTAACCCATCTGGGCTATTAGAATAGACTTCTATGTGTCCAACTTCTCTTCAGTCTTACTCATCCCCCTCAAGCAAATCAATCCATTCTCATGTCTACCTTTAGCAATTTTTTTATTCTAACACGTGAACCTGACCTCGTTTCTCTAGTTTACAGTAGTACTTACTCCAGAGGTACCATTAGATGGTATGGCAAAAATCTGTCCAGTGGTCTTTTAACTTTTAGCCTGGTGGTGAGTTTTTTTTTTTAATTGTTTTAGTTTTCTTTTTAAGTTTATTTATTTTGAGAAAGGGAGGAGAGAGAGAGAGAGAGAGAGAAAGGGAGGGAGAGAGAGGGAGAGAGAGCAAGCACTGATGAGGGGCAGACATAGAGGAAGAAAAAGAATCCCAAGCAGGCTCACACTGTCAGTGCAGAGCCTGATGCAGGGCTTGATCCCATGAATAGTGAGATCATGACCTGAGATGAAATCAAGAATCAGACACTTAACACTTAAGGGACTGAGCCACCCAGGTGCCCCTGGTGGTAAGCTCCTTGAAGGCAAGGACTGTGTTACACCCATTTGGTATCAACAACTTAGTAATAATGTTGAATAATAAATCCAGTCCAATCTTTCAGGCAGTGGACAAGACCCTTCTCTGAATACACTTTGGATGTGATCCAGAGTAACAGCATAAATCAGTGGGAGAGGAAGTTTCTACGTAAAGAATTTAACCCTTTGTAAAGACAGGGTAATTAGCTCCACCCAACTGAAGTGAGAAGCAGTTTCTGTGGACATCTAAAGCAGTAGTTTTAAGCCTGGTCACATTTACTGCTTGAACCAGAGGGGGAAAAAATTCCAATAAATAGGTAAGGGGTTGAGAGGAGAAATTTAAGGGCTGGAAAAAGGTGTTTCTCTGAACTTTATGAGCATTTTATTTATTTATTTATTTATTTATTTATTTAAAAAATTTTTTTATGTTTTTATTTTATTTTTGAGAGAGAGAGTGAGTGCAAGTGGCATAGGGCCATAGAAAGAGAGAGACAGAATATGAAGCAGGCTCCAGGCTCTGAGCTGTCAGCACAGAGCCTGACATGGGGCTCGAACTCAAAGAGTGTTAGATGGTAACCTGAGCCAAAGTCAGATGTTCAACTGACTGAACCACCTGGGCGCCCCTATGAGCATCATTATTTATTACAAACTTTGAAATTAACCTTGTGTATACTTGCAGTTTGCTACCTGAGGATAAGTCCATGGAAAAGCATATTTGGGGTTGTGGCCCAGCACTGCACCTCTGGACAGAGGTAGACATTTTGGATTCTAATGTTTTTTTATTAGTTTTTTCATTATTTTTTTTTAATTTCTGAGAGAGAGAGACAGCATGAGCAGGGGAGGGTCAGAGAGAGAGGGAGACACAGAATCTGAAACAGGCTCCAGGCTATGAGCTGGATGTCAGCACAGAGCCCGACGCGGGGCTCAAACCCACGAACCGTGAGATTATGACCTGAGCCGAAGTCGGACGCTTAACCAACTGAGCCACCTAGGCGCCCCGACGTTTTGGATTCTAATGGTAAAAGCTTTGTCCATTAAAAGAAAGAAACAATTTATTTGGTATTTTGGGAGCTTTAATATTCCCTTTCTTTTCATCACTGTCTGCTTTAATGGAATGAATGTCAAGGTTCACCTAATAGATTCTGTTTTACCTGAGCTGTATTGTGCCCTAATTTCTGATGATCTGCTTTCAACAGGTTTATATCAGCATTTCTCAAAGATATTTATCCAGATACTTGGGGGGGGGTGGTGGACAGAATTTCTCCATAGTCAAATAAATATGGGAAATATTATATGCCCTATCCCCTTCTAAGACAGTCTCATGGGTATTAGCAAGGTAAAGACTGAGGGTGTATCTGTGTGTGTTTGTGTCCTGTGGACATCAGCAGACCCGGCTGTCTGTAGAACATTCTGTGTTCATGTGAAACTGGTCTGCTCTGACCTCAGCCATTTGTTCTGCTGGTTTTTAGGGTAGATCTCTTATGAAAGCCTAGAGATTTCTACAACATTTATTGTCTGCTTTACGCCTGATTTGTATTTCCTATTCAAATCTTGGGTTCTATTTCATTATTTTTTTTTCCTAGAGAACTCCATAGTTTCTGGCCTAGAACCTCTGCTTAAAATCTAAACTTTTTCTTGCCCTAATAACCTAATACTGTCTGGATGAGGATAGTACACAACCGGTGTGTGTGTGTGTGTGTGTGTGTGTGTGTGTGTATATTCATACATAACAGTAGATGTATACAGAGATATTTGCTTCTATTCCTTTAATGTTTCTGTAACTCTCCAATCCCTGAGTGTTTTATGTCTTGAGCAAAGTGAGACTTGGAATCTTGAATTCATGACTTACTTCATCATTATTCTACTCCTGCAGCAGACTGGTTTCCAGAAACTGCAGAAGGCTTTGTTGGCAAAGTAACTTGCTATACCTCAGTATTTTGTCAGTACTTCTCTCCACCATTCAACTCCAGTGGTCTCTAGATCCTTGCTCTCTGTTGGGCCACTGTACCATTCTCAATTCTTTGCTTTCATCTTTTTGTTGTGAGAGACCAAACCGAGGGCTTAGTTTTAATTAGTGTTCTAAGCTTCTGGCTTTATATTATTCTTTTGGGCATATTAAAATAAAAACTTAGCTATAGAAGTTTTGCTTAAGAAGTCCGCATCCTGTGTAGAGATCCCTTTAATGGTTTCCCCCAACCCCACAGTGGGAGGGGGTGGTGTGTTTTTCTTTTTTTAATTATGGAAGTTTTTTTTTTTAATGGTTACACAAGTTGATTTTAAGCCACTTTTGAGAATCAGATAAAGACAGTGTTCCCTGGTTGTTATTTTCCAAGTGTTTTCATGCCATTGCTATATTTATTGTTAGAAACACAGCAATGGAATAATGAATATGCTCATTTAAAGATAAAGAAACGAGGCAGAAAAGTTAAATGTTTATCAAAATGAAGGACATATTCCTTTGTGAACAGTGCAAATGTCCACATCAGGTCAGGCTAATAAGCTCATGGTTTAAAGGAATTTCTCAAACAGTCAGAGAGAGTCAAGTGGGTAAGGGCACGGAGCATGGGGGTCAGAGAGACCAAAGACTTAATTATGGCTCTGTGTGAAGTGGGGCAGGCTGGTTAATCATTCAGAACCTGTTTTTTTTTTTTTTTTAATTTTTAAATGTTTTATTTATTTCTGAGTCTGAGAGAGAGAGACAGAGACAGAGAGAGACAGAGAGTGTGAGCAGGGGAGGGTCAGAAAGAGAGGGAGACACAGAATCTGAAATAGGCTCTAGGCTCTGAGCTAGCTGTCAGCACAAAGCCTGACATGGGGCTCAAACCCATGAACCATGAGATCATGACCTGAGCCAAAGTCAGACATTTAACCAACTGAGCCACCCAGGCACCCCATTCAGAACCTGTTTTGTAGGCTGTAAAGTGAGGTAGTAATACCTGTCACATAGAGGGCTCAAAAATATACATAGATGCACCATGATGCTCAACTATGGCTCGATGTTTAATTTATCATAACTCTGTGAAATGCTTTGGTGGATGGGAGATAAGCCTGTACTCTTGTGTGGGGAATATTTAGCCTTACATTGAATAGATAGGGAAGAGAATTAATAACAGATAAAACAGAAAAGGGACAGACTGTTCATTTTATTGAAACTCCTATGAAAAAGATGAAGTTATTCAAGATTATAAAAAGAAAAGAATGCTCACTGCCTTTCAAAAGGAGCTGAGAATTGTCAAAACAGAGTGAAGCACGAGATAATTCCAAATTAGTATTGAACTGGATGTGTTTAAATTAGATTCGTGCCAGTCTGCTGCCTAGCAACCACAGTATTTGTCCCGGCCACTCCGTGGGGAGCCACAGGGCCATTTAGTGCAAAGGAGGACCACAAAGGTTGCTTAGTGTGAGGCAGCAGCGGCGGTAAGGGAAACACGTGTTTCTACAGAACGTCCATGAATTCATTTCAGTGCCGGCCTCATCTGGTTTCGAAAATCCAGCCAATATTCTCAAAGTGTGGTTTACTAACTGTATGCGTCAGAGTTACCTGGTCAAAACTGGGGTGGGATCGTCAGAGAGGAGACTGGGGACGTGGTCCTTCCTGAGGGCAGCCTTAGTAAAGCGCCATCCAGGGCACTCAGCGTCATGGTTAAGGGGTCAGAAGCCACTGTAAGGAGACAGCAATGGTAGGGATGCTGGCTCTGTCTCTTCCCACCTGTATGATGCTGAACACTTGCTTAATGTCTCCATAGAAGTTTCCTCACCATTACAAGGTGCTGTTGCTACTGCAGCATACGCTTATAATTACTGCAAGTAAAGGTCTTAGAAGCATGTCTGGCACAAAGAAAGTAGTCGATCAAGGTTAGCTGCTATTACCTACTGTGGTCAAGACCTTTAGCCAGCAGAATTCTCTGGGGTCATTTCTCAGTCTTAACTGGGCTTTCTGGTGACCCTTTCTTTTTATTTGCTGTCTCCAAGCTTTAGTACTCATGTCCTACGATCATCACGTGATATTTGTAATCAGGGTTTCTCTTCTTCCTATCCTATAAGCACAGGGTTCCTTTTATTTACATTCTTAAAACCAAGCAAGCTATGGCAGTTTCCACAGCTAGTGATACAGAAAAATTCACAGGTAAAAAAAACCAAAAGTTTCTTCCCAGGCTTCCTCTTCTTTCTTTTCTTATCCTTTTTCTACTTTAGATCCATGCAGTTGAGAAAAACATGAGTGGTTCATGTTACCCAGATGAATGCTCTGTCCTGAGACTTGCAACATAAAAGCACGGCAGACACCTGGGATCTAAGGTAAAAGACAGTGTACTTGACCTTCTCTTTGGAGCAGTTCTTAGGAGAAAGGAGACGCTGAGGGTGGAAGTGAGAAAAGGAGGAATAACCCCAGGCTGCAAGTAGTTGAAAGGTAGGAACGAAGTTCAAGGGAAGAAATTTCACCCCAGGAGAAATAATACCACACAGGCAGATTCTGTGGTCAACCTGTTCTCCACCGAAGCTGACATTCTCAGAGAACTACGGAAATAAAGGGGGTCAACCTGGCCATTTGAAGTCGTGGTACAAAAGTTCATGAGAGCAATAACAAAACTAAAGGCATCTAAAACCCCAAGAATATCCTTAGAAGTGTCCAGTGTTGTACCGATCTTCTTTTTAGGCTGCCTTTTCCCTGGAAAGTGGCTAAACTTGACATCTTCATTGGATCCAGAGATAGAGGGTAGGGTTTCTGAATCATCCTGAGATTTAGGATTTGTGATGGGTCCCACCACGAAGGCACACAAGATAATAAAACAGGCAGCTGGGAAGAGGCAAAGGCAGTAGCAATCTGACCACCAAATCCAAGGTCTCAAAGCCTCAGGTTGCAGAGACCCACAGCAGAGGGCTAAGAATCCTTGATTCATGTGAGAGCAAGTTTTTAACAGCCTAAAACAGACTGCTGGAAGCCTGGAAATAGACAAATACCCAATTCACTCAGAATGAGGTAAAAAGAGGGGCACCTGGGTGGCTCAGTCGGTTAAGTGTCCGACTTTGGCTCAGGTCATGATCTCATAGTTCGTGGGTTCGAGCCCCTCATCAGGCTCTGTGCTGACAGTTAGCTCACAGCCTGGAGCCTGTCTTCAGATTCTGTGTCTCCCTCTCTCTCTGACCCTCCCCTGCTCATGCTGTCTCTGTCTCTCTCAAAAATAAATAAAACATTTGAAAAAAAAAAAGATAGCATAGTATATATTCTGCAACTTACTTTTTTCTCTTAACATATCATGGGCATCCATGCTAATACATTTATTTATATATTTATTTATTTAATGTTTATTTATTTTTGAGAGAGAGAGAGAGAGAGAGACAAAACGTGAGTGGGGGAGAGGCAGAGAGAGACACACACACAGAATCTGAAGCAGCTTCCAGGCTCCCAGCTGTCAGCACAGAACCTGAGGTAGGGCTTGAACTCACTAACTGCTAGATCATGACCTGAGCCAAAGTCAGATGCTTAACTGACTGAATCACCCAGGTGCCCCCAAGCTAATACATTTAAATATACATAATTTGGCGGTGCCTCGTTCAGTCTGTTAAGCATCAACTTCAGCTCAGGTCATGATCTTGCAGCTTGTAAATTCAAGTCCCACATTGGACTCTGTGCTGACAGCTCAGGTCCCGGAGCCTGCTTCAGTCAGTGTCTCCCTCTCTCTCTGTCCCTCCCTCACTAGCACTCTCTCTCTCAAAAATAAAACATTAAAAAAATTAAAAATAAAATATATGTAATTTTTATTTGTTATCTGTTATTTAAAAATATAGATGTGCCAAAATTTATTCAACCCCACTCTTACCAACTGACATTACAATTTGTTCAGTGCAGCAATACTCATGCCTATAATTATATTTTTATGCTCTAGTGTTTTTTTTTTTAATAATACATATGTTACGTATTTATACGTACTACTTACAAGACAGGTTAGAATTACATCTGGGGCCTGGGTAGCTCAGTCAGTTAAGTTTATGACTCTTGGTTTCAGCTCAGGTCATGATCTCCTGGTTTGTGAGTTTGAGCCCCATATGGGGCTCTGTGCTGGCAGTGCAGAGCCTATTTGGGATTCTCTCTCTCTCCTCTCTGCTCCTCCCTCACTCTCTCACTCTCTCTCAAAATAAATAAATAAGCTTTACAAAAAAGAAAGAATTACAGAATTACATCTCAAAGGTTATAGATATGTGAATATTATAAACACTGTATGATAATGTTTATTTCCTATAATCCCACTGTCACTAAATAACACTCAGCTTAAAAATTTTCTTCATTCAAGTATCATATATGTTATTTGTTTTAATTTATATTTTCATGAAAGTAAGTGAGGTTGGCAACCTTTTGTGCCCCTTTTTTTGAACTGTCTGTTCTTATCTTTTGCTTATATTTTCTTGCATTATTTATCTTCTCCTTATTAATTTGTAGGAGTTTGAAAATTAGGAATGTGTGGATGTGCAGCAAAAGAAATAAAGAGTTGCAGATGGTTGCTCTGATTAAATAAGTTCTTTTGACTTTATGGTACCATTAATTATACAGAAATGAAAATTTTTTATTTGCTTAAACCTGTCCATTTCCCCTAAATTTCCATGTGAAAATGTTTTCTTATAGTTTTAATATTTTTGTTTCTAAATTTAAATTATTTTTATTCACTTGGAATTAATTTTTATGTTAATGTGAGCCCTAACTTTATTTTCATCCAGAATGAATAACAAGTGGTATTCATGAAATTGTCTATCCTTGAGAGATATTTGAGAATTTGAAGTGCCATGATTTGTCATTTAGTATGTAATCTTATTTACTTGGATATATTTCTAGATGCCCTGTTTCATTTCACTGATTTAATTCCCAAAGACAGAAAAAGATGGAGAGTGTCACAATTTTTTGAAGCTAGCATTTCTCTATACCAAAATGACGGAAGAAAACTAGAGCTAATTTCACCCATGAATATATAAGCAAAAACGTGAAATAAAATATTAGTCATTTGAATGGAGTAGAGTATTAAAGCAATAATACAATTTGAACAAGAAAGTTTATACCAGAAATACAAATATGGATCCATAGGACAGAAACCTATTAAGTTTTATCAACAGAACTAAATTCAAGTGGTAAAATAGCATCAAAGATACTAAAAGCCTACCCCTAAAACCGAAAATAAGACAGGATAGGGGCCTCTGAGGAGCTCAGAGGTTAAGTCTATGACTCTTGATTTCAGTTCAGATCATGATTTCACAGTCATGAGATCATGTCCTGCTTTGGGCTCTACACTGAGCACAGAGCCTGCTTAAAATTCCCTCTTCCTCTGACCCTGCACTGATTGGATTCTCTCTCTCTCTCAGAAAAAAAAAAAAAAAAAAAAAAAAAAAAAANTTATTATTCAACAGTGTTTCAGGGGTATTGGATAATAAAATGTGACAAAAGTTAAAAAAAACTGTATACTTATTAGAACTAAGACAATTTTAATTGTTTGTAGGTGACATGACTACACACTTCATGATCAAATAAGAATGATTAATGGTGTTTTTCTATGTGCAAAAAGATAAAGTAAAAATGAAAACAAAAGCTAACATTACAAAGAATTATCAGATCAAGGAAGTTTAGTGAGGTAGTCATGTATATTCAAAAGCCACCATTTTAAAAAATATATATCAGCAATGAACAGCAAAAAAAGAAATTGGATTTACCAAATTCTCACATTTGCAACAAAACTATAAAATTCTTGGAAATAAATTTAACAACAAGCTGAAGATTTTTACATAAAAGTGCAATATTTTAGTGAAGAATATTCAAGAAGAATTGGTTGAATATTCCTGGTTAGGAATTCAGTATCATAAATATTTCAAATCCAACCTAAGTTAACACCTATTTACATATTTACTGAAGAATGGTAGTAAACCTTGTCTCAGTGATTCTGATTTTCTTGTGTAGAAAATGACTTGCCAACTCCTTTTTAAACTGTGATGCCCTACCAGATATTAAGATTTCCTCTAAGGGGACTGTAAACAAAAATACTATGGTACTGACATCACATTTATTATTTCTATCAGTCAATGTATCAGTCAATGAAAACAGTATACTCAGATATCCTGATGTTATTTGAATCTGAACTTTTTCCTTTCTTTTTTTTTTAACTCCTTAGAAGGTAGTGTCACTTAATGTAAACTTTGGGAAATAAATATGGAATTGGAAAAAAAAAACCTGTAAGTAAATTTATGGCAAACGATTTGGACTGAATAGTATAATATAAAATAAGCATGATTAATACACATTGATATAATATGTATGTTAATAAAGCTAGCTTATATTCATACACATATGTTTAAGAGCTGAGAAAAGGCTTTGTTATTAAACTAAATCCTAATTGGGAAACACCATTTTTTCCCCCAGGGTTCTGTCTGGCCTGTGCTAAATTTTCTCATTGCATTTTCTATAAAGAAAGGACTAGCTTCATTTATTCATTCAACAAATATCTTATAAGTAGCTGCCCTAAAGCCTCTTAGTCTACTTAGAAGAAGCAGCAGGGTTGTAGGCCTCTCTTCATGTCATCAGAATGCAAACAAATGCTATACCAAAAGATTTTTATCATAGCCACAGGGTTTTACCACTATTTCCATAGCAAGGGCTTGAACAAAATGTATCTTTTAACATAGAAACTCTGTTATCCGAAATTCTCACATTTGGTGGCCTTTCCAATTCAGTCTAGGTAAGCAAAATAAAATTGTCTCTCTGTTAAGAACACACAAATCTTTCTCAAGGTGAGGATTTTAAGTGAAGTAAAAACAAAAGAAAAAAAAAGTCCCAAACTTGAAGAGTCACCATATAATGAAAAACTGATTAACAGGAGGATGGAAAGAATCTAGAGATGATGACAGCTGAAAGCCATCAGTTCATCATAGCATCTGGAATTCTCTATTGAAAAGGAGAGAGAGACAACAATAAAAATGAGCTGTGTTGAGCACCACTAGGAGAAAACAAGGCTTTAGAAAGTAAAGGACTGGAAGTATCACATTTACCTCTTTCACCAGTAAATTTTCTGCTTTGTGTTCCGCATCTTCAGGGACCGTTGAGTACAGTGTTCGGACATCCCAAGACACTGTGGCTGTCTGGGAAGAACAATGAAGAGAAATTAATTAAGCTCTCCAACTTAGAGGCACTGAGTAGACCACCCTACCAAAAACCCAATAGAAAAGTGCTTTAGATCATAGCATCTAACAATAAAAGAAGACAGAGAAACTTTATATCTCTAGGAGAGAAGTCAAACCTCCTTGAGAATGTCACTGCCAGCATTATTACAAGTACTGGTTTATCAGTACTATTATTATCAGTACTGGTTTACAAGTACAAGTTTCATCATGTGAAACTCTTTCACTTCCCTTCAGAGAACAAAAATTGGGGCGTCTATTTTGCCTAGCTTATTTCTATTCTACCTTTTGTTGTTAATCCTAAAATACATTTGAAGTGAAAGAAAACACTTGCAAAAGCATCATTATTTTAATCCTATTGTAAATAGTTTCTTGAGGATCCACAAGGTAAATTTAACCCTTTTCAGAAGCTCTGAGTGTGTGTGTGTGTGTGTGTGTGTGTGTGTGTGACTGTGTAGCCAAAATTTTAGGGGTGAAAACAAAGGATGTTCAGTAAACCTGGATCTTGAAGAAAAGACTCATGTTTTTGGTGTCTTTATTTTTGTTAAAATAAACAAAATGTTTTCAACTTCCATGCTCAACAAACCACTTTGCATTAAGTGAACAGACATAAAAAGTATAAAATACATCTTAAAAGAAAACATCTAAAACAGGACTTCATAGATTGTTTCCTCTTTATATGATATATGGGCTTCAGCTCCATCAAGCTGGGGGAAGTAAGAGATACCCTAAAAACAGTAACTTTCTGTCACCTGCGGCCAGCTTTCTTTAGTCTGTACTCCGTGGCTCTCCAGGGGCGTTGGGGGTGATGAGTCTGTTAACATCCATGGTACCAACAGCTGGGGTCTTTTCCTTTGTATCCCCCCAAATCCACAAATGATTCATCAGAGTTTCCAAAGCACAAACTAAAGTTCCTTTGAATTGTTCTAGAGAAAAGCATTTCTTTCTAGACTAATTAATGAAAGAGATGAGAATTTCAAAACCCCTCCTTAGTTTTGGAGAAGATGGGTAGGGATGGGGACTGTGATCTTCAGAGTTCACAGCTGCTGCAGCAAGCTCTGCCACCAAGGGCAGCATCATACCTGTTCTTCTGGTCCTAGGCTCATATTTTTGTCAAATCCCCCTTTTTCTTCACTCTTAATATAAGATCCATGAGGGTAAGAACTTATGTCTCTTTTGTTCACTGCTCTAACTTCGATGTCCAGTGGGGTATTTAGATGCGTGTTTGTTAAATGTGTTGAGTGTGTGTGAATATGGATGTGTGGCTTCTGTGCACGTGTGTGTGTGTGTGTGTGGTATATGTCTGCGTGAGCATGTGCGATTAGGTGTGGTGCATGAGTGTGTCTGTGACTATGTGTGCATGGGTATGTGAAGATGCATGATGGTTGCTGTATTTGAGGGTATGTGTATGTACAGTGTGAGTGTGCGTGTGGTATGTGTGTGTGAGCCCATGTATGTCTGTGCACTCATGAACAGGTATGCTGTGTGTGTGTGTGTGTACACACACATGCATGCATGCCTGCGTGTGCATATTGAGGAACCCTGGGTTTGGACACCGCAAAAGAGGAAGAATGTCATGTGAAACTGACAAAAATCAGAGGGTAAAAAGTAATGAGAAAACCAAGTTCTAGATACATCATATGACAAAATTCAGTGCTCATCCTGAAATGCAGTTTAGACTGAGCTCTCTTGATCCGTGCATCTGTCCCAGGACGTCACTGCAGTTGTGTGAACAGGGTGCAGAAGTTCTATGCGGCCATGGCTATCAATCAAACCAACTGTAGATACACCCACAAAAAGTACGATAGGGTGAATTTAGGACTTACTATCATTTAGATTTTACATTAAAAAAATTTTTTTTAACCTTTATTCACTTTTGAGAGAGAGAGATAGAGTGTGAGTAGGAGAGGGGCAGAAAGATGGGAGACACAGAATCAGAAGCAGACTGCAGGCTCTGAGCTGTCAGCACACAGCCTGATGCAGGGCTCGAACCCACGAGCGGTGAGATCATGATCTGAGCCGAAGTTGGATGCCCAACCAACTGAGCCACCTGGGCATCCCTAGTATTTACATTAAAAAAATTTTTTTATGTTTATTTATTTTTGAGAGACAGAGAGTCAGAGCATGAGCAGGGGAGGGGCAGAGAGAGAGAGAGAGAGAGAGACTGAGAAACAGAATCTGAAGCAGACTCCAGGACTCTGAGCTGCCAGCACAGAGCCTGATATGGGGCCTGAACCCACCATCTGTGAGATCATGACCTGAGCTGAAGTTGGCCGCTTAACTGAGCCACCCAGGCGCCCCTACATTTTTTATTCCTTTTGGATCCCTTGTTTCAAGTTGCTTCTTTTATGTGGTACACTCTCTTAGAAGATAAACAGTACATAAACTCTATTGAAAGTTTGGAGTAAAAGACTAAAATCCATACCTAAATTGAGTTTTGGAGATTATTGCTGGATTTCATTTATCTGGGCATAACTTGTTTCCTGTTTGGATAGAAAATTCTCAGATACACAGTGTCTCCTGCTTGGTGTTTACAAGGGAATATTACATATTATAATCTACTAGTATAAGGCAAGATTAGGATTTTTTTCCTCTACTTAAAAAATGTATATTTCAGTCACTATTTTATAATAAATTATTTTATAATAATATTATTCCTCTTTCTCATTGTCCCATGCACTCTCCTGTGCATTTCTTGCCTTTAAAAAAGTCATAATAGCTACTCTAAAATATTCTCAGTCTGATGGAAAGCACAGTAACACGACTCAAATGTAAACTTATTACTTACACCTGCTGCCCCACTTATGGTCCCTGATTTCTGGTATAAGACAGATAGGATACTGAACTGGCTTAAGAGAAAAAAAATTTTTCTTTAATGGTACATTTCTGAATATGGACTCAGCGTTCCAGTAATAATGACCACATAGCTACTTGTAGTAAAGATAGAGCCCCCAATACATAATACATATGTAATGTATGAGACTAGATATTCCCTCAAGTTGGGGTTTATAAAACCTAATCGTGTGTAGAATCATGTGTACAAAGACTCTGCCTGATTCCTGATGACCTCTAGTTATGAAATCATGTTGATTCTTAATAAGACAATGGGGGCTAAATCACCCTCACGTAACCATGCGATAAAATTAAGACATTAGTTTACAACTTGCATGGAGTTCTGGCACTTCCAATACCTTGTACAGAATACACAAGGTATAAGAAAAGAAATGCATATGTAATGAACACCTCTGACATGCTATTGATCTCAGCTATATTTTGTTGTGATCCTAGAACATCTGGCCTCCATAAAGTTTCAACTTTCAGAACTGTGGCTCTTCTACTCAGGTCTTATTTCTTTACTGTGTCTCCATTGAAGCAAAAATAAGTTAATCAAATAAGAAGTGAAGTATGCTGTCATATTTGTTAAGGGGATTAATATGGTTACACAGAATTTCTTTTCTGAGAATTAGATGCTTTCAGACCACTACAAATTGTCTTGGCCACAGCAGACTTCCTGTTGTCTTTTATAAACCTTCTGGTCGACAATTAGTAGAACTCAGTTGCATGAAACGGATCTGAGACAGCACTGGAACTGAGCTGAACTCCTTTTTTGGTGGTAGAGCTTTATAAGGGGCCTACTGTCCAGAGATTAGGCATTTGGAAACACAAACTGTCATTTTATTTATGAAATGAGGCATGAAGGCTTGTGTTTGCAATTTCAGGTCCATGCTATTCAAACATCTTTGACTACAGCCCTGTCACTTTCTGGTTCCTCCTACTCTTTAGTAAGTAGTCTCTGTGGCTTTGTTACAGCCACCATTCTGCTGGCTAAAATGACCACAGACGACTTCATTCTAAGCACATCATGGCCATTTCTCAATTGGCCAAAAGCCACCGGTCAANCCTGGGCCTGAGCAAAGCTTCCTCTGACAGTACTGTAGATCCCAGCTGCTCAAAAAAGAGAACAAAAATGATGGTGTTTATAGTAATCAATCAGTCTGAGCTTGAGAATTCAACAAGCCTTACAGTAAAGACTATTAACATTTTCCGATCAATTCCAACCTAAGTGAGTGTTTAAAAGAGATCTTCACCTAAAATTTTCAGATTACGACTCTGATATGGCCTTATATTCTAGTACAGCAGACACTTATTCTACATTAGTTGCCTGAAAAACATTTTTATCACTTGCAGAAGAGTATTATGATGATTTTGTTTTAAGTACATGAGAATATCACTTTACTACCTTTGTTGTGCCCCCCTCAATAATTCCCTATTCATTCATTCATTTTTTTAAAGAGTTTTTTTTAAAAATGTTTACTTATTTAATTTTGAGAGAGAGAAAGAAAGAAGGAGCATAAGCAGAGGAAGGACAGAGAGAGACACACACAGAATGTGAAACAGGCTCCAGGCTCTGCTCTATCAGTGCAGAGACAGACACGGGGCTCGAACCTAGGAACCATGAGATCATGACCTGAGCTGAAATTGAATGCTTAACCGATTGAGCCACCCAGGTGCCTCTCATTCATTTATGTTTTAATTTATGTATAGTTGATGCACAATGTTATATTAGCATCAGGCACACAACATAGAGCTCAGACAAGTTTATACATTTAGTTATGCCCACCTTAGCTACCATCTGTCACCATACCACACTATTACAACACCATCGATTATATTCCCCATGCTGTGTTTTTTATCACCATTATTTATTCATTGTGCTTCATGGGGAAGGTCCCTTTTTGTTTTTCTGGAGTTAAAGTGCTTGGGAAGTGCACAAAAAATTAGCAGTTGCACATCACTGGACAGTTGTGATCATCCAGGTAAGTCAAGGATTGAGACTTATCTATCCTGGTATTTGAGAATATAAGTAGGCAGGTGCCTGGGTGGCTCAGTTGGTTAAGTGTCCGACTTCAGCTCAGGTCATGATCACACGGTTCATGGGTTCGAGCCCCACATCTGGCTCTGTGCTGACAGATCAGAGCCTGGAGCCTGCTTCAGATTCAGTGTCTCCCTCTCATTCTGCCCCTCCCCACCTTGTGTCCTTTCTCTCTCTCAAAAAATAAATAAACATAAAAAAATATATAAGTAGTGAAATTTGGAGACCTGGTTCAAGGTTTTCTACCCTTGGATTGGCTAACCACTGAGCAAGTCACTTCACTTCTTTTTCTGTGATTTATTTTCCAGACTCTACACTTCATCTTGCCTCCTCTCTGAAGGAAGTTAGGATGAAATGTTTTACATGTGGAAAAGCGTGAGTGCTCACAGAACACAGTGCTCCAACAATATACTTATTGCACCAGGACCTCCCCTTGGCAAAGACTCAGAGGCTGTGGTCTGAGTTCTCTTTCCAAGGAGGCACAGGGAAGGAGCCTGCTTGGTGTGAGGCCTGAAGACATGGCCCCGTGACGAGCAACGGCCTAAGACACCAGCCAACCCACTACAGCCAACCCGCCATGCATCTTTCCATATGGTTGCTCACATTCCTTCTTCCGCTCCGCACACGTTCCTGCAGGAGCCTGATGCAGGCTCCTCCTCCTCTTCCTCTTGGAAAGTCCTTCCTTTCCTCATTCTTTCTTAACCTCAGGCTTAGTATAACTGCGGCTCCTTCTGAAAATCTATAATTCATCCAGGGTACATTTCCTCTTCTCTGAACTATAACATTTACTGTCTGTATCATACATGAAGTCCACAGCTCAACTATAGAATATTTTAGACTCCAAATATTTTATAGAATACTTTAGACTCCAAAGCTCTGCTAGTGGTTAATTCAGCTGATATATATATGTATATATTGCTGGTATATAAGCAAGCTATGTTAAATCTGCTTGGGAACAGATTTCACTAACACTGAAATTTTTTCTCATGTTTTGTATTGTTTCTTTATTCTTTTTAAAAGTTTTTTTAAGTTTGTTTATTTTTAGAGAGAGAGAAAGAGAGCACAAGCAGGGGAGGGGCAGAGAGAGAGGGAGAGAGAGAGAGAATCCCAAGCAGGCTCTGTACCATCAGCACAGTGCTGATGCAGGGCTTGAACTCATGAACTGTGAGATCATGGCCTGAGCCAAAACTGAGTCAGATGCATAACCGACTGAGCCACCCAGGTGCCCCTTTATTTATTCCTATTAAAGAATGAGGTACTTGAATACAGACACATATATTTAAGATTTTTTTAATATCATATCTCTGACCACTTACATCACCCTTATCTCAATGCCTAGAAATATCCTTAAAAAACAAGTGTTATTTTTGATATAATTGACATGCTGTAAGGTTCACCCTTTTAAATGCTTATTTATTTATGAGAGAGAGAGAGACAGAGAGAGAGAGAGAAGGGGTCAGAAGGAGAGGGAGAAAAATAATTCCAAGTGCCTCCACACTCAGCTTGGAGCCCTACGTGGGGCTCTATTTTATAGCTGTGAGATTACAACCTGAGCCAAAATCAAGACACAGATGCTTAACTGACTGAGCCACCCAGATACCCTAATTCACCCTTTTAAAGTGTAGAATTCAGTAGTTTTATATATATTCACAGGGGTGTGCAACTATCATCATTATTTAATTTTAGAATATTTTCATTACCCCCAAAAGAAACCCTATATTTACTAGCAGTTACTTCCTATTCGTCTTTCTTCTGAGCCCTTGACAACTAATAACTTTCTGTCTCTCTGGCTTTGCCTATTCTGGACATGTCATGCAACTGGAATCATACCATATGTGGTCTTTTGTGATTGGCTTCTTTCACTTACCATAATGGTTTCAAGTTTTGTCCATGTTACAGGATGAATCAGTGTTTAATTTTTTTAGTGGCCAAGTAATATTCCATTGTGTGGATATACTACACTATATTTATTCATTCATCAGTTGATGGATATGTGCGTTGTTTCCCCTTTGGGGTTTATAAACAATGGTGCTATGAATCTTCATGTACAAGTCTTTATGTGTCCTATATGTGTATATGTTCCTAGTTCAGTCAAGGCCAGAGAAGTCCCCACATATTCTTACCGAACTACTCTAGAATGCCTCACTACCATACCACTTTTCTAATGGCGCTCATTGTGGTATTCAAGGAGTTAAAATTTCCCCTAAGGGTGCACTTGATTTTTCTAAGCAGCTGGCCCAAAGCATGCTATATAGACAGAAATGCTAATGGCAAGTCAAGGTTCTCATGTTTGATTTCTGTCCTCACAGTTACTCTCCATCCTTGAACAAGAGGCTTTTGCAAATCTCAGCCTCATTAGCTTATAAACGAGAGGAATATTAGCATTTAGAAATAACCTCATTTGACAAAGCCTATTACTTAGCTTTTAAATGGCAATTACCATGTTCTTGTATGAACACTGTAAGAGCCATTTAAAGCATGCTTTTCAGGCTCAGAAGCTGAGGATTAAAGAGATTTAGAGTCCTATAAAATGGTAGGCTGTGTCTCAGTAAAAGAAGCAAGAAGGGAAAAAAAAAACACAACAATACAGAACCTTTCTGCTTTTCAGTTTAAAAGATATTAAGGCCTTTCTACTTCCTCTCACCAATATGGCCCCTGTGGTTTGAGTATGGAAGTCCCCTTACACAGCTGCTTTTTTGTTCAAAACATACTGTGGTGAGAAGAACAAGCCATTGGTATGTTAAGAACTCACAATTCCCTAGGTCATAATAATAAGCCAAAGAGCACAGCAGGGAGCCCTGGAGAGTCCTGAGACACGAATTCTGAACTAGTGGGATGAAGAGGAGATTTGAGAAGATCATGTAACTCTCTTGGCAGGATGTCTCATGTGTGCAACATAGACCTCTGACTTTGAATATGGCACCGCCTGGGGTCAAAGCATAACCTTTCAAGCGTAAGCAGTGCTTCTTGTTGATACTGGTGCCCTTGATAGATGTGGCTTGCTCCCCACAAGGCGGGCCATGAAGCTGAGTTGAAATAGAGCAGCTTTACCGGCGTAGGTGGTATTGCAGCACAGGGGTGACTGGGTGGCCTTCCATGGCAGGCTACCCTTCAGACCTCTGAACCTTCTTCTGTGAGGTTTCATACATCCAGAAGTGATTCCAACACAGGTTTCTGTATCTGTTACTCAGCAGGATACTCATTTCTGGCTTTCTCAGTTTTTTGTTCTGCTATTTTTTTTAATCAGCCTCTCCTCACAGTGAATCACTCAACAATATGATTCATTGTGCCCTTGAAACTCCTCTTTAGTTCTTGTTTTCCTTCCTTCCTCCCCTTGCCTATTTTACGAAGCCATGATTTGGTGACTAAGTTCTTCACTGTTTGGTCTCAAGTTTCTGTTACTACCTGCTTCCCCCAAGAAAGATGAGAAAAGCAAGAGTAGCCAGTGCGATGAGTGAAGTAGCTCATGTTTTTTTAAATGAATGGGCTAGTACATGCCTCTAGACTGCTTATTCTTATGACTCATTATGACACAAGTAGTCCTGAAGATCACACTGCCTGCTCCCAGAACCCACGCACCAGATGTGCCAAAATACAGCCAAATGCCTCTACCTCAGCCCTTTAACCAGGAAGAAGACGATTTTAATTCAAGGTTTGATAATCATCACTGAACGCCCATGAGCCCGACACTGTGTTGGGTACTTGAAATACAGGTACATAGTGATTTCTCCCATGCCTAGTAACAGAAAGCAAGTACTTGAAAGGTTACAGAAAGGAAATTAGCCTTTGTTGGTGGCTAGGTGGCAGGCACTGTACCAGATGGGATGAGCCTCTGATACGGGGACCATGACCTTAGAGCTCTTTTCTTATGGGGAAATGTTGAGTTGTGTTGAAGAGGAAAGTATCACATTAATGATGACTTTCCTCATCATCAAGCAAAGCCAATCCTTTCATCCTTTTTACTCTCAAATTTCATTTTGCAATGGACTTCTGGTTCCCAGAGATACTCAAAGGATTCCAGTTATGTTTGAAAAAAACCTACATGTGTCTGAAAGATAATTCATGAAATAAATATTTGTTTTCCACCTGCTTTGTGCCAACTGCTACTCTAGTTGCTGTGGGTCTCCCAGTGATCAAGACAGAAGACATCCCTGTCCTGCTAGAAGGTACACCCTAATGGCGAGGAAGAAGTGACAGAGGAGAGAAAAAGCAAACCGAGGTCTTTCTAGGTGGTGATAAGTGCTCTAAAGACAAGCAATCAGGGATGCCTGGGTAGCTCAGTTGGTCAAGCATCTGACTTTGTCTCAGGTCATGATCTCACGGTTCATGAGTTCGAGCCCTGCTTCTGGCTCTGTGCTGACAGCTCGGAGCCTGGGGTCTGCTTTGGATTCTGTGTTCCCCTCTCTCTCTGCCCTCCTTGCCTCCCCCCCCAATTGCTTGCACTCTGTCTGTCTGTCTAAAATAAAATAAAACATTAAACAAAAGGCTAGCAATCAGGATGATGTGACGGAGTAACATAGCATGGTTGGGATCAGGGATGTAGCATTTGTTTTTTATATTTATTTATTTATTTATTTAAATGTTTTATTTATTTCTGAGAGAGAGAGAGACAGCATGAGCAGGAGAGGGTCAGAGAGAGAAGGAGACACAGAATCTGAAGCAGGCTCCAGGCTCTGAGCTAGCTGTCAGCACAGAGCCCGACGTGGGGCTCAAACCCACAAACCATGAGATCATGACCTGAGCCGAAGTCGGATATTCAACCGACTGAGCCACCCAGGCGCCCCAGGGATGTAGCATTTGAACTGAAGTGAATGAAAAACAGGGACCAGTTGGGCCGAGAGCAGACTTGCCCTGACAGAGGGGATGAGCTTGGCAAGTTCTGGGCGCAGAGAAAATGCTAGGTATCCATGCAGTGATCAAGGGAAACAGGGCGAGGAGATAAGGGCTCAGAGGTAATCAGGAAGCAGGTGATGGGGGCACTGGTGAGAGACTGGTTTGGATTCTGAAGGCCATGGGAAACCACTGGAAAGTTTGAACTGGTTCTGTGGTATTCACTATCTGATTCGTATTTCCAAAGCTTCCTTTAACTGAGTGCAGAGGAGGAAGCAGGAGGACTGGTAAAAAGGCACTTTCGGGGGATCTAAGCAAAAACAGATGTGACAGTTTGGGCCAGCAACTAAATAGGGAGAAACACTGCAGGAATCCTGCGCTGGTGAATAATAATCTTCTTTAAGATGCATCAAGTAGCAGTTGAAGCCCCTGCTTCTTGAAATTTCACCATAAGCCCCTGCTTCTTGAAATTTCTTCACCATAAGAAGCCAGGATTCTTCATCAACTTTATTTTTCATCCATATTAGGGCACACACTCCTTAAATAGAGGGATTTTGCTTTTCTTGTCAGCCTCACTTGTCTGGGAAGTGCTGTTCTATATTCAGCGCCTTGTGGGTGCTGAATAAATATTGATTAAACAAACCAAGTAATGAATCATATCTGCTGTGAGTGGGGGTGCTTGGTAAGGTGGAAACACAGAAGCAAGCTGGATTCTCCTCTCTGTAGGGCACAGCTGGGCTCGGGGCATTTGGAGGGGGGCAGTGGGAAGTTTGGGGCTGCTCCCCTCCTTCCAGTCTGTGATGCCCGGGGATGGGAGTGACCCCTCTCTTGCCACTTTCCAATGGGTGAGCGGAGACGGTCCACGCTCATACCAGAGAATCCCTACTCACCCATCGCTTAAGGATGATTCTGGGAAATGATAATCTAGGGGGGCCACCAGGGGCTTCCTATAGGCAGGCAACACCCCTGAAATGTGACATGGGTTGTGGATACGGTAGACGGTGACAGGGTATTGAAGGAAGGGTCGTTACTCCACACAGAGGGAAGTGAAAAACCTCCCAAATGAACACAGTTCTGCTCGTTACAGCAGGGCTGCCCCAACATTTTCTGTGAAGGAACAGATAATACATCTCTTAGGGCCCTATGCTGCTGCCGCCATCTTGCCGTGTCACGAAAACAGCCATGACAATATGTTAAAGAAGGGGCGGGCACCTGGGTGGCTCAGTTGGTTAAGTGTCCGACATCCGCTCAGGTCATGATCTCACAGTTCATGAGTTCAAGCCCCATGTCGGGCTCTGTGCTAACAGCTCAGAGTCTGGAGCCTGCTTTGGGTTCTGTGTCTCTTTCTTTCTCTGCCCCTCCCCTGGTCACACTCTGTCTTTCTCTCTCTCAAAGATAAATAAACTTTAAAAAAAAGAAAGAAAAAGAAAGGACATCACTGTGCTGTTTCAATACAGCTTTATTCATGGATACCAAAACCCGAATTTCATAGAATTGTCATGGGTTACAAAATATTCTTTTCTTTTTTTTTAATCTCGTGGCTCATGAGTTCGAGCCCCACGTCGGGCTCTGTGCTGACAGCTCAGAGCCTGGAGCCTGCTTTGGATTCTGTGTCTCCCTCTCTCTCTGCTCCTCCCCCACTCCCACTCTGTCACTCTCTCAAAAATAAATGAACATTAAAAAAATTAAAAACTGACCATTTTACATGGCAGTAATATCCAAAACTTCTTTTGTCAAGGGCTTGATACAAGTGATGATTTAGCTGTCTCTGTGACATTTCCTGATCGTAGGGACTTGGTGGCATCCGATATCTCTTGAGCACCTGCTCATTGAGAGAGCTAGTCTCTCTCAGCTAGTCTCCCAGCTTCCTCTTCACCTCGTTGTATGCTGTTCCCACAGAGGCCTCCTCAGCTTCTAACACTATAGACCAAGTCAGTTCTTCTTCTCAAAACTGCCATCACCACTTGCCTTTGGAATAAAATGCAAATAAATGCCTTGTCTACTCCTGGCCTAACCTCTCCTCTGATCACTCTGTCCACAGCTGTCCAGGGCCTTTCTAGTAGCTTCCTTCAGCCTGAGATGCTCTTTCCTTCCAACGGTTTCAAGGTGATTGGTCTCCCTTGGGAATTCAGAACTCAGTTCAAATGTCACCTTTTTCCCTTTTTTTCTATGACATGGCCCTGTCTCATTTTCCTCACAGAACTGGTCTTCAACCCCAATTATCTCGTTAGTTCCATTGTTTACTTATTTTTGCCTGATTCATCTGACTGAAAGGTGAGCTCCTCTAAAACCAGGCAATTTCTGTCCGATCGCTACTGCTTTCCCTTTCTGACATTAATGCCTGACGTTTAGTATTACATGCTGTTATTACATATTATATATTTGGTGAATGAATAAAGGAAGGAAACGGTCTGAGGGGTGAGAGAATGTTACGTTCAGGACGGTGCTGGTAGTTTACTGTGAAGGTGCCCGTGATGATAGCGTTGGGGACTGGATGGAGGAGGAAGACTATGAACTTTAGATGAGCAAGGACCAGGTTTTGGAGAGCCCGTTGGGCAATGCTAAGGTGTTTGCCCTTTGCTTTGAAGGCTACGGGGGGTGGCGACAGAAGGCTTTAAAGCAAGCATAGGATGAAAGAATGCAGCGTATTTACTAGAACGTTCATCTCTGGAAAATAAAGAAGTGCGTATGGTCTCATGTGATCGGTTGACACCATGAAGGATGGCACACGTCCTAGCCATCAGCCAGTCTTTAACTTACACGAGAGTGGAAAGATGCCAAGAAATGATTTCAACTTCAGTGCAAGTGTCATATCCCATCCACATGCCTCCACTCTCTTCTTGGTTGGGGGGCATGGGCAGTAGCTTTTGCTGAATTTCTGAACGACGGGGCTAGAATGCCAAGGTCTCAAAGTTTCAAGGAATTTTGTGTTGACAGAACGAGTTTGTTCACAAAGGTTTACCTTCATGAAAGAAAGAGAGGGTGTGGAAAAAACAACATCAACAAAACCTGGCTCAGCTTCGTTCAAGCTGTGGTGACCTGGTCCAACCATGGAAATGACATTTCTCTGCCTGAGACAGGGCTCTCTTAAAGTCTGTCGGACAGTAAATTAGGAGCCCTTTAAAAACTGGAAAAAGCAAATCAGAAGAGCTTCTTCATTCCTATCTACCAACCTGTCTCCTTCCTTCCATCACTTTTTGTATTTGAAACAGAAAATTGTTCACTTCTATAGACCTTGTTTCTTACTCATCCATGGAGGAAGTGGAAATAATTGACCTTAGAAACCAGAAGCCAGATCTGCCCCAAAGGTAAGAGCGAGCGTGGAAGTGTGAGGCTGGCTGAGGAAGGGTGAGCACGGGGCCCTAGCAACTCAACGCGGGTTTCCATGAACAGTGGCTACATCACAAGATTACCCTGGAGCTGCCTTTTCATCGGCTTTAAGACGTTGGTTTGTGATGTCTCTGACTACTTTTCTTTCAGGAAAAAACAAGGAAGGTTACCATCGGCCCGCTGAGATCTCTGCTTACATAGATATTTACTAACAATTTAAAAATGTTTAAGATGACCACAAATAGAAGGCTGGAGACACGCGCATGCTCATCAGCCGTAATTTTTCTGTGCTTGTGCCTGATTCCAACGTGAACTGCCTTTTTATTCATTCTCTCTCCCACTTTCAGGAGCATTCCAAGTACTAGCAAGCATTGTCTTTGGATCCTAAATCCTCCCAGGAAGATGTGCTTGCCTACCTTTCTCTGTGCATAAGCCTCAACATTTCCTTACAAAAGGAGAGCCAAGATTAAGAGTAATTTTTAAGAACTGCAAGTTTTGTGCCGAGAGATTCCCGCCTCTGCCATTGGTTAGTTTTAGTTGCTGGGAAGCTTTGGGTCAGAAGAGGGCGAGGGAGGAAGTGTTCTATGAGGTCAGGTAAGGGAGCAGCTAGAAACCCAGACATTGACAGGAGGTAGCACCTTGTGCATCTCCTGTCTCAAAAGGCCACTGAGGCACTGCATCTCTCATCGATGCGGCTTCCCACTGCAGTGACTGTGACGCAGGGTAGCCACAGGAAAGAGTGCTCTGCACCTCGAATCTATAAGGGAGGATGACAGTGACCCAGTTTGGGACGGTCTTCAATCATCCCGTGGGGCCTTTCTGAACTCAGATGGCTTGAAAAGATAACTTACTGAAAAGTCGTCACTGGGGAAGAACAGGAGATCTCGAAGGGGATCATTCCCATAGGTCTTTTCAAGTTCTTCAATGACCGTTTCATAATCCAAAGGCTCGAGAAGTCTGGGCTTTTCTTGCTGTGGAAAAAGAAAAGAGGATATTAACCACTGACACACATAATCTTGCTTGTTCTCGATGCCTTGTTGGATTTAGTTCTTAGTCTTGCCAAGGCTTGGACATTATTCAGCCCTTCCAATGGAGTCAAAAGGACTCCAGGCATTTAGGGCAAAGCCATGTGACTATTATTTCCAGATCTGAAATAATATGAGAATATCCTGAAATATTTGACACCTTGTTCAGTAATTCAAGCTCTTTGCAAGTCGCTCCCAAAGCCCACGGGAGTCGGCCAAACACATCTATTGAATTGTGTAAACTTTCTCTTTGTCTATTTGAAGAAAAGTCCTCTGCTTACTTGCTCTAGTAGGATCATCATCTGTTTTGCTGAATTAGATCCTTCCTTGGGAGGTTCACCTGGATCTATTTTAAAAGGTTGGCTCCCTATTAGCAAGCAAAGTATCACAGGCTGTCTTCGTTGTTACGGAGGCACGGATCCTGTGTCAGGATTAATTGCTTGGCTCTGAGCCTCTTGGCCACAACAGAGAGAAGTTGGGTGAGTCTCTATCAGGACTGAACGACATAACTATTATGGACGTGGTGTGGCGAAAATGGAAGAGTCAGAAAAAAATAGCCAGATAATTGCACTACATTAAAATCCTAAAGCCGAGAGAAAGACACTTCTCTCAAAGAAACTTCCTATAGCACCAAGGGACGAATACCAGTGGTGGAAGGTGTGGCTGTTCCGTTACAGGGTTGATGTGTTTACTCCAAACTGGTGAGAAAAATGGGTCCTCAAATAAAAAATGATAAAGCAGAATACCAAGACACAGCCTTGAGTTTCCTAGCCCTTCGATGAAATATTTATGCAACTTACATGAAAAAGAAGGGCCTTTGGGATTATTTAGGGGGCTCTTGGAAGCTGGAGGGATCACCATTAATTCTGGATTTTAAAGGGAATCTCATAAATGGAGAACAGTTTTTTCATCTATCACATCAATTACATTGACCGTTTCCTGCCAACGTTACCCCTCCCCAGTCTGCAAAGCACAAAGACGTAGCTTTGATTTCTAAGTCCTTCTTTGGAGGACCTCTGCTGGTAAGGCCCTAGAAACTTCCACCCGCATTTTAATAATTGCTAACTGGATCCTCAAAATAGCAATGTTTTTTTTCCAAATAGAAACAAAAAACAAAACAAGATGTGACCCAGTGGGCCACTAACAAAGATTTCTGTGTACTTCCTGTATTAAAATGAAAGAAACCCATTTTACAAATGCCTAGGTAAACTGAGGATGATGTAAGGTGAAAATTCTCTCTGGAAGGGCCTTCAAGTAAGATCACCACATTTACCAAATAAAAACACAGGACTCCACATAATATTTGGAGAAAAGACGTTTAGTTGTCCAACACAATCTCTTTAGTGAAAGAGCTGTGTGAATGTTCACTGTTTTGAAGCAAAAACACAGAGATACTATGGTATGATTTGGGTAATTAAAGAATAAACAAAAATAAAAAACAAAAACACTCCATCGAGAATCCCTGCCTTTTGACATGATTATTCTGTGTAGACTTATTTTAAGTTCCAATTCTTTATTTTCCCAGGCCAAGGTTAAACCCAAGAATCACAAATTGATAGCTCAAGAGGCAAATGTTGGCCCCAGATGTTAGATCTGGCCTCATTTTAGTTTATTTTTAGTTGGCTTTGGACGTCTTCAAGTAGTGGCAATTCACTCCAGTTCAGCTACAGACCTCAGTGCTCCTCGTATATTACCTCTTACCCTGTAATGTCACACATTGTATTACCAACTGCTCCCTCAGTTCTTCAAGTCTGAAACATAATGGCTTAGTTTGGAACCTCTTTTTTTTTTTTTTTTTAATTTTTTTCTCCTTCTTTTAATACTGTGTTTACGTATGAAATGTAGCAAATGAACCACAGATTTGGTTAGTTATGTCTCTTTCTCTCACTGTATCTCCAGCTTAAGTATGCTAATGCCTTTCAGTGCTCATATACCAACAGCCTGTGATGTGGCTGGTAGTACTTGCTCTCTGCTCTCCTTCCTCACATAGACATGAACAAGACTGTGAGAGTGTGGCTTTGTGTGTGTTGCAATTTATGGGCTTAAAGCAAACAACATGAGATGTTTCAGGAGGCTTTTACAATCCTGTTCTCACCATCCTTTTAATTTTATCTCCCTTAGTTGCACACTTGAGCATTAATAAACAAGCTGGGGATACAAAGACCTTCAAAGAAGACGTTTCACTAGGGGCCCACACTCCACCTAGAATTAGCCCCACCTAAATTAATGCAATAGGAAAATCAGAGCTCACAAGTCACAGGGTATTAATAAAACCAGAAAAACGAAATCCCAAACTTCCCTTGATGTACCCAATGAAAGGCATAGCCTATAAACATCTGTTGGCAGGTATATTTCTATTAATGCATTTCAGGCTATGGTACATCAGCCAATCAATGAATGACACTTATTAAGCCTTTCCTGTTTAAATGTTGCACTGAGATTATTTTGACAGGGGCTGCAAAACCCAACAGAGCTGCTTCAAATAGAGCATTCTTTTTTTTTTTTTTTTTTTTTTTTTTTTACTTCTGAGGGGTGTATTAGTCAAGCTCTATCTTTCCAGGGACTGTGTCAGTTAATGGGTGCCATTCAAGACACCCAGTGTTTCATAATTTTGTGGATATGATGTCTAAAAATGAAAATAACAATGATATATTCCATAGCACCTAGGGCCTGGGATTTGCTGATACTTGGCATGAATGCTTTATGCATCTGCGATGGTCAGGATCTAGGTCATGGGACCACAGTCCTATCTGGAGCAAGACAGCTGTCTGCTCAGTGTTATGGTCAAAGAGACAGACGTATTTGAGGATGGTGGAACCAGTTAATTTCTCACTACTGCTCCTTGCAGAGACGTTGAGTGAAAATGAGAACTAAGCAGCATTGATTTATAGCTTTAGAACAGTTGGGTTGTCCCTCCTGAATTTAATATGCCTCTTTCTTTTGGAAATGTACCAACTGGGCAAAGGCATGTGCCAAGATTACCCTGAATTGGATTGGATTTTTATAGTGCTTTTTACTCTTACTCTCTCAAATGACTAATGAATTTCATTAGCTGTTCTACAATCGCTCCAGGCATGGGAAAAGGCACCCATCAGTATCTGTTATTATGCAACAGGGCTGGTGTTATGCCACGCTGGTAATAGGCCCTGTTCTTCTCATACATATTGAGAGATTTGTTTGATCTACTTCTCCACATCCACAGCTCTCCTCCAAGTCAACTTCACTGCAGAAGAAGGGGCTCCTGTCACAAAAACAAATGTGTTCTTTTCCTCTTCTTATTCTACAAGTTCTCATGGAATGCCAACACAATATCGAAGCTGCGGAGTTGGTAAACCTGCCATCTTAGTAATAACCAAGGCTGTCAAGAGCCGTTTAATTTGCTTTGAAAGCAGACTTGCCATGCCTTAGCTAAAGATGCAAATTTCAAGAGCACAGTGCACTGTTGCAAGGGTCTGAATTAATTTTGTAATTATAATTCAAAATTACATGGGTGAAAAGTGATGCTGAAGACTAAGCATTTGAAGCACGTGACAATGAAAAGTTACATGACTAAATTACCAACGTAGACTTTTCTCCAGAATAGAAGTACAATCTAACTAAGAATAGCTGAAACTACCTAGCCTTGTTTTACGAGTCCAAAGTAAAAGGTAGAGTGTGATTATAGGTTTTCTATGCTGAGATGAAGAGAGGGTGTAACACATACTATGGAAACAGAATTCCTGGGGTTCTAGTTCTGGAATTGCTGCTTATGGGCTAAGCAAT
This sequence comes from Crocuta crocuta, assembly GCF_008692635.1. Taxonomy (NCBI): domain Eukaryota; kingdom Metazoa; phylum Chordata; class Mammalia; order Carnivora; family Hyaenidae; genus Crocuta; species Crocuta crocuta. Next base: position 9,676,368 of record NW_027536464.1, read on the forward strand.
GTTGGGCATGTTAATGAGAATCTCTGTGAAACAATCAGTAAAACTAAAAGGCAACTGACAGAATTCAGAGAAGATTTTTCATATGACATATCATATAAAGGGTTAGCATCCAAAATCTATAAACAACTTATCAAACTTTAACACCCAAAAATCAAATAATCCAGTGAAGAAATGGGCAAAAGACATGAATAGACATTTTCTAAAAGAAGACATCCAGATGGCTAGCAGACACATGAACAAATGCTCAACATCACTCATCATGATGGACATACAAATCAAAACCAGGAAGAGTTACCACCTCACTCACACCTGTCAGAATGGCTAAAATTAATAACTCAGGAGACAACAGATGCTGGCGAGGATGTGGAGAAAGGGGAATCTTTTTGCACTCCTGGTAGGAATGGAAACTGGTGCAGCCACTCTGAAAACAGTATGGGGGTACCTCAAGAAATTAAAGGTAGAACTACCCTGTGACCCAGCAATTGCACTAGTAGGTATTTATCCAAAGGATATAAAAATGCTGATTCAAAAGGGCGCACGTACCCCAAATTTCATAGCAGTACTATTGACAATAGACAAATTTTGGAAAGAGTCCAAATGTCCATCAACTGATGGACAGATAAAAAAGATATGAGATATAGATATATATATATATATACATGCTGATGAATGGATAAAGATATGGTGTATATGTGTGTGTGTGTGTGTGTGTATACACACAATGGAATATGACTAGGCAATCAAAAAGAATGAAATCTTGCCATTTGCAACAATGTGGATGGAACTAGAGTGTATTATACAAGTGAAATGAGTCAGTGAGAGAAAGACAAATATCATATGATTTCACTCATATGTGGTATTTAAAAAATAAAACAAATGAACATGGGTAGGGAGGGAAAAATAAGATAGAAACAGAGAGAGAGGCAAACCATAAGAGACACTTATGAGAACAAATTGAGGGTTGCTGGAGGGGTGTTGGGTTGGGGGATGGGTTAAATGGGTGATGGACATTAAGGAGGGCACTTGGGATGAGCACTGGGTGTTGTATGTAAGTGATGATGACAAAATTCTACTCCTGAAACCACTATTACACTATATGTTAACTAACTTGGATTAAAAATAAAAATCTCTGTGCCTTAGTTTATAATTTGCAAAATAGACATCTTAGTAGGAACTACACCGTAGGATCAAATGAGGTAATATAGTTATGCTTTTAGAATAGTATCACACCCATAGTACTAATTACATAAGTGTTAAGTAGATAAAGTCTGTGAGTTTAAATTTTCACTAGTCATGAATTTAAAGCACTTGCCTTGTAAATTTAGTGTGTACAAAGAGCAAACAGGAGGCATTCAGTAAATATCTGTTGAGTAAATAAGTTTATATCTTTTCATCCAGGAATTCCTTTTTTGAGAATGTTTTATTCTATGTTCTAAAGAAATAACTACACATACAAGCCAAGATTTATGAAAGGACGTTTTTGCAATATTCTCTTTGTAACAACATGGAGAAAATATATTCGTCTTAATTCCAGAGGGATGAGAAAGGCAGGCAGAATGGTGGAGGTTATATCCCCAAAATGAAGATGCTGGAGCTACTGCTCAAAAAACAATGATTGATATTTTTCAGACCTGTGTGTAGTGGAGGGAGCCTTGCTGCTATGATGGGCTCGGGGAAGGACACCGGAAATAGGATGTGGGTTAAGACACACTAAGGAATGTGCGGTACATGTCATGATTTCTTCTTTGTAACTTCAATTCTTTGGTAAAGAGAGTAACAGTGCTTTGCATACAATTGGCTTTTGGGGGGAAAATACGAGGGTGGGGTCTGTGACCAAGATGCCCAAGATGGCAAGACTGACTACAAAAAGAGAGACGATTGTTCAAGATGCACACATATTACAATATGGAAGTTTTGTTGTTGTTTTTTTAAAGTTTATTTCTTTTTTTTAACTTTTTTTTTAATGTTTTATTTATTTTTAGGAGAGAGAGAGAGACAGCGTGAGCAGGGGAGGGTCAGAGAGAGGGGAGTCACAGGCTGAAACAGGCTCCAGGCTCTGAGCTGGCAGTCAGCACAGAGCCCGACGCGGGGCTCGAACCCACGAACTGCGAGATCATGACCTAAGCGAAAGTCGGACGCTTAACCGACTAAGCCACCCAGGCGCCCCTTTAAAGTTTATTTCTGACAGAGGGAGAGAGAGAGCATGAGCAGGGGAGGGTCAGAGAGAAAGAGGGAGATACAGAATCTGAAGCTGACTCCAGGCTTTGAGCTAGCTGTCAGCACAGGGCCCGACACAGGGCTCGAACCCACAAACCGTGAGATCATGACCTGAGCTGAAGTAGGACGCTTAACCAATCGAGCCACCCAGCCGCCCCACAATACGGAGGTTTGAATCCAAAATATTTCCATTTCTAAGGGATAGTGACAAGGCTGGCTAAGAATGGGAAAAAGCATATCACTGAGAATAAGGAAGGATAAGGAAATTATGGCACATCCATTCTAGGAAACAATACACACTCGGTTTCAATGGAGTTTTTGGAAGTCTGTAATAACAAGCAAAGCCGTTTTATCGTTAAATAAAAGTGAGAATAAATATTACACACTAGAATTTAATGTATAAATTATTGTTTATTTTACTACTATTTTTCAAAAGTGCTTAAATGGTTTATTCTAAGTGCTTTGAAGATACAATCTTAAATTTTGTTTCCCTCATTCATTTTATTTTTCATGGAATTCTGCCTGTTTCCTTTTTAATTTTTAATTTTTATTTAAATTCTACTTAGTTAACATACAGAGCAGTATTGGTTTCAGGAGTAGAGAGAATTTACATTTAAACTTAATCTGCATAAGATCTAAAAAATTTAAAGAAAGCAGTTTGTGGATATAGATCTATATATGATCAGTTATTATACTGGGATGGGATACAACATTTAGGTATTTGCAATTTTGACTTCTCACATTTTCCAAATTTTCTGTAATGAACATGTATTGCTTTCAACATGGTGAGGAAATGAACTCAGTTTTTCAAAGCTACCACGCCTCCATGGAAACACTGGAGAATTGTTTGATTTTAAAACTGTTTATTTACCCTTTGAAGATCCACCAGAGAGGAAACCTCAAAATCATAGCAGGGACTTTGCATGGAGGTTCAACCAGTAACAGCTTCAAGTAATTAAAAAAAAAAAAAAAAATGTATAGAACACTGAGGAAAGAGAACTAGGGAAAATAGTTACAGATTATGTATGTGATCCTAGAATCTACTGTCAGCAAAACAGAAGAACAATTAGCAACGTATTAATGAAAAGTATTCTGAGCTGTGGCAGCAACCACAGACATCTGCTGAGTTCCTTAAACACCTTTGTGCAATGGTCACTGTGGCAGATGACTGGAAGTCAATCTGCAGTTGGAGGGTCATGGTCTTTACCTACCAGCTGTGTAACTGGGACAAGGTATTCACATTGAGATGGAGCGAGGCTAATTTAAATGAGTCAAAGGGCAACTTCCTGCTTGTAGCAATGTTATTACAAGGATCAAGAAGACGAAGTATGAGAGGGTATTAAGTGAACCACCAAATGCCAGACAAATATAGATTTGTCTTTGAAAGGGATTAAAAATTACCCTACATGTTTTACCCAAAAGCATATACCAAAACCAAGTCAATGCAACCAATCAATTAAATCCTTACACTGAATTCGTCATGGACCAGAAACTGTGGTACGTTTCTGTATTTATTATCTAAATCTACTTTAAAAAATTTTAATAACTAACCATTCTGTGGAAGCAAAAGAACTAATAACATAAGGAAAACACTGAAATTTTTTTAAAAAGGACAGCATCTCCACTGTGAATTGCCTGAATCAAGTCTGGCTGCTGTAGCCCCCAAAGAAAAAAGAAAAAAGGGGTGCCTGGGTGGCTCAGTCGGTTGGGCATCCGACTTTGGCTCAGGTCATGAACTCCTTGATCCTGAGTTCAAGCCCCATGTTCGGCTCTGTGCTGACAGCTCAGAACTTGCAGCCTACTTCAGATTCTGTGTCTCCGTCTCTCTCTGCCCTTCCCCCACTTGCTCTCTGTCTCCCCCCCCAAAAAAACCTAAAAAAACAACTAAAAAAAGAATTAAAAAAAAGAAAAAAGAAAGGAAATATACCTAATCAAACATGTCAGCAAATAAAGGTGACTATGAAATTCTACCTCAAATTCTACCTTGAGAAACAGCCTAGAAAACATTTCCGTGTATTTATAGTTCTGGATTTAAAAAAAGGATTAAATTTAAGATTAGTTTAGTACTAAACTCATTGTCTTTGCAAAGATGAATACCTAGGGAAAATCAAGTTGCAGATCTGGGATGTCTTTCTGTAGCTCTCACCTACTTTCATGCAGGTCAAGCTTGTCTGCACTGGGAGTGAATAGGATCACTAAGGACTAATCAGGGAAAGTGGTTAATCGGATTAGGATCCTTCATTTTGGGAGGTCACATATTTGTGTTCTAAATTTCAAGTGTCATTAGGGAGCCAAGACTCAGTTACTCACCATTGAGGTCACTCTAGTTTGTCGATCTGAACTAGTTTCCCTTGGTTCTCCTTTTCAAAAAAATCTGATCTTTCCAGGAAACATTATGACAAAAAGATTTTCCCCCTACTTTTGAGAACTTTTATATTCTTTCTGTGAAACGCTTGCCCTCTGTGATGTTAGTTGTGACTTTCTCAGTCTTCCTCAAACAGCCTTGTCCTTTCCAGATATCTGAACATTTATTCTAATTTGAATATTCATAACAGAATTAATTTATATCTGAGTGTCTTCTTCACCTTACAAAACCATTCATTTTGGCTAATGATCCAGGAAAACAAACAAATAAAAATTGATATTTACTTCAGGACCAATATAGGAGGCATGAGATGGCAATTATTTAAACATCCTCTTCACATCTTGGCACATAGACAAGCAAATAACTGACTGTGAAGATCCACAGGGTTTTTAAGAAAACCCTGAAAAGAATTCCAATCTCAAGATCTCCAAAACAAATTAGAAGCAACACAGCTGTTGACTAATTTAAGCATTATCAAGACAACTGATTAAATTTCTTAGAGGAAATAAAAATACAAATGACACATGGATTCTTTAGACCTTAACTTAATCCAGGACCCTTTGGCCTTCGTACAATTGGAATGGAACCAACTTCCACACTATTTGTGTTTAAAATAAATGAGAGAATTGGAAAGAGCCCATACAGCTGTATCCATGGCCACAGCTGTCAGCCTGTGGTCGTGCGACAGATTTAATTCAGCCTTTCATCAAAGGGAGTTTCACTGGACAACCTCTCAAATGTTTGAGCTTCAGAAAACAAGACTAGCTGTTCTTACCAAAAAGGAAATGATTAAGTAAGGAATAAGCCATCTTGTGCTGACCCTTTAACCTTCTCTCTGTCCTGAAGTACACAGTTTCATGAGAATGGAAAAACACTAGCTAAATCAAAGTTAAGAACTGTACAGCTGGGCAGGCTCAGATTAAGCTGAATTTGGACATGGTTCCCTTGGTAACAAAAACGGACATAGATCTCAGAAGAAATCAACCAGTAGTAACTCTTTAAATGTCTCAGTCCATTTCAGTGAAACGAAGCAGGTTAAACTTGGGAAATTATAAAGTCTTTTGCAAATATAAAGAAAGATAAGTCATCGTATTCAACAGAAACATTATAGTTAGAAAAGTCAGAATATTCTATTTTGGTTAACTCAATGTTATTACAAAAACTGAGGACACAAATGAGGTTTATAGGATCTATGATTTAAGGTGTACTTTCAAATGAAATCAGACCTTTTCAGGCTTATTTTCTTTTTAAGGAAATTTGACCAGATATACTTGTTAGCAGCACATCAAAATTCACACAGTTTTGTATAGCAAATGATAATAAAAAATAAGAGTGTTTTGCTTCTCCTTCTAACACTGGTGCTTGTAAAGAAGTAGAAAAGATCCAAGACGATCTAAATCAAATTTAATTACATGTCTCATTTAGTTTTCAAGAAACACTTGAAAGATAATAAATATCATTAAAAATACATCACAACCCAATTACAAGTCGGCCTGATACCAGAGAAATTAATGCCTTAGAGCCAACTGCTGGGATTTTAGATTAATTCATGAGAAATCTGTGATGAAAGCTGCCAGTAGCTTAAACTCTGACACTATTTTAGAACGTTAACAGCCACACAGATGAACTTTCGGGTTGAGTGCGAGGAGTGTGTGTGTGTGTGTGTGTGTGTGTGTATGTGTGCACACGCATATGTATACATACATGAACACATAGATGCCACACACACACAAGAATGTAAATGGTTTTGTCCATAACATGCGTCTTATATTTTCAATAGATCTCTGTAATAATGACAGTCAGCTCCTTCTTTTCTTACTTTCAGCTACTTGAGATTGAATATGCCTAGTGGATATTTGTTGTGTTTTGGCCCAGGCAACAGCCGCCCTGATTCCTTTTTGTACCAACGTTTTATTTCCCTCTGTCGACTTCCCTCCTCACTCCCATTAGGAACAATCTTGGTGAGTCTCAATGTTTGGAACTAATGGTCAGTAGTGTGGGATTCTGGCATCTCTCCACTCAAGATTCAGGGTTCTAGGAGGAAGTGCTGAATGGGCTTCGCTAGGGCCACACACCCTAGCACCCAGGACCGTGACAGTATTTAACACTTTTGCTCACTGAACATCCCTATGAAGCCTAGAAGAGATCATTGCTTTATGTTGCAGAGGCAGACACTTGGATTCTGAGGACATGGTCAGCAAGTTGACTGATGAACTGGAATTGCAACCCAGCTCAGTGTCAAAAACCTAAGGTCCTCTCTATGCCACCAGCCATAGTGCTGCAGGAAGAGGAAACAGAATAGGTTCCCACCCCCTTCCCCACCCTCATAGGGAGGCTACTGAAACACAGCTATAGTTTTGAGTATGACTCCTGTTCCCTTTATGAGTTGCTACAGTGAGAGGTCACCGGGCACCTTGGGGAAGAGGACAGAAAAGTATAAGAGGGTAAGGAAGATGGAGAAAAGGAAATGAAAGGTATATTGAGGCAATGTATAGGGAATGCTCGCTAATATTTGTGTCACAAATCCAATGGAAATTGTCACTAATTGAGAGAATCTCCAGATTCCAAAAGTTTGGGGCCATGACCACCATCTGGGGAATAAAAAGATTTGTTGGGACCATGGTGTTACTTCCCCTCCATTGTGCCATACTCCCTTCCTGACAAATGGTCCACCTCCTGCTCAGAGGTGATGAAGGGCATCGTCACGGAGTTGACTCTGCCGGTTGGTAGTTCTCCTCCACCTTGTCACTTCCCCTTGGCTTCGCAGTCAGTCTTGAGGAAAGTTAGCTCAACCTTGCTTAAGTGGCAAGGTCCTCTCCTGAGTCCATTTTGAGAGCATCTTCTCTGCAGCTACCTGGCTACCTCCTGTTGCTAAAGCCACACTCAGAGTCCCCTGCCTAGATTCTTGGGTTAAGTCAAGTTTCAATGTATACTTCTCTATTTCCAGGGCCTGGATTGAATTCAGATCCCCCCACCTATTACTCCACCTTTTTTGCTTTCGGCAACCATCCATTTATGGCTCTCAGCCCTGCTTTCCATTGTTTGAACCTGATTCAGTCCTATTTCATTGTTATCCACACACATAATCCTGGGATTCTTATCTGTGCTTCCTGTCAGTTAATTGGCTCATTATGAAGTAGCTCAAATAGGTAATTGTGAATGTCCATATAAACAAGGAATAACAGTAAGGAGGCATGGATGACCAGGGAGAAAGGCTGTTCACATAAACATGGGAAAATAGATAAAAAATGAGCTTAAAAACTATAGCACAATACATTATATAAAATTATATATGTGAGAGAGATGTTAAATTTTTTTAATGTTTTTTATTTATTTCTGAGAGAGAGAGAGAGAAGTGCAAGCAGGGGAGAGTCAGAGAGACAGGGAGATACAGAATCTGAATCAGGCTCCAGGCTCTGAGCTAGCTGTCAACACAGAGCCCAACGCAGGGCTTGAACCCATGAACCATGAGATCATGACCTGAGCTGAAGTCGGATACTTAACTGACTAAGCCACCCAGGTGCCCCTGTGAGAGAGACATTAAAGATATTCAGATTAGATTTTCTTTCTACAGTTTTTAATTTTTTAAATATTTATTTAGTTTTGAAAGAGAGAAAGTGAGAATGAGTGGGGAGGGGCAGAGAGAGGGAGAGAGAATCCAAAATAGGCTCCAGGCTCTAAGCTGTCAGCAAACAGCCCAACGCAGGGCTCGAACTCACGAACCACAAGATCATGACCTGAGCCAAAGTCAGACGCTTAACCGACTGAGCCACTCAGGTGCCCCAACAGTTTTAAGTTTTCTATTAAAGTGCCAATAGGCTATTATGAAAGAAGAGAGCGAGTATTTTCATGTGTATCCAAAGTTTTCCAAATATTCTCAAATTCTGTAGATTAAAGGCCCACAAACCAGTAATAACTTAAAAATAACAACACACATTTATTTAAATGAATTTTTCAATTTTTTTTTCCTGACTGTGCAGATGATTGATATAGCAATTCAACTTAATCATGTATTTAATCTTTCCAAATTAGGACATGCAACTTAGGGAGGAAGTGATCTTTTTATTGACTTCCTATGCACCAGAGATCATACTGATGATTTGGTTAAAAAAAATAAATAAATAAAAATAGAAAGGCAGTTTAAAAAAAAACTACAGAGTACCATACACACTTGAAAAATTAAGAGAAATAGTTCTACTTGACAATCTAACAAGTAAGTTTCATTTTCCTTGAACTTCTCATAAAGCAGTTGCTCTCTCTCATATAGGATATTGACTGTGACAGTGGTTTAAAATACGGGATGCCATCTCTTAGGCAGTACACTTGAAAATAGGATTAATAAGGGAAACTTCCAAAACAATTAAAAATTCCAACAGTTAGATAAATAGCTTCAAAGAGCATCTGAAGAAGATGAAATAAACAAAACTGTCGGTCTATGTCAAGAGAGTATCAAGTTTGGGTTGTATGCATTTTAGGAAGTCACTGTGTTCTGGTTAAGCATTCTAGACTACTGTGAAACGAAACCACTTCTAAATCTGCCTTAGAGCAAGAAATGGTTTGTTGCATTCGAAATCCACAAGATCATTACAAAATCAGATCATTTATCATAATTATCCAGAGCAGTCATTATTTCTCCTCTCACTGTAATATGAGTATATCCAAAAATTCACAAAAAAGGTATTTCTTATTCTCTGAGATAACCTTAGGCCGTGCCTTCATGGGTTGGGCCTTTTGTCACTTGAATTGCTTCTTCCTTATTACCTATCAAGTCGTCTCTGAAGTTTGTCCAGAGACACTGGTTTAGCGTTTAGAAAGCTTAGATAACCGTGCTGTGGAAGGTCCAATGTGGCTTTGCCTGCATTAGCTCACACGTGGGAAAAACAACAATACAGGGCATTTCTAAGACAGGGCCCATCATTGCATAGAGTGATCTGGGACCCCCTGAGTGCCCATCTTGTCTACTGAGTGGCTCTGTCACTTTTCAGCTTTTTGCAAGGCTCCCAGGACGAGGGTGTCACCCATATAGTCCAGTGGCTTCAATACACAGCCACTGAAAAGGCATTCTCACTACAATTATAATCCCTCTTCCCTTACCCTTGGAAATAGAAATACTTTACTTGGTTTTATTAATGCGGCAGACATAATACTTATTACTCCCCACTTTTTACAGTGTTCAAATCATGTTCAGAACGCACATCATCAAACTGAATTCAAATAAATAGTCTTATGAGAGGCAGGTATTGTTACGAACATCTTAGGGAAGAGTAAACTGAAGTTCAGAGTAATTTCTGTAATCTACTCAAGGTCATACAGAGAGTAGGTGAGACAGTCGGACAGAATGACTCCCTATCTAATTATGTGTTTCACTTCTTTGGATCCTTTTTTCCAAAAATAAAAACTACATCTGGGAATAATACTTAGGGATGGACTGAACAAGCTTCTGCTCAACAGAAGAGACACTGCAAAAGGAGATAGGCTATCTCAGGAAGACCAAGGCAGGCAGCCATAGCAGGAAGTCCCCAGTGCCTTCCACAGAAGAAAGCTAATCACTGTATGAATGATCTTAATTAAATATGAATGCAATGCTCCTAAATGCTGTGGGAAAACTCTGTCCTTGCAGGCTGCTTTTCCCATAGTGCTCAGTAGCAATACCTTCAAATTCAATTAAGATAATTCCTAGAGTGATTAGCTTCATTATATGGTAAGACACTGGGGACTGTCCTGTTGCTAGGCTGTATGGGTGGTCTGCGTGAGATAGACATGTACTTCTCCAGCGTGTCATCTCTTAGTGGTCACAGGAAGTCACCCTCATGGCGGCATCATCCACCAAACTTCTGAATTCCACCGAGTGAAAGGCAACTGGGAAAGTATATTTTTTGGACTGTTCTAAAGGTTAAAATAATCCCAAACCAAACAAGCTTTTCAAACACTTATCCCCTTTAACAGGCTAAAGGTGTACAACTGATGAGGTTCTTGTGGGGCCAGTAGACAAGACACCACTGGGGACCCACGGTGGGCCCACGGTGACCCAGAAGTTGGATTCAGGACTCTGCATATCCCAGTTAGGAAACACTGGATGGAGAGATATGGGAACAAGGTGGAAGGGCTCAATTGCTCGTGTTTCTCAACAGGAGACACACACTACAAGATACTGAGATGGAAACCAACTGAACAACAACATGGCGCCAATGCTGTGAACCAGGCCTCTGATAGATTCTATTCATGTTAAATCACCACCAAGTAGACTGTAAATATAAAGAGAACTACTGTTACTTGAGACATAAGATTTTGGTTCATTAATTTGATTACTCATATTCATTAAATGACTCTTCATAAATAATCATTACATCATCATCTACGTAACTTTTTTAAAGCTGCTCTGTTTCTGGATTAAAGATGATTACATGAACAAAAAGGTTTTACCCCTAGAGTAGGGGTTCTCAGCCAGGATGATCACCCTCCTTGCCCCAGCATATCTGACAATGTCTGGAGACATTTCTGATTGTCACAAATGAGGAGTGTTTGCAACTAGTGGGTAGAAAATAGGGATGTCGTTAGACATCTCACAGTGCCCACGAGAGCTGCCCAGAATTAGAAAGAAGTCTCGGATCCAAATGACAATAGTACTGAGGTTGAGAATTCTTACCCTGAAGAACACAAGCAAAATCTGAAACGCTTTGTAAAATGAACATTCCTGTGAAAAGAGCTGCCTGCCCATGTGCCGCGGCCACTTATCATACAAAGTGGGCCTTCCGCCTTCCAGGGGGTTCACTGATGCACTCCAGCAATAGGCTCTGGTATTCAACTGTGGTAGCTCTTATAGATAGAAATCTAGAATTCCGTAATAAGTACACATTTCCAGAACACTAATTTTCTTGGAAAACAATAATAAGGCAGAAGCATTTTTAGCCATAAACAAACCCAATCGTTTTAACCCTTGAAACTTATTAGTTTGTTACTTTCTTACTTGGCTCATTTAATCAAATATTTATTTACACTTTCTTTCATCATTTGGACTGCTCTAAGAATTTTAAAACAAATGAGTGATCAAAATAGAGCAGTAATTTAAAAAACTTCACAATTACATACAAGTCATCAGTTGAGGTCTTAACTGAGGTGATTTGTAGGCTTTTCTTTAAAAATGAAAATATTCACTAACATTCTAGTAATCGTTTCGCTATTTCAATCCTCTCTCCATATGTTTTAAAACAATGATATAAGTAATTCAAAAATAATAACGTAAGTAAAAGAGGATATTCATGAGTCAAATAGAATATTCCGTTCTGTCTAGGACTTTGCCCATAGCCTATGTTAGACCACCACCCCCAGGGCTAATCTCTGTTTTTTAAGTATTGAAGAAAAGATGAAAAACAAACATTGACATTTGATACCTACAGAGCTAAATCTGTGGATTTCTTCTTGATTTATTCTCCTCACTGTTCGTCTCTTCTTCCAAAATTCACTGGCCTCCCGTTTAAAAACCTTTCCTCGGAAGCTCATTGTATCCTGTTATTTGAGTTGCAAAATATTTAAAAATACCAGTTTTGTTAAACTCCTTCCTTCTGAAGCTTCACCAGGCTGAATCAATCCTCCTTCTCTGGTAAAACGGGAAATGCTCACGCTACACTAACAGAACTCAACAGAAAGGAAAAGAAAACCAAGTTACCGCTTCCTGTATCTACTAGCTGTTGACTCAAGTAAGCTTTTGTGCATACATTCTCCCTATTCATCTGCTTTAAAGTATGACAATATCACAAAATGGCTTTGGACATTTAAGAGAATTGCTCATGGCCAAACAAACCATATGATTTAAAAATCAATCGTGGAACCAAATCAAGATGGGATGGAAGAGCTGATTTACTGTAGGCCTCCAAATCTGCCACCAAAACAGCCACTGAACTTCATCATCCTGGCTAGATCCCAAATAATATCCCTGGGATCTGAGAAGTCTGTTTTAAGTGGTTGGGCAGGTACATGTAGATTAAGTAAGTGATCTTCCAAGATGATCATTTTAGGACGCCAGGAGAAATTAGAATTCTATTGATATTGGTTATCTAAATAAAGAAACTATACTTGAGGGGTGCCTGGGTGGCTCAGTCGGTTAAGCATCCGACTGGCTCAGGTCATGATCCCATGGTCTGTGAGTTTGAGCCCCGCATCGGGTTCTGTGCTGACAGCTCAGAGAAGCCTGCTTCTGATTCTGTGTCTCCCTCTCTCTCTGCCCCTCTCGGCCCCCCCCCCCGCACTCTGTCTCTGTCTCTTAAAAATGAATAAAGGTTAAAATTAAAAAAAAAAAAGAAACTGTACTTGACTGCGATTTAATGTAATGGACATTGATGTAGATACCTTGATTGTCGGTCAGATGGTTGCAAACTGTCCAACAGTTAATTCCCTAATCTGCATTTTCTCTGGGGCCATTTAAAATGCAGCTCTCCTTTCAAAAGCACCTGAATTCTCCTTCCTGTTTTATTCTTCTCCATGACACTTGCTAGCATGTGACACTGCCATACGTTCTATTTATTTTGCTTATGATTTGTCTTCCGGCACTCGATTCTATGCTCCATGAGAGTGGGAATTTTGTCTGTTTTCTTTTTTTAAATGTTTATTTTTAAGAGAAGGAGAGAGAGAAAGACAGAGCACAGTTGGGGAGGGGCAGAGAGAGAGGGAGACACAGAACCCAAAGCAGGCTCCAGGATCCAAACTCTCAGCACAGAGCCGGTTGTGGGGATCCAACTCAGGAGCCATGAGATCATGACTTGTGACAAAGTCGGACGCTTAAACCGACTGAGCCACCCAGGTGCCCCTTGTCTGTTTTCATTCACCATGTCTTCAGTGATGACAATAAATCTCAACATCCAGAAGTTTCTCAGTATAAAACTGTTAAGTTTAATGAAAGAATGAGGGACTCACATTTATTATGCTTAACAATGAACCTTGTCCCATGTGTATATTGTGTCTTGAAAGACTAGCTATTGATAAGAAAAACATAATCTGTATAAATACACATAGACTGTAGGAGTGTAGGTACATTTTTTCTACTTGGTGCATGAGGTAAGAAATATTTGAAGGCCATGGAACTAGGAATTAATTGATTAAATATTTGAAAGATTGGATCTAAAAAAATTTTGTTTCTTCACTGCAAGGTGAACTACTCTCCAGTGGTGCCCACCAGTTTCATGAAACCACTGCTTGCCCAGGAGACGTTATGTGTGTTATAAGGATGTTCGAAGGAACAGTTCCACTGAGGTCTGATCTCCATGACCACCAAGATAGGAAAAAGCCCTGCCAACTTTCCTAGGTGGTGGGTTCTGAGGAAGAAGTATTAGGAAGAGTCATTATGTCTCCTTTTATAACAGGGAGGGTCAGTTCCAAAGGCATTTGTCAAGGGCACATCTGTGCGGAGACCAGTATGATGTGCATTGTGGATAAGACACTTAACCAGGAGAGCAATTTCTTCACAAAGGTTCTCATTATTCTGAGAGTTTTGAACTTCAAGAAGGAAAAATAAGGCTGCTGACTAGCTGACGCATTTTGCTCATGCCCCAGCTGGAAGGAAGATTCAGCTACAGACAGAAAGGGGGAGTGTTGGGGCAGCAGGGTGGGGGGAGAACAATGAGCAAATACATTGTGGTTTTTTGTGGAGGCTTTTTGTTCCCAGAGCCTTGTCTTCTCTTTCTAGCTCTCAATGTGTTTCAGAGCTGAGGTGCGGGGTGGCTGCCTTGCGTGAGGCCCCCTGCAAGTGAGTGGTCCCAGAGATCCTGTGGCTCTTCCTTCACTTCCTTCAGGTCTCCCTGCAAATGTCTCTTCTTGAGAAAGACTCTTCTGACCATCAATTTAAAACTGTGGCTTTCTGCCCCCAACTTTTCTGTTTGCTCATCTGTTTGTTTTGGCCACAGAGAAACTGCAATAAGACATTCTCATCTGACCCCGAGAAGCCACTTTTGCAAACACAGTTCTAGATTCTGTACTGAAGGTGGTGATCTTCAGGAAAACTCTCACTTAACCAGATCATCCAAACACTGGTGGCCTAAATAGATATCATCTGCTTATTTAAGGAGCCTTCCCCTTTATCATGGCTGCTTTTCACTGACACAGGCCATCCCTTTTGCCCCAGTAATAACCGGACTTAAGCAATGCACATAAATAGTCTTCAGACTTGCACAACTCATTTATGTCTACCTTGTCATGCAGCAAATTGATAGAGAAAGAGAGATACCGATCCTTCCTTGTCAAATGTGGACACTGAGGAAGCTTCTTTAAAGAGCTATGAGAAACATAGTATGATACTATAAAAATTTAAAAATGGGGAGGTAAACTGTATTATTATTTTAAAATTGGCTTAAGTAGGCAAATAAGGATTCTATGTAGCTGAAGCCCTTTTGATCTGTGGTCACTGAATATTTAGCAATTTCACCGTATGTCATTAGCTCAAAATAGATTATACCATCTAAGTAACTTGTCAGCATCTGTTAAATGAGTAGGCACATTGTAACACCTGCAGAATTTTCAGATTTAACTTTTTTAAAATTTTTTCTTTATATGACATCATCAGAGTCCGCCTCTGGGTCACCTGATTTCCTGGGGTAAGATTATGTTTCCATTTTAAGAGCTGAAAATAGTATTTTACCACCCTCTTTTGGATTATGGACCCCTTTGAAAAGCTAATAAAAACTACAGGCTCACTCACAGAAAGATGTAAGTACTCAGAAAATGCGTGCCTCAGGGTATCTGGATGGCTCTGTCAATTAAGCATCTGACTCTGGATTTCAACACAGGTCCTGATCTCATTGTTCATGAGTTCGAGCCCTACGCGGGGCTCTGCGCTGACAGTTCAGAGCCTGGAGACTCTCTCTCTCTCTCTCTGTTGCCCCTCCCTTGCTCTCTCTTTCTCACTCTCTCAAAAAAGAAATAAATAAACTAAAAAACCAAAAAACAAGTCAGTGTGATGTATGGTCGCGAGTGCAAGTACGGAGCTCCTTACTTCTCCGCCATCTTGCCACCAAAAAACAAATCAAAAAAAGGAAATGAACATGCATGGTTGGAGGTCACAAATCTTGGATGTCCATCCATGGACCTTCTTACCCATCGTAGCCTAAATCCCTAACACATGATTTTAGAAGGTAGGAATGTTGTCTTGTAACAAAGCATTTAATAATATTGAGCAACTCTTGTGTGACTTCCTCTCTTTCCAGTATTTGCATCTAGCCTCTCCTCTATTCCGCTTCAGGCACCACAGTTCTTTATCCTGGAGTCCCTCCTACTCCTCAGCTTCTGCAAAGTGAGAATGACTCATTTCGCCTCTTGCTTAGCTGTTAATGGCAGCTCCCTTATGAACTGGCAGAAGGAGGCCTGGCCGGGCCATATATGAGGTTGTCAGATAGCCCTAACTTGGCATGACTTCAAAGAAGGGGGAAATCCAGTAGCGTGGAGTGCTGTGTCCCATGGGAGGGCGCCACTGGGACTTCCACTGGTTCCGAAATGTGTTGGGGGGGGAAAAAAGCCTACCTAGGGCAAAAACAGAAATAAAGTGGGGCGCTTGGGTGGCTCAGTCGGTTAAGTGTCTGACTTTCGCTCAGGTCATAATCTCAGTCTGTGAGTTTGAGCCCCATGTAGGGCTCTGGGCTGACAGCTCAGAGCCTGGAGCCTGCTTCGGATTCTGTGTCTCCCTCTCTCTCTGCCCCTCCCCTTCTCTCTCTCTCTTTCAAAATAAATAAATAAATAAATAAACATTTAAAAAATAGGAATAAAGGGAAATCAGAGCTTAGTTGGCTCAACCACCAGGAACCACTGTCAAGTTCATTAGTAAAGTGATCTGGTACAATTCATAATCAGAATTTGCTAAATACCACATCAGGGAACTCTGGCTTCATGAGAAATACACTATGGCCTTCCTAGCCTTGAGAAGCTCGTACCTGACAAGGAATTCACTAGAGTTTGAAGGAATCTAGGAAAGCTTTATAGGAAAGACAGAACCTCAGGAAAGCTTTGATTAATAGGTGGGGGAAGGGTAAAAGATACTCCAGGAAAGAGGAATGTGCCATAAATAAGGCATAAGACAGAATGGTTAAAATCACAGGATCTGGAATCAACTTGGGTTCAAGTGCCACGTTCACGCGTTCCTCACTATAGACACTTCAGACAGTCACTCACTCTGTCCAAGACTCAGTTTTCTCATTGTGTCCCTCATAAAGTAGGGATAGCACAGTAGCTACCTCAGAGAGTTTTTGTGGGGATAAATGATGTGACACTTAAAAATGTCAACATGATGTCTAGTCCATTGTGAGCACGAGGACCACTTATTACAAAAGCTAAGAAGCAGGCCATAACAGAGTGTTTAAGACAAAAAGCAGGAAGTCCATCCTGTCTATAGCCAAGATTCAGTGGGAGAAGAGAGATAGGAACAACTGAAAACAGAAGTGAGGGGCCCGTTCATGGAAAGCTTTGAATGCCAAGATCAGGAAGTTCTCATGGTATCCAGAAAGCCACGGGAAACCACTGAAGGATTTCTGAATTACAATTAAAATAGGGCCTTTGGAAGACTCATTCGGTGGCAGTTTGTATTAATCCAGGTGATAACAAAAAATGGTGGAGGGTAGACATCTTGGCAAGAGAAACATAATCCTAGAACTCGCTGAAATCATAAATGCAGATGTGGCAATTAAATGGAAAATGAATGCTAGCTGAAACTTAGTGAGCACATACTGGGTGTTGGGTGCTGATCTAAGTTTATTGTACCATTTCAAAACATGCAGGGACCTGTGAGCTAGGTATTATTATTACTGTTATCACCACCTCAGTTTTACCTAGGAAGATATTTGGTCCTGGGAAGCTGAGCAATTGGTCCAAAGTCCCAAAGCAAATAAGTAGCATGGATGGGATTTCAACCAAGGCAATCCAGCTCCAGAGCCTGTGCTCTTAACCAGAAGGGAGGTTCAAAGATGCCAGCAGGTTTCTGAGTTTGCCATCAAGATGGATGATGTGACTGAGGGGCATAGGGTAATAAGGAGAGGGGACTTCTTTTCCTACTATGTAGACATATTGGAGATTGGGTCAAGAAGATAGGAGAGCAGACACATCCAGCACCATTGCTATATGTGTGCCTGGAACACACAAAAGAGTGTGGCCGATGTGAAGCTGAAAGTCATTAGAAGAATTGAAATTGAAAAGTCTAAAAGTAAATTGAAATTTTGGACAACAGAGTAGCACAGAATTGAGAATGCAGTCTTGAAGTTCTTTTACATATAGTAGATGGAAGGCAGTTTAGGAAGTTGAGAAGGCACAGAGATCAAGGGGGAAAACTACCATATTAGTGCATCCAGATGCACTGGGTAAGGAGTTCAGGGAAGGTGGTACATGGCATCTGGGCAGAGATGGATGTAGGGCCTAGAATGTCCAAAGAGATTCAGTGTGAAAGAAAAGCAAGATGAAAAATAAAGACCTTGCAGTCTTGGGTCCAGACAGATCTATATTTGAATCCTCTTCAGACCTCTATTAGATGACTTCTGGCAAGTTACTTGACCTCTGTCTGCCTGTTTTTTGTTTTTTTTTTATATATATACTCAGTGGAGCAGTAAGTATATAGCTTATAAGGTTGTTGTGAAATAACAAATGGTAGTACTTGTCCTTGAGCAAAAATACATATATTTTATATACAGTGGCATAATTCCTATATGTATATAAACATCTACTAAGTATGGTTAGTATTTATCAGGTCTACATAGGTTGTATTTATGTATAGACACACATATACATGCATATACACATGAACACAAAATATATGAACACACAAATTCTTGTATATATATGTATTCAAAATCTGGCTTCATGGTGCCCCGAGAGAGAGAGTAAGTTTGCAAGTTTCAATAGATAAGAGCCTGGATATTCGGAAGTTAGTTAAGATGGGAAATATTAACCATACTGTAGAAGAAACAGGAATCTGAATTAACATTCAATTCTGACAAAGATGTCAGAGATTTGAGAAACAGATCTGTTCATCTGTATTAGTTTTCTATTGCTGCTGTAACAGCTTAGAACACATTTGATGGCTTAAATCAGCATACTTTTCTCATCTCATACTTGCTGTGAGTCAGAAATTTGGGTACAACATGGTACAATGTGATTCTCTGCTTGGGGCCTCACAAGGCTGAAATCCAAATGTCACCAGGGCTGCATCCCTTTCTGGAGGTGCTAGGGAAGAATCTGGTTCCAGGCTCCTTTGGGTTATGGATAGAATTCAGTTCCTTACAGTTGCAGGACTGAGGTCTCCATTTCCTTGCTATCAGCCACAGGGGTCATTGTCAATGTTTGGAGGCTGCCTGAATTCTCTGGCTCATAGTCTCTTTCTAAGCTAGCAACAGGATTGATTGAATAACCAGAGAGTCTTGGGAAAACACCTTTGGAAAACCGTCTCCCACACAGTCTCATTCTGGACTACAGCTTGGTTTTTGTGCTTAATCTTTTATATTTTTAAATGTTTGTTTATTTATTTATTTGTTTATTTATGTTAGAAAAAGAGAGAGAGAGAGAGAGAACAAGTAGGGGAGGGGCAGACTCCCAAGTAGGCTCAGAGCCTGATGCCAGGTTCAAACTCAGGACCTGTGAGATCATGACCCAAGCCGAAGTCAGATGCTTAATCGACTGAGCCACCCAGGGGTCCCTGTGTTTAATTTTTTACAAACAAGTTTATCATCATGAATGTACCAAGAAGAACGTTTAGGTGAGGACAACACTTGGCATTTGAGTGTCAGATTCACTGAGCAGTGAAGATACAGGGTACAATGGAGCTCAGAGGTGATTGACAGGAGACAGAAATAGGACTTATGGATCACTTCCTGGAAAAATAAAACCAGCAGTGAAATACGAGTGAGAAAGACAATGGTAGCATGGAGAGGGGCACCAGAACTAAGGAGACAAATCTGGAAGAAGAATAACGGTGGAGAAGTAATCAGACACAGAAACAGAAAAGAAAGGCAATGAGCTAAGGCAACAAGCTATGACGTCATCTTTAAAATGGTTGACTGTTTTCACAATATTTGAACACGCTGTATGATGGGCAAATGATATCCTCACTGAATCTAAGATTCAAGAGGACAGAAACTTGGGTTTCATGGACACTGCATCTGAATCGACTTGATAAAAATTACCCCAAAATTACCGTTAGGACTGCAGAGTAACTGAAACCTTGGTGGTTAAGTCTTAGACAGCTACGCATAATGTCATGCTTGAATCTGCAAAGCCTAATTTGAGCAGTATCCTGTGCATTTCCCCGTCTCCATGTTTCGTCTTGAGTCCACCTCTCCATTCCAATATATTCCACCTGCTGAGGTTTTCAGCACTTGCCATGATTACTCCTGCTTTGTTAGAGGATATTTACATAACTCATTTTAAGTTTTCTCTTCCATTTCCAATCAATTTCTCCTTCGCCTGCAGGTTTGTGCGCTGCTGGGCTTCGCTCACAGAGGACAAAGCAGGGCTGCACCTCTGGGTTCAGCTCACCATGGTCCACCTTGTTTAAAGGAAGTAAAGCACAAGTAGCTACTTCCTCTTCTGTGGTCTTTCTTGAGCCTTGCCCCTGGCAGCAGCGCTTTTTATTCAATCTCACTACTTCCTGCTGCAAGGTAACAGCTCAGTTACCTTGAGTGAGTCTGGAGGAGCTGAAGTGAACACAACAAAACCTTTTATTTCTAAGTGTGGAGCTTTCAGTCAGCCGTGTCTGTAGAATACAATAGGTTTTCCTATCCTCTAACTTCCGCTCCAAATAGCAAAGTATAAAACATTTAGAAATTTCACAGAAAAGGAGTGCCATGCAATTTGAATCTCACTGAGGGAGAATGTAAATATGCCAAAAATAGAAAGAGATTGTGTGTGTGTGTGTGTGTGTGTGTGTGTGTGTATGGTATGTACTATGTGCATGATGTGTGTTTGTTGTGTGTATGTTGTGTGTGTGGGTGTACATAGGCAAAAATGATCTTCACTGCATTGAAATAATGGGTAGTATTCCATGCATAGCCCTTCAAACAGGTATCAAGTTGTAATGGTATTGTTATATTATTGCATTCAAATAGGTCTTAGGAAGCAAAGTTTTCCACTTAATCAGGATTTGATGTGGGAGTGAAAGGGAGAGAAAAATCCATTCCTTTCAGTGTCTCATGAGCCCATCTTAGAATCTAATGGCAATCAGTGAAGGGGTGATAGCTTTTTTATTTCCAACTGTGGACTTAACATTGGTCATCAACTTCTACTGGGAAGAAACACTGTAGCCTGGAGATATTCACATATCTCACCAAAAACTATCTTAATACATTATATAGGAAATGGGGAAAACTGGCTTTACTGTTTGCCCTTTTCTCAATTTCCTGATGGGTAGTTAAGTATCTATCATTCACCTTGAAGCTTTTCCTTTATGGGAAAGGCATCCAACCACCCTCAAAACTTCAGCTTTAGCTTGGTCTGTTGCAAAGTGGGGAACCTCTAAGAAGCAAGCATTCGTCCTTACAGAGACCATGCTTTAGCTCACACTCCTTTCCATCATGCCCAGAGCCAAAGCCCATCAAGCTGACAATCACAACAGCAAAAATACACAGCTATTACATGGTGTTCTTGGCTTATGTTTCATATGGATACATACAGCTGGATTGTTAATGCTCTTTAAAAAGCCATGCAGCTAATTCTTCACCTAATGTTCTTTACCCATTAAAAAATAACCCCAAATCAACATCAGTTTTTACTGGACAATTATTCTTCTATCTTTTCAAGAAGACTGAAAGGCATTCTGGGTTGAGGCAGATGATTTCTTTTATAAATGATCAGATGAAAACATTCAAACATAGCTTCCCAGATGATGGGAGTTGAGGGACTCTGAATCGATGCTATTATCTTTGATCATGTGGACTACTGCCCAATAGCCATTCCCCCCAGAGACAGGCATTGTCTCTGCTGGCTGGCTTGGATCCCATGCCGGCTTCCCACTGCTGGCAAAATTAACTACACACCAGAGTTATTGCACTTAAAATAAAACAAGCACCCCAAATTGGCCTCCTATAGTCATTCCAATTGCTAATTACCTTGCTTTCACTATGAATGTCACCCACCATTTACTAATCACCCTGAAAATCACATGGTACACAAGTTTTATGCAGAGAGCTCAGACTAGAGCTCAAATCCGTTGAGCTCTAATAGAAAAACTGGTTAATTTGTATAACACTAGCATTACATGTATTTTATTCTTGTGGTGGTCTTTTTACTGTAGAAGTATGTGTTTTTATTTTTTATTTAATTAATTAATTATTGTATTTTTTTACAAATAGTTTATTGTCAAGTTGGTTTCCATATACATGTGTTTTTATAAAGGAAGGGTAATGAGGTATTTTTACCTGAGCAATTTTGATGAGGAAACATTGTCATGTAAATGCCAAACCCTGACCATGCGGGCAACTGAATGTTCAGACTAACACCAACACTTGCTAGTGGGTCCTACAGATAGCTTAGGTGAACTCTGCAACCAGTCTGTGCACAAGCCATTTCTTTAATGGAATCTTAATGCATTCGTATCTTCTAGGGTCCCTGCCAGAAGGAGGCAAAGCTAACAGCATACTTTGCTTTAAGCATTTAATGCCTCGCAAGGTAGAAATTGGAGAATAATGGAAGGGTCTTGGCTTTTCAGTCAAGAGCTTCTTTCTGTTTTGCAGAGAATTAATTGCTGGGCTCTTCTTACTTAGCTACATGCACTGTGGTAAATTGTTGACCTTTTGATGCATGGTAGGTCAAGGTCCCAAATTAAAGGACAAACTGGCCTGCTGCTATCTGTTCTTGTTGGGTGCATAGGAAGGACCGAGAAACAGGCGGTGAAAGATTGGACAGCCATGACAGGGGCACCAGTATCTACTTAATCCTGTTCACGAGAATGGGAGTAAATGCAGAGAAACTCCAGTTCTTTGTTGAACATTTCTAAGTCCTGGTCCATGCCAGGTGTCAGGGATAGAGTTCTGTCTTTCAATTTGACTTTGTTTCCTCTTCACTGGCCATCCCTTGGGCTTTTGTCACTCTGGACACACTTGTTCCTCAATTGTCATCCAAATCAGGTTTTCTCAAACTCTGCACTACTGACCTTTTGGGCCAGATCATTCTTTCTGTAGGGGGCTGCCCTGTGCACTGAAGGATGTTTAGGAGCATCCCTGGTCTCTACCCACTAGATACCAGTATCTCCTCCACCCCACCCTGTTCTGACAGCCAACAATGTCTTCAGACATTGCCAAATGTCTTCTGGAAGGTTTGGGGAAGAGAGAAAAATCATTCTGCTTGAAAATCCCTGGTCCAGGGATGTCTCGGTGACTTAGTCATTTAAGCATCCGATTCTTGATTTTGGCTCTGGTCATGATCTCATGGTTCTTGAGACAGAGCCCTGCATTGGGATTCTCTCCCTCCCCCTCTCTCTTGCCCCTCCCTGCTGTCTCTCTCTCGCTCTCTCTCAAAAGAAATAAAATAATTTAAAAAAAAAGAAAATCTCGAGTCCAAATCCTAATGCAGCTTATTCAGCCTCAATATTTCCTTGATGATGGCTTCCAGGCCCAGTGACCTTGTGGCAGATAATGGAATTTTCTCTTCAGATCAGAGCTAGCTCCTTTTGAAAGCCAAGTTGACAGTCAGTTGATTGGAAGGACCTCAGGACTACTGGCCTTCAAGTCAGCCTTCTCTTTCACTTCTCCATCCCTCAAAACACCACTATTGGAATTAGTCTGGGTCTGGGTTTCTGTTTCTGTTCTGGGATGGCCCTATTAAAGCACAGCTATCATTTGCTGGGAAAAGATTGGAAGCCATTATAACCTTCACTAAGTTACAGCTGATAGAACTCGAGAAGCAAGCACATTTCAACAGTGTGAAGGATAAAGTTGGGAATGTGGCCTTTGCCCCTGTAAGTAAGATCGCTGGGCTGGAGTCTGTGAGCCTGTATGTGATTCCTGACCTTCCCATGTGCTTGCTGTGAGCCTCTGACAAGTTACCCAAACTCTCTGAACCTGGGCTTCCTCAATTGTAAAATGAAGAGAACTATAGCACCTACCTCACCAAGTTTTTTGAGGCTTAATAAAAGAAGATTTACGAAGAGTTTAGCACAGAACCTGGAATAGAATAAAAAGCAGAGTGGATGTTAGCTACGAGTTCGATGAGGAAGCAGTTGTGTTGACGAGATAAGTGATCTTGAGCTGGGCTGCCGCAGTGTGTGTTGAGAGTGTGGATGGTCCTAGATGCTTGTTTACTGAACATCAGGAGGAGCCAGTGGGGGTATTAGAAGGTTACCAGCTTTGACTGTGGCAGTGAAAGGGAAAAAACATTCCAAAATGAAGGGAGTGCCCAGAAGACCCTGCTGGCCTGGATGTGGATAATTAGGCTAAATGGCCCCTTCTCCAATGCACACTGGGTCCTCCACAACTGACCTCTTTGTCCTCACTCTTGCTGGCAACACTACATATTTCATTTTTGAATCCCCACTGTGCACATCTACAAAAGGCTGCAATTATCTTATGTCTGTCATCTCCCTTCATCTCCCACACAAAAGACCCAAATGCCAAGGAAGTTGAGAAAGCCAAAAGTTAACCAATATCATATGCTTTTTTATCTTTTCATGATTACTTTTCTGCCCAAGCAGTACTGTAAATTCCCAGAGCAATAAACAGTATCGTCTTTATGTCTGCACTGTGCTGGGTCTCCTACTGCCATGTGGCAAATACCAACATTATAATTACCAATTCGATGTTGTGACCAGGAGAAAAGGGCACAGCAGTCTTGTGTTCTCTGTCTTCTCCTTCTCTCATTCCACAACTTTCAAGGCCACCACAAGATATCACACTACACTGACAAGGAGACATTTAATCTGACTTTGCCCTCTTTTGCAAGGGTGTCACGGACTGGGAAGGAGATCCATTACCTAGATTGTATCAAAAGATGTTTGGTGGCACTGAAAATTGGCATCTCTCTTGCATGGTTGGCATTCAGGGTTATATTTTCAGGAAGCACTTTTGAATTTGTGTCCACTTCTTATCTTTCCGAGCCATGACTAACGAATGGAGACAGCCATTGATAAGTCATTTCCTTCTTTCTTCTAGGCAGTGTGCACTTGTGCTCACAGTGAGATGAGCATGGACAGCAGACAGGAGGGGTGCATTCCAGAATCAGTCCATTTACTGATAGCATGAGTGACCTTGGGAAAAACAGTAACCTCTCTGGACCTCATCCTAGAGCTTTTTTTTTAATCTCTAAAATTCTATGTTTTTGTGTTTTTAAAAGAAAACAATTTGCATTATCCATTTCCAGGTAGACTAATGACTGGGCTGAGAAAAAAAAAAGCGCTTTTTCTTTTTCTTCTTTCCTCCCTCCCTCCCTCCCTCTCTTCTTTCCTTTCTTTCTTTCTTTCTTTCTTTCTTTTTACCTCAAGTGCCAATTGGAGAAGAAAGACAATCTGCAATCAGATGCCTTCTCCACACCTAGTCCAGATAGTACACCCAGAGAGATGCTACCTGTCCCTTGTTCCTGGTTCACAGCTAGATTTCATTTCAGGAGTAAACAGCTGTGCCCCCAGACTAGATGACATTGTCCTTGACATGGTTTAGAAACAGAACACTGGAGAGGATTTTGGCACTGTCTTCACACCCACTTGTTTTCCTGATATTCCTTGATTTTCCTAGAGGGAACATCTCCTCTACCCCCTCACCTTCCAGAGCACATCAAACCTGGATTGGAACCATGAGAAAAACGACCCAAGGGCAGAAAATGTGATTTATGCCAAACACTGCCCTGAGCCCTGCACATTATAGTTCTCAGGCCCTTCTCCTCTCTGTGCTTCTTAAGATCTGCTGTTGAGTTTTTTCCTTCAATCTGATGGGCTCTCCCCTTACTCCCCTTGATTCAGGTAAAGCTATTGTCTGTTTGCAACCATTTATTTGCAACCACTTGTTTATTTACTCTGAAAAAGGGGACATATATTGTGCTAAGTATTTAAGATGATCAGAAAAATAAAACAACCTCTTTGCCTTTACAGAGTTTATAAGGGATGGTTTGGCAAGTGCTATAAAGGGAGGTTTGCACGAGAAAGTACTAAAAATTAAACCAATAGAAATCTCATTATTTTTTCTCCCAAGTATTTTTTTTAAAGAGAAAGAGTGTGTGTGAGAAGGGGGGAGGGGCAGAGAGGGAGAGAGAGAGAGAGAGAGAGAATCCGAAAGAGGGCCTATGCTCAATGCAGAGCCCAACTTGGAGCTCCATTACACGACCCTGCGATCATGACCTGAGCTGAAATCAAGAGTAGGATGTTCAACCGACTGAGCCACCCAGGCACCCCCCCAAGTATTCTTTTAAGCACTAAACTCAACAAGTCAACTCATTAAAATAATAGCTCATTACCTTTCTTTCCAGATTCTATTCCACATGCCTTATCTTTAGGTTAATATCACCTTCTACCTAAGAGATAACATCAGAGACTTGACACTCATTTTCAACTTTCCTTCCCCCTCATCTGCATAACCAGCTCATCACTAAATTCTAATGATTATATATTTTCTCTTGATTATCCCTGTTCCTGCAGTGGTTTCCCTGTCTAATGCCAGGTCTGAGATGTCATTCCCAAACTCAGAAGTCTTAAATGGCAACCCCCTTGTCAATAGTGCTTCTCAAACTGTGCTCTAGAGCTTCCTGATGTGTGAGTCAGTGCTCCACACAAGAAATATCTAATGCCAAAAAAAACTTGAGTAACAGTGGATTGAGAAAAGTTAAAGTGATACCCTCACTGAGAACTCAGAGCTTTACATTTCCAATGTGCAATGCGAATCTCTTGAGGAATGTACAGTAGGCAATATTTCCCACACTGTTTTGTGCACTGCAGCCTTTTCTTACAGGGCACTTATATTGTGTCACACAGTCTGGGGAAGGGTCTCCGCAACCCACAGTTCAAGCGAAACACCGGGAGAGACAGAATCTAAAATATTTTCAAAAAAGAAAACGTCAGCAGCATCCTTCCCAGGGTAGATGGAAATTGTCGGAGTTTATGTGAGGAGGCAAGACTGTCTGAATCAGGGCAGAAGCCAGGTTGCACTGGTGCTAAAACAAAGGGAAATTATGGGGCACCTGGGTGGCTCAGTCTGTTAAGCATCTGACCTCAGCTCAAGTCATGATCTCGTGGCTCAAAAGTTCGAGTCCCGCATGAGGCTCTGTGCTGACAGCTCAGAGTCTGGAGCCTGCTTTGGATTCTGTGTCTCCCTCTCTCCCTACCCCTCCCCTGCTTGCGCTTGCTCTCCTCTCTCTCTCTCTCTCTCTCAAAACTAACATTAAATTTTTTTAAAACAAAGGGAAGGCAGCGCAGTGGCTGGCTACAGGGTGACTGCTTGCTTCAGGGTAGGACCTCTGCACTGGCTCCTGCCCCAGAGGGAGCACTGGGCATCATCCACCTCTCCCCACAATGATGGTTCAGAGCAAGCACATCAGCAAGGGAGATACAGAACTCAAATACTTAAAACAATGTGCTTGAACTGGACAACAGGCATCCTCTATTTAGGTATGTGGCTCTGGGTTTACTGGGCTTCTGTGAAATCTCAGCCTAACAGGATGAGGCAGGGACAGATTTTCATGGTTGTGTAGTAAGCACTGAAAAAGCACTGTAGTCGGCATGGAAAAATAATTCATGACCCAGTTCAGGTGAAAATATGGGGCATCTGAATCCTCCCTCCATCTCTGTCCTCCACCCCTTTCCCACACTAGCTGGTGATACTCTAGTGGGGCTTGTAAACAGTTCTAAAAGGATGTATTGCTTTCGATGCATTAGTGTTCATATCTTCTGCTTGCATTATGTTGCTGAAAATTAAGTTAAGTGTCAGATATTTATTACCACATTCCTCTTTGATATTTTTACAGCCAAGAAAGGATGATCTGACTTGGTGTTATTTAATTATATCTGTGGAAATCTTTCTTAATTAAGAGTCAGAGTACACATTTTTTGAAATCTAAATATGATCTTCAGGCTTACATTTACATTAACATCAGAATCATTTTCCACTCATATCAGTCAAACATGCTGTAATATATTACGAGCAGTATCGTCCTCACTGGGTCCTTGAAGTTGGAACCTTGAATTAAGGTGAAGCTCTAATAAAAACTCACAGGGTGGTGACAGTTGAGCAGCCAATGACTCAACTTGGTTCCACAACTGTTCCAACCATAGCTCGGTTCCTGCCACTAGTGTTGTCAAATATTGGAATTAGTCGATAGCATTTAGAAATAAACCCCTGGATACTGGCTTCTCTTAAGAAAAGAAATTCAAGGTCAAATGACATGGATCCCACCTTCTAACATGGGAAACAATTTGCCCTAGTGTGGTAGCAGCCATGCCCTTTGTGTGGGCCATGACTTCATTAATTTACCATACTCCTCACTGCTCCCATTTGTCTTCTTGTCTAGCTTGTGTGGCCCCTAGGCATCTGAGTTGGAAGCCCCTGACTTGAAGTCTTTTAGGAAAGCTATTTTTTAAAAATTTTTTAAATGTTTCATTTATTTCTGAGAAAAAGAGAGAGAGACAGCATGAGTAGGGGAGGGCCAGAGAAAGAGGGAGACAGAATCGGAAGCAGGCTCCAGGCTCTGAGCTATCAGTACAGAGCCTGACATGGGGCTCAAACCCACAAACCTTGAGATCATGACCTGAGCTAGTCGGACGCTTAACCAACTGAGCCACCCAGGCACCCCTTAGGAAAGTTATTGTAACTCGGAATCTGATCTAGGCCTTTCTGGATCCCTTTATATTAAACAAGCCTCAAGATTTCTACTGCCAACATATGTGCAGTTAATCTAGGTCTTTATGAGATCCATAATTTATTCCTGAAGATTCCCCAAATGGGAATAATGTACTGATATCTTAATGTAGTAATAAAACTGTTTCTATTCTCACATTCTTACCAGAACATCGCTTCCTTGAGTGCCCAGGGCAAGAGAATATTTCTGGCATTGATTGAGCCATTGAAAGCATTTGAATACACTACATTTCCTCTTTTTAAGTTTTCAAATTAAGAACCATTTTGGTGCTTGTGTGAAAAGTTGGTGTGGCAGTAAATGACATGGTTCAACACCTCTTCATGTAAATGATGGGAATATGATGCTTAGCAAAACCTCTAAGAAGTGACAACATATCTGCTTTAAATTGGAAACAATTTTCAATTAGCAATTTTATATTAACAATGAAAGAAAGATCATAAGAGTGTTAATATAAGAGGCCATAATGATATTAGTAAGTTATTTATCTATACACTTAAAATGATTGCCCTCATACATTTTTAGAATGTATCAGAGATCTGGATAAGAAAGTCAGCACCTCATTCAATTAAATAAGGATGGTAGATTAGAACTAATCTTGAAGACACTTGATAATTCCAAAACTCTATCATGTTAGGTGAGATTAACTATGTTTCCATTAATGTAGTTAATGGAAAGATTAACAAATGTTTCCATATCTTCTCTCCACTTATCCCTGGAAAACTATGAGAATACTATTTCTCTCTTTTCATAGAGGGTCCCTGTGTTGGTAATCATGTAAGTTATGACGAAAGACTGCAGAAGGAGTCTTTCAAATAATTTAGTACTTTCATAATAGTATTTCCAGATAATGCTATCATCGCATTTTTCTTACATGTTGAAAGATGGTGAAGAGATGATTCTGCCATACTTCACACTCTCTAGCAACATAGAGTGGTATCGACATTCTCCCTCCTGGTGTCAGAGGTCATGACAACAGTAATGGACGTATCCCAGAGATTCTCCCTCCAAAGCACTAACACCATTTCTTCAGCTCTTCCATTATTTCCACAACCATGGTTTTCCTTCTAGGTATGATTGAAGCTGGGCAAAGAATCACCTCTGATGCACCCATCCATCTCACCTTTCTGGCCTCTCTGATCTCAACATCAAACCACACAACATTTAAACTGTCCTAGGAGTATAATCCAAATATGATGCCAAGACTTTGCCTGCTGACATCTTTTGTATTAAATGACAAATGCTTATAGCTTGGCCTCACTGTCCAATAGCTGGACCACACACAAATTCTGCCCTCTGAGGGAAAAAAGGATGAAAAACTCTAGAGAATCAGGAAAAGATAAAGAAGGTTAGGAGGAATCTGGCATTTTCCTTGGCTTTTCTTAAACTGTGAGAGATGAGTAATTGAAAAGTTTGACATAGTGTAACTAATGAACAGCATATTTTTATTTCAAAAACAATAGCAATAACAATAGGAGGAATTGAGAAAAGGGAAAGACAAAGTTATAATGAATTTCTGAAATTCTCTAGTGCTGGTGAAAGCCATTTTCCCAAATTATTTTGATATATGACTAACAGTGAATAATCAGCAATTGCCTAGGTTTGGATTTAATCCTCTTACAATAAAATTTAACAAGGTTGGGCTTGCAAATAGGGTGCACAGGTCACTCCTATATGGTTTTATTCAGGAAAGAACTGTTTGGCTCTGGAAGGTATCTATAGCACTGTTTATTACAAAACCTATTAGTTTCATAATACCTGGAAAGCAAAGTTTAATGTATAAATAATGTTAAGAGATAATATAATATTATCCATTTGCAGAGCACAGGAAAATGGGATGGAGAGGTTCAAGAAGGCAAGGAGGCTCTTGGGATCTGTGTGTGCGTGTATGATAGAACCAGATGAATCTCGGGGCCCTAAAGATTATTGAATCATCATGCTTTTATAATTAGTCTGAAATTCAAAATTATTTCCTAATTATTACATTTTCAGAGTATCCATTTAAAAGTTTATATTTGAAAGGACTAAAATGAAGGAAGTC
Source organism: Crocuta crocuta (assembly GCF_008692635.1). Taxonomy (NCBI): domain Eukaryota; kingdom Metazoa; phylum Chordata; class Mammalia; order Carnivora; family Hyaenidae; genus Crocuta; species Crocuta crocuta. The sequence goes on from NW_027536464.1 coordinate 9,706,775, forward strand.
GAAAGTTAGAAGATGCTAACTAAGCCTCTTGTGGGTGTTTTCCTTGGTAAAATTTAGAAGACTACCTGTGTTTATTTATTTATTTTTATTTGAGAGAGAGAGAGAGAATCTTAAGGAGGCTCCATGCTCAGCAAGGAGCTCAACATGAGGCTCAATCCCACAGCCCTAAGCTGAATTGTCAGAAGCTCAATCAACTGAGCCACCCAGGCACCCCAACTACCTGTGTTTAGATGGATGTAATAAAAAACACATCATTGAATTTCAAATGAACTAGAAAAGCTCTTTAAATGATAAGTTGCTATAAATATAAAAGATATTTCATAACTAGTCAAAATTTAATGTGCCATTCCAAATGCAAATGATTCTTTAGTATAGCTTGGTCTTTAAACAAAATCTCTTTGAAACAGATACTACCTGACTCATCAATAATTCCATCTGGAGGATTTCTAGAAGCATAGGAACCAAGAGGCCAGGTATGAATCCTGGCCTTCAAATATTTCTAAGAAAGGAGATTTTTGGCCGTGAGTGTCATCAACAAATTAAAGTTTAAATTTCCCCTTTCAGAGATACATCCTCAAGAAAGCAGAAATCCCTGCTTTACATTTTATTTTATTTCTTCTCTCTTAGAAAGGATGAATGGCAGTATTATAAGAAACCACACCTCACCAGGGTACCTGAGTGGCTCGGTCAGTTCAGCATCCAACTTCAGCTCAGGTCACGATCTCACGGTTCACGGGTTTGAGCCCTGTGTCGGGTTCTGTGCTGACAGAGCAGAGTCTGGAGCCTACTTCAGATTCTGTGTCTCCCTCTCTCTCTGCCCCTCCACTGCTCATACTGTGTCTCTCTCTCAAAAATAATAAACATTAAAATAATTTAATAAAACCCACACCTCATGGACATAGGACTAGGAGAGGGAGAAATTCAGAATTAAGTGGAGAGACATACGGCAGCACTGCCCACTTGTATTTTCAAGTAACTTCTAGTGCGGATGTCCATAGTGAAAATGCTTCTCCCTGATGGTTTATGTGAATACCAGAGCAACAGTTAAAAGAGAAACTCTTTTGGTAGAAGACAAGAACTTTTACTAGTCAACTTTCTAATTGTTTGGAAAAATATTAGTAATTATTAGGTTGATTTTTTAAAGTTATCTGTTTATTTTGAGACACACAGAGAGAGAGAGAGTGCAAGCAAGCAGTGGAGAGGCAGAGGGAGAGAGAGAGAGAGAGAGAATACAAAGAAAGAGAGAGACACAGAGAGAGAGAATCCGAAGCAGGCTCCATGCTCAGCACAGAGCCCCACACAGGGCCTGATCCCACCACCCCGGGATCACTACTTGAGCCAAAATCAAGACTCAGACTCTCAACCCACTGAGCCACCCAGGTGGCCTTAGGCTGATGATTATTAAAAAATACTCATATTCTAGATATGATGATTAGAATTTTCCCCCAAATATGATCATTTAACCTTCTAAGGGTATAGAAAAAATGGCCGGCTCGATGCCAAGTGCTTTAACTTCCAGTGTGTGCAAAGTTGAAGAAGACCTAGAATCCTAAAAGTGCCAAATTTCATGTTGTATAGAAGACAGAGTGGAACCTGTCATATAAGAAATATGAAAGTAAACGATTGCAGACTGCATATGCAACAACAGGTTCTGTTAAGCACTCTTCCACGGCAAGGTCAAGGCACAGACCCAAGTCTCAACTTGCTTTTCTTTAAAAAATTTTTTAATGTTTATTCATTTCTTTTGAGAGACAGAGAGTGAGTGTGGGAGGGGAAAGAGAGAGAGGCAGACACAGAATCCAAAGCAGGCTCCAGGCTCTGAGCTGTCAGCATAGAGCCTGATGCGGGGTTTGAGCCCATGAACCATGAGATGGTGACCTGAGCTGAAGTTGGATGCTTAACCGACTGAGCCACCCACGCGCCCCTCAATTTGCTTTCCTGCCCTCATCTGCCCATATGATCCTGTAAATAGCCCATGATGCTGCCCTTCTTGGGGTCACCGTGTCCCCTGATGAAATCTCAAGGCATCTGTTTCATATTCTGTCACTCTTGTAGTTGCCTGTATCTCTTTATGTGGTAGTCACGTAGTACAAGCCAAATGCCCTATTGCTGTGCTACCTTCTTAGACATAGTAAGTTTCCTAAATACCTTCCTATCCTTGAGAGAGCTTAGTTTCAGAACTCTCATCCAACAGATGCTCCATTATTATTAAGAATTTAACTGGCTTCTCTAAAACTTCCATAGAGTGTGTTTAAAGTGTCTAAAGTGTTATTTCTTAAGCATTTATTTGAAATTGCTTAAAGAAGAAACTTGAATGGTACTCATTTACGTGGGAAGCACCCTAGGCATCATCTAAAACTAGAACATTCTCCTCACAGGATTATTTTCAGAGAAATAACTGTTGATCCAACCATGCGTCTTACATACAATGAAACCGTTCTTTTCAAAGAGCCATGTTTAAGTGCCTAGCGAAATCCTAATTTTGGAAATTGGAATGTATTATTAATCACGTCGTTGTGGCTTCCAGTGAATGTAATTACTTACTATCTATAGCAGGATGGAGCTAATTGATTAACGTTACTCTGTAAAAACACAAGTGGGCACAACAGACTCTCTGACGCCTTCTGATATTTGGCAAATACAGAGTGCTGAGCTTATACATCAGCCATTCTCAGCCTTCTCTTTCCCTCCAAATTCTTTAAAAGATATGTCTGAAGGGCCTGCATATGCCCTGAGTAGTAAAAATTATGTGGGCAGCAGGAAAGCATAGATGGACGATGCTGGGTTACGGCTCTAGCTCTCTGCTCAATGCTCATTACAGACAGGTAGAAAGACACGGCCCTCTGCACTGGGACCATACATGATATGCAGTTTTGAATCTGCAAAGTAACTATCACAAAGCCCTTTAAGATTTATGGAACACCAGGGTGCCTGGGTGGCTCATTCAGTTAAGCATCTGACTCTTGGTTTCTGCTCAGGTCATGATCTCATGGTTTTGTGAGTTTGAGCCCTGCACTGGGCTTTGCCCTGACAGGGCAGATGCTGCGTGGGATTCTCTCTTTCCCTCTCTTTCTGCCCCTCCCCCACTTGCTCTGTCTCTGCCTCTCTCAAAAATAAATTAATTAAAAAAAAAAAAGAGAAAGATTTATGTAACACTGAATTTCTATTTTTCTGTAACTGTTAAGTTCCTAGATGTAATTCCTTGGAGTAGCAAAAGGGAAATGTTTGCTTCACTCCTACTTTCTAGAAATCTTAAGTGTTTATTTCCTCTCACATGTCAATACGACTACTGCCTCTGCTATGTAAATCATAAAAACTGATCACGCAGGGCTTAAATCTAGGTAGTTATCACACAGCATCCCTGAGACAAAGCAGAATGACCCTTATGGAAAAGATGCAGAAAAATGTTAAGTGTGACAAAGGGCATAATGGACCATATAACAAGTTTCTTTTATTTATTTATGTATAAAAGGTGTCTTTGGACTAGACCTTGACACTTGCTGGGTTTATGGCCAATTATATTTTATTGAGGCTGTGAACAAGCATGAATAAACTCTTCAATGCCTGGTAACTCATGGATATAAAGTTAAGTATCATTGTAAAGCAGATATTCAGGTAAAAAATAGAGGCTCACATTTAACCACATCTGTGAGAGACAGGAATCACTGATATCTTTGGAAACTCTTTTAAGCCTAAAATCTTGTAGGTGCTAAAACAAGAATGAGATCATGAAATGATCCCAGATAAAGTTCCATCTGTCCTCTAGTCTTCTCCAGTATTAAAAAGTTTGCCTTTACACAACTTGATCTACATAATAAGTAAAAAACTTCAGTGTTTTCCTGGTGGCTTGGCCTTGGTTAGGATGTACCCCAAATATTATTTTATAATCAGTTATCTGAATTTGCCATTTTATTTTGGGGCTATGGCAGAGAGTCGGTTATATCAATGACTATAACAGGTCTCCATATCAAATCACAGTAGGAAATTAAACTGAAAATTGGCTCTGTACCCACATATCCTGGGCCATGATCACGGCTAACTTTGTTAATAAAAAGAGCTCTTGAATCACATACAAAAACTCACATAAATCCATGTTGTTAAAAAAGAAAACTACATATAAGCAGGTGCTAATCATAATGATTTGTAAGGGGGCAAGAGAGTGAGGGGATGAGGGGAAGAAGCTTGAGTAAAACCCCTCAAATATGTTCACCTTTCATCTTATTACTGACGTGAAGTATTTACACTGATTACATAGCATATACTTCTTTTACAATTCAAAAAATACAAAAAGGAAAAACTGAGTAGCTTTATTCTATATTTTTTCCTTTTCCATAACCATAGTTTTCTAACACCTACTCATTATCCATCTTGGGGAGACATCTAAATAGGAATCACCAGCTGAATTTTGAATAGATTCATCTAAATCTACACCTTTGAGCATGGAGTCAGATAACCATTGAGAAAGTAAAACAATGTTAAGTTATGACCATGATCCTGCCCCTAAAAGAGAGCATTTGATTTGCTAGGAAACCAAGCGTGTGTGAAACCAAAAGGGCAAGGAGAAAGCTAACAGAAAATGATATGTTTAGTATTTTTACTGACTGAAATAATTCTCATGTGGTATTTAAAGAAGAGCGCCAGAAAATAACCTCTAGGAACTAAGAATAATTTAAGCTTTGGATTCATTAAACCGCAAGAATACAGATCTAAGCCTTAGAAGAATTCAAGGGAGGGCAGGTTCTGGGACAAAGTAACCCCTTCTCTGCCAGAAAGGGCTTTGCTTTTGAAGGTGTGAAGCCTAGAGCTCAACTCCATCCAATGGTCCTCATCCCCTGCAACCTACCCAGGCCCTATTCTCAATTTCTTGCTTCTTCTGTGGTCTTTAGCACATCACTTCTTTTAATCCACTTGGTCTTGAGAAATCCACTTGGTATGGAGTATTTAGTATTCTCTGTGAAATGGTAACAAATAGACACTTATTACCAGAAGGTAAGAGATTAAATGAAATAATATCTGCCAAGATTTATACATTAAAAACTTTGTCCTCACTGGCTTTATACTCATAAGGTTCTAAATAACATAACAGACTCAGTGGTAGGTGGCTAAATAAGATAGTAGATTACTTTTCCCATACATACAGGGCTCCATTTAAAACTCTGGTTACCAGGCAAATGGCTATGACATCACAGTTCAGTTCATATCCAAGCGAACTATATGACGTGAATACATGCAGACATTAACTGTGCTTGTCTGGATATAATGGAGCTGAATGTTTAAAGGCAACACAAGGTTGGAAAGGTTCTTTGACTGCTGAACAAAGAGAGCCAGAGATACACACGTGCCTGTAGATCCACACCCACAAACTTCAACCAAATGGAGGTAGAGGGTGGGGAGGGTAAAATGAAAACAGGGCTTGCCAAATGTAGCCTTCAGAGAAGCACAGTGTCTTCTGCAGAATCCCAGGGTGAATCTCTTAGCTGCCATCTCTCTCCTTCTCATGGTCTCAGTTTGAGATTGGGTTCTCTGCTTTGCCCAGGAAGTTTAAATAATGAGCAGTTATTTGAAGAAGTAGCCCTTTTCCCAAATTAAGGGAGCGAGCTTCTTCTGGCCCTTTTTAATGTACACAGAGATAATTCTGGCCCTTTTTAATGTACACAGAGATAATTCTCCGTACACAGAGAAATCTCCTCCTTTCAATTCCTCCATCTTCAAGGAAGTCATCTAAAGTCTTGATGATCTTTAAAAACTTTCACCACACATGCAGTGAAATACACTTTCCCCAATAACAGATCTGAAAAGCACTTGAAGGATATCTTAGGTGATTCCAAAGGGCCTAACTGTTTTGTGATAAATTCATGCACGGTTTATAATTTTATTTTTTCAGCTGTGCAAAAAGACTCTGTGATTAGACTCTACCCGCCACTTCTTAGCCAATGATCACTCCAGGGCTGTTTGTCGAGACAACATTTCTAGAGATATTCATTGGTTCCTTTGTCTGTCTGTCCAAACAAAAGCCTTCCCTGAGGGTGATTCTGTCCCAGTTCCAAAAGCTACAGACCTACTAGGCTCTGCTCAATCTCAGAGCTAAAAGAACGACATGGTTATACACAATCTTTAACTCAAACCCAACAGTAGTCTTTTTCAACAGCATGGGCAAAAATGGGACAAAATATGGTAAGCTATGAGGGACAGATAATTTAAGGGAATAAAAACTAGAGTGCAAAAGTGACACAGATGGAAATGTCCCACTGTCTTAGCAAAAAAAGCACAAAAGCAGACTAGTTTTAGAGCAAGCCTCACTAAAAGGCTTTTTTAAAAACAATCCAGTGGCACTTTGATTTGAAAGAGAATAACACATTTCACGCTTCATTTCTCTTACTGCTCAGTGCGCTTGCGCCTCACTTTACATCTCTCTTTGTCCTTGATCCCCATCTCTACATTTTTGCTCCACTTATTTCTTCCAATGGCTTGAACACTTGGAGAATGCTCTTGGTTCACCGGGTACTTTCCACTGAGTCCCCCTTTTTAAAAATTTTTTAAAATGTTTTATTTATATCTGAGAGAGAGAGATAGCATGAGGATCAGAGAGAGAGGAGACACAGAATCTGAAACAGGTTCCAGGCTCTGAGCTGGCTGTCAGCACAGAGCCCCAGGCGGGGCTCGAACCCACGACCCGTGAGCTCATGACCTGAGCCGAAGTCCTCAGCCCAACCGACTGAGCCACCCAGGTGCCCCCCCACTGAGTCCCCTTGATGAATAACTTTTTCCTTGATGAATTTAATATTCTAGCTTCCTTATCTGGTGGAGAAGTGAGGCGCCACCATGCATACCAAAACGTCCCCTTAGAATGAGCACAAAATAATAATCTGTTTTCGCCTTCAGAAGTCATGACTTTCATTTCTATGACGCAGGTGGACAGGAGGTATTTTCCTCATTGGACGCATGAGGAAGAGGCACTTTCCCTCCGTGTAGCCTGCATCACATCGAGCTCACTTTTCATTTAGGTCAACAGCACTGCGAGGAATCATCGCTGTGCTGGTCAGGATTCCAGGGTTCAAAAAAATGCAAGGAGTTCTCCCACAGCCCCGAGTTTTACAAACGATACAGGTCCGAGATTGAAACCCACGATTACAGCTCAGCGTTTGCGGAGTCAGAGTCCTGGAAGGTAACAGATAGACGCTTCTGTTCCCAACACAGAGCTCTTTAATCTGAAGAGATTATAAGAAAGTGATTTGCCTTTTGTTTTCCTTTGTTCTCTCCTCCTGGGGACCCCTGGGACCCGCACACTTGTATTCTGTGTTTCTGCAGCATCTGCTCACTGGTTTACTCTACACATTAACTGGAACTCATTCTCTTTGTATTTAATCCTTAAAGCAATCCCAAGAGTCCCTTATTTATAGAATGGGCAGAATTAGCTTACATCCCTGTAGAGATTTATTCCTCTAAAATGATCAGGAAAAAAAAAAGTCAGAAACCAGATAATTTTCGCTATACTTGTTAGTATTTTGCAGTCAACGCATATGTGGTTTCACTTGAAATTGTGCACATACTCTGGAAATAACATAGTCTTTGGATAGTGAGGGAATAGCAGGTAGTTAAAAAGGAGTGGGTCTTTCATTTTGAGACCCAGGCAAATGTCCTTGTGCAGCCACCAACTCTTCTGAAGGTCACACATGTTAATTTATCTCTTGGGGCCCGAGTTTCACCTTTCAAGTGAGGCAAGAATTTTATGATCCCCAGTCCCTAATATTATTACTCTATATAATCCCTATGGAGAACCCTGAATTTTTAAGAAGAGTACCAAGCAGTTTGCAATATTGGACACTTCAGTAGAATGTTCTGGAAAGTGATCCCAGCTTGAGTCAACAGAGAGGGGAGGGCAGGCAGGTTCAGTGGGGGAGGTGAGCGGGTCCAGGCTGCTAGAGAGGAGAGAAAGAGGGTGGGGATAAAAAGGTGGGCATGTCTGGGCCACAGGGACATTACAGGTTTGACAAGGGCCACCCTGGGGGCTGTCCTTGACTCTATCTCTAGCCTTGGTAGTCTTTTCACTTTTTTTTTTTTACTTTTATTTATCTGACTCATTTGCCAACTTGATAAGGATGTCATTTATGCAATGTAGGAGGATTTTCTAAGGACGGGGAAAAATTTTTTTAATTCATCTCAAATCTTTCTTCATATTTATGGACACCTTGGTCTCCCCTGCCCCTCCCTATATGCTTTAAAGAAATTAAATGGCATATTTTGTGCAGTTTAGTTTTGTCATAATCAAAGAAGCAAACACCATGCAATGCTATAGAGCATACACTCATAAAGTCAGGCAGAAATCTTGCACCACTCACCGCTCTGGGGTTTCAAGAAAGGCAGATGGCATAATGGCCACAAGCAATGGTTCTGGGTTCAAATCACAGTTACTGGATGGGGGACCTTCCGCAAGCTCACTGATTGCTATACCTTCACTGTCCTAGGCAGCAGCGGCTAGCTGGTGGAGGCTACAAGGTGCTTGAAATGCGGTTAGTGTGACTGAGGAAGTGAATTTTTCATGACAGTTACTTTGGATTAATTTTGATTTAACTCGAAGACTGATGGCCTCTCCAATTATTTGAAAATATCTGACTAGTTTTGAAACAACTGAGATACATAAATTTACTCTTTCAACAAGTAAACTTTATAAAATCTACATACTGACCACGTTCTTGGGATAAGTATTTAGCATCCAAATGGAAATGTGTTGTAAGCAATTACACATACTGAATTTTGAAGACTTTGGTATAAAAATATCAAATATTTCATTGCTCATTTGATATTGATTATATATCAAAATAATAATAGTTTGGATATATTGAGTTTAAGAAAATGTATTATTAATTTCTTTTTTTTTTTTTTACTTTTTAAAATACAGCTCCTAGGAAATTTTCTATTATGTGACTTGCACTGTATTTCAATTGCACAGAGCTATTCTTTAATATCTTCCTCAATGATAAAAAAAATTAGTTTCCTCTAGTGGTTGTTATGGCAACAAGAAAAGATAACTGTGCCCATTTCTCAGCAAAGTGCCTGACGCATAGCTGGATGTACTCTCTAAAGAGCTATTATTTTGTGAACACCACTTTCATTCCTACTTTCTTTGACATAGAAAGGATCCTGAGAACTTACCAAATAAATCTGTATTTTGTTTTCATTTCGTGGATTCCTACTTTGTAAGCTTCATGACCCATAAGCTATGGCTTACGTGCATTGATTCATTCATCAAACCTTTTCCTGAGTATCTACTTCTAGAAGAATCCAGCTCCCTTAATTTTGAATTAAGTTCCTTAACTGTTATAAATCTGTAACAAGTCTACTCGCATCTACGAACACGGAAATAACTTTAAAAATGACAGATAAGATATAGACTATTCTGTATCTTTAAGTTAATAACTTTAATTCTCCCTGCTGAACTTAAAATGCATTTTCTTTCTTTCTCAGTAACACCTGGTCTTCTACTTTTCTTTATTATTGTAGAGGTTTTAAATTCTAATCATTTATTCTAAGATCTTGTATGATTTTCTTTGTTCCTTTTCATTTTTTCAAAACTTATTTATTAATTTTGAGAGAGAGGCAGAGAGTACGAGAAGTAAAGGGGCAGAGAGAGAGGGAGAGAGAGAATCCCAAGCAGGCTCCATGCTGTCAGCATGAAGTCTGATACAGGGCTTGATCCCACGAAGAGTGAGATCACGACCTGAGCCAAAACCAAGAGTCACACACTTAACCAACTGAACCAAACAGGCCCCCTGTTTCTTATCATTTTGAAATTTGGCATAATTTGGAGAACGGGAGAGATGCAATATTCCTTTATAAATGATGAGACGGAAACAAGAAAAAGTGAAAAGTTAAATTTCAGAAGAGCAGCAATTGGTCAAAAACATAGAAGAAAGTATCCAACACACAGAAATGTTCTTCAAACCATCTATTTATGTGAATAGTCTATTCAATAAGTATTGCAGCACTCCAGGAAATAAACAAACCTTGAATGTCCATTTCCCCACATTCTATGAAGCACAAATTAAGTTTCCTTCTGCTAGTTTAATTCTTTTTCCTAAAATAACTCCTTAAAGTATACTAAATTTGTGAACGTTTCTTTGTTTCAAGACAATAAAAGAAATCATAATAGCTAAAACTTAGTGAGTTCTTACCAGGTTCCTAGAAGTATTATAGGCCCTTTACTTTAAGAATACCTTTTTTGGGGGGCACGTGGCTGGCTCAGTCGGTTAAGTGTCAGACTCCAGCGCAGGTCACGATCTTGCAGTTTGTGAGTTTGAGCCCCACATTGGGCTCTGTGGAGCCTGGACCTGCTTCAGATTCTGTGTCTCCCCGTCTCTCTGCTCCTCCCCAGTTCACGCTCTGTCTCTATCTCTCTCAACAATAAAGAAACATTAAAATGATTTTAAAAATATCTTTATTTTAAGAATAATCCTATGAGATACTAGGATAGACAGAACAATACCACCACCTCCCCCTCCCCAAGGGTTGTCCGTGTCCAAAGTCCTGGAACCTATAATCTGTTACATGGCAGGAGGGAAGTAAGTCTGCAGATGGAATTAAGGTTGCCAATCTGCTCACCTTTAGATCAAGAGATTATCTTGGATTGTCCAGGTAGGTCTAGTATAATCACAAGGGTCTTTTGGAGATGAGAGAGGGAGGTAGGAGAGCCCGGGGTCAGAATCAGAGAGATGTCTGAAGACAGCACACTGCCGCTGGCTTCGAAGATGGAATAGGGCCAAAACAAAAACAAAAACAAAAACAAAGACAAAACAAAACAAAACAAAAAAATCCCCAGAAGGAAAACAAAACAAAACAAAACAGAAACAGAAAACCCAACAGATCTTCCTCTAGAGCCTCTTTTAGAAAGGCATGCAGCCCTGCCAGTTTTAGCCAGATGAGACTCATTTTGGATTTCTGACTTCCAGAACTATAAGATAATGAGTGTGCATTGTTTTGAGCTACTAAATTTGTCGTAATCTGTTACAGCAAGCACAGGAAACTGACAGAGATAGGTACTCTCTTTATTCCCGTTCTATGGAAAGCCAAGGCACAGAGAATTTAAATAATTGATCCAGAGATCACACAGCAAGCAAATGCACTCTGGCTCTTAACCCCCCTCAGCAACAAAATAGAAGTCAAGACTACACACGGCATCCTCTCTCTTCTTAGCATCTATTTGCTCTCCAGGTCCCCGATCCTTTGCTATCTCCTTATGGGAAGGTCTCGCCAATTGGATTGTTGAGGTTGGCTGTTAAGGATACAGTTGTAAGGTGGAACGTAACTTCTTTATTTGAAACACTTATTGTGATTACAACTTTATATTTTTCCAGTCCTTTCTGTCTCCACCAGCAAACTGTAAGCTCCAGAATGGAGCAGCTAGCCACTGTCTGCTGCTGTTTATGCCTGTTAAACGCAGGGAGCAGTTGACCCTCAGTTGTCTACTGAATTTCTGATGTTCAGGCCATGTAACCATGACAAGTTTACATAAACATATGAAATTCGTTGGTCTTAAAGAATGAACTACATTCCAGCAGGATAAAGTAGATTATTGGAAATGAATTTCAAAATCCTAAACCTTAGCCCCTCTCTAAGTAAATCAGCTCCGTGGAAATAAAATCTGAGAGAATGAAACAAGTATCCAGAAGAAATTTGTTGGAGCATGGGGAAAAATCGTATTTCTGTTAAGTTTTCCAAAGGATGCATTTTGTCCTCAACCGGATTACTCAGTTTTCACAAGATTTCATTAGATCAAAGCCTGGTACTTGGGGATGAGCTTTAAATATAGTCTTCTGGAAAGCAAAGAAACAAAAACAAGTATAACCAGGCTTTTTTATATTTGATTATTTTAAAATTACTTAACGTTTTTATTTATTATTCAGAGACAGAGAGAGACAGAGCATGTGCATAAGAGGCGCAGAGAGACAGGGAGACACAGAATATAAAGGAGGGTCCAGGCTCTGAGCTGTTAGTCCAGAGCCCAATGTGGGGCTCAAACTCACAAACTGCGAGATCATGACCTGAGCTGAAGCTGGATGCTTAACTGACTGAGCCACCCAGGCATCCCTATATTTGATTAGTTTTAAAAGTTAAGAGGCTTTTTATTACTGATTTATTGAGTCTATGCTTTTTCTGGTCATATGACTATGTTTTCATCCTTGGTACTCTAATCTTTTTCATCTTCAATCTATGGCCTTTCCCAAAACCCTCACGTCTACTAAAAGGATAATGTTCTCTATATTCTAGTATATATTTATATCTATCTATATCTCCATATACTTGACTTTGCTAATTGTTTTTGGTGAAAGTTTCTGCATACCCCACAACACCTGATTTTTGGCTTTTCTTTATCATTGTGGTGGCTTTACATTTTAAACATTACTTTTTAGTTTCTGTATATTTTTTCTTTGTTCCTTATTATTTCTAAATCTGTGTCATTTGGAGAACTAGAAAGCTGCATGATCATTTGGACAAGCTGATACCAGATGTAATCTGAATTTAGTAAGCCTTTGCCTTAAAGATTTGTGTTGCTAATTACTAAGTCTCTGATCACATTCAATTAATTCTTATACCCACAGAGAAGCCATTCAATTCATTTGTTCATCTTCTACACCTTTGGAATTCAGCTCAAAACCAGCTCACAAGGAAAAATAACTGTTAAAGATTCTCTGTGCTTACACCATCCACGGCAGACCATTTAAAATCACACTTCATCACACAAGCTTCCTTTCCCCGGGGAACCCTACATTAGTATATTCAAGATTCAACTTCACTAAAATGAAATAAGAACATTAATTCAGGATTTAGAATGTCTGAAAGTTGTTTCTTCCCCCTATATCCATCCAAAATGATGAAACTAGGCAATCATGTTAAATTTCCTTTGGTAATAAGTGTAATACGGTATAATATTTTTTATAGAATAGGAAGAGAGATCATTTTATTTCCTTGGAAACAGTTCCCATAGTATATTCCTCTCTGGTCCCAGTTTTATTCATAGGTCCCTCTTTGGGGTCTCTCTTCTAGCCACATCCACCCACTCTCTCCTGGCCACTGTACCATTATTTTGGGGTGGATATGGAACACCTCATTTAAATGGCCTCATTGCTAAGGGAGTCACCCAAAGGATAATGAACTCTCATGGGCACAGCAGCTGACAGTGGATCTTTGGGGTTACAAGTTAGCCAGCTAACCTACAGGACTCCGTCCTTACATAATACTCACTAGTTTACAAAATGATTCTGTAAAAAATATTCTGATGCTTCAAACAGACAGGATAAATGATATTTCCCACTTAAAAAACCTAGCTCAGAAATAAGTCAGGCAGAGAAGGACAAATACCATATGTTTGCACGTATAGGAGGATTAGGAGGAACTTAACTGAGGACCATGGGGGAGAAGAAGGGGGGAAATAGTGGGGGAAAGGGAGAGAGGCANACATTAAAAAAAATAAAAAACCTAGCTCAATGGATCAGCATGTTAGCTTACATGGGTTTCTTTTTTTAAGGCTTATTTTATTTTGGAGAGCGAGCATGAGTGGGGGAGGGGCACAGAGAGAGTGAGTACAGAGGATGTGAAGCAGGCTCTGTGCTGACAGCAGAGCACTCGATGCGGGGCTTGCACTCATGAACCATGAGATCATGACCTGAGCTGAAGTTGGATGCTTAACCCACTGAGCCACCCACATGCCCCCACAGATGCTCAAGTGATAGATCTGAGACTACACTGAGCTTCTCACTCCAAATCTCGAATTCCCCACCAAATCTCAGCAGTTTTCAGACATTCAGGTGAGCAAAAACTGCCCAGGAAAAACTCCAGTTCCTTTGTAGGCAGTTAGGCAGAAGAGCAAATACACAGCAAAGGTCAAAGGTACAACCCAGCAGAGTTTCCATTCGGGTTGAGCCCACATCATTCACCAGAGCGTACTTGTCCGGTAGAAGGTCAAGACTGTAAACACTCCAGGCTTTGTGGGCCATTGATAGTCTCTGCTGCACAGTCTTCTTACTTCTACATTTGTTTTATATTTTTACATATAAAATATATATATATAAAATAAACAAAATGTTTATATATTTATATTACATTTTAAAATCGTGAAAAGCATTCGTAGTTCCCAGGCCATACAAAACAGACGGAGGGCAGTATCTGAGCCATGCACCCTAGCACTGGGCCTGGCATTCTACAGGGTCTAGAGAGTCAAAGTGGACTGGCAATGCAGGCCTCCTGGCAGTGACTGAAGTACCCTGGCTCTCAAACGTTCACCATACAAATGTATGTCCCCGACTCACACAAGACTTCACCTCCCTGATATACCCCAAGTTGAGGCTATTGTCACTTTCTTCTGTCTTTAACCAAAATGAAAGATAAAGCCATGTTTGACTTGCTTTGTCCACTAGATCTCTGGCATTCACAAACTGACATTGAATGGTTCCTACTATTTCAGAGATAGCCCCAAATCCTCATGGATTTTAAAAATGTTCCACTTTTTGAGTTGAGACCTTAAATCTTCTGAGTGGAAGTTGGTTATGCAGCGGAGTGAGACACCAGCAGCCTGCCCAGCACTTGTTTCTTGTCTTCCTCTTGGCTCATCTCTACCCTCCATTATATGTTACTCGTTGGGGTGGGGGTGGGGTGGAGAGGAAACGGGCCTTAAAATGGAAGCCAACTTCTAAATGACATAAGATATTATAAACCTTCCCCAGGAAACAGCAGACAGACAAATATTAAAGTAGGTAGTGTCTGAGATCTTTTAATGAAATATGTTATAAAGGAAGTTAAAAATTTGACAAAAAATAATTGACAAAAACGTTTCTGTTAATTCTCCCATCAGAGCAAAAGTTTTGAGTGAGAGATGAATCAGAGTTTTGAAAAAATTTCATTTTTCCCCCAGTTACACTTGACTGCATTTTATTGTTTTTAATGTCTAACTTTTTTGAGAGGGAGAGAGAGAGAGAAACAGAGTGAGAGCAGAGGAAGGGCAGAGAGAGAGGGAGACACAGACTCTGACAGAAGCTCCAGGCTCTGAGCCGTCAGCACAGAGCCCAACACAGGGCTCAAACTCACAGACTGCAAGATCATGACATGAGCCATAGTCGGATGCCTAACCGACTGAGCCACGCAGGCACCCCAGCTTGACTGCATTTTAATAGACCATTGTAATAGTGTCAGAGGTTGTAAATGCCAAGGGCCCACAAGGGTTTATTTTAATGTTTATCAAGGCTCTCCACTGTGGACTATGCAGCCAAGTACAGTCAATGCCAGCCCAAAGCTTATCCAGGCATGAATTCAGAGCCAGGACTTCAAGAATCAGATTCTTTGGAATAATGAAGTCTTGAATGCCAAAACCTTCTGAAGAATATCAACATTCACAATCTTGTATTTATTGTAGTAGCTTTCTCCATCCTTGACTTACTCCTGGACATTTCAATGAAAACTTAAGTAGACAACGTTATCAACGGAGCTTTTCATATCAGCCAATTACTTAAAAGTTTCAGAGAATCAACAATACTTATGTTCAGTTTTTAAGCTATAGCATGAATTGAGCCGGGCACCAGTGGGAGATAAAAACATAGTTCCTACCTTTATGGGGTTCCCCCATCTACCAGTGAGATAAGAAAAGTATATGAACAGTAATGTAAATAAATAAGTACGAGTTCAATGTATAGTTCAAGATATGATTAACTGCAAATGGATTGACACACTGTAAGTATTACAGAAAACTAGAAAAGAGATCATTTATTCATTTGCCATTTAATTGGTCTTCATCTTGTGTCCGGCATTATTCTCTACTCTGTAGACTTTTCCTCAGAACTGAGACTTGTATATCCAATTTCTATTTTGAAATCTCCATATATAGATAGACCTAACAGCCATTTCAAACTTAATATGTCTTACAATGAACTTAGATTCTCTTGCCAAATCTTCTCCTCTAGTCTTCCCCACCTGAATGGCAACTCAGTCTTCTGGTTGGTAAGGCTAAAAAAATCACAGACAAACCAAGAGCAAAACCAAATTACTGCACGTTCATCCCTGAGTCCTCTTCTTTTCTCATACCTTATGTTGAATTTATAAGCAAGCCCTACTGGCCTTATTATTGAAATACATTTGAATCTATCTGCTTCTCACAACCTCAATAACTACCATTCAGGCCTTTTGCTGGGGCCATTGTAAATCTTCATAATTAATAGTCTCCTTGCTTTAACCCTGGCCCCTCTGTAGCCACGGGTCTTGTTACTGTCCTGCTCAAAGTCCTCCAGGTTAATAGGCTTCCTGTTAAATGAGCACTTACTATCCCCTCAGGCACAGATCTAAGCTCTTTGCAAGTACTACTGAATTCTCACAATAACCTTATACTGTAGGTACCATTACTCTGTGTTTTATCAGTGAAAAAACTAAGGCACAGTGAGGACAAGTCATTTGTCATGGTCATGCAGCTAGTAAGTTGCAGAGACAGGACTCAAACTCTGACATTCTGGCCCCACAGCTCAGGCTCTGGACTTTTCTGTGTCTACTCTCTCCAATGGCTTCCTTACTCTTGGGAAAAGCTACCTCTAGGTCTTCATGATGGCCTTGGTGATCTGTCCCCTATTACCTCAATGACCTCACCTTCTACTACCTTCTCTTTGGCTCACTTGGCTGCACTGGCCTCCCTACTGTTCCTCAAACACCCTTGGCTTTTCCCCATATTAGAGACTTTCACCCTGGCTAGTCCTTCTCCCTGAGATATTTCCCCACAGACACTGGCATGATTCATTCCCTCAGCTCCTCTGGGTCTTTCCCCAAATGTCACTCTTTTCAGCTATTGAATATGCCCCTTATTGAACATGTTTCTAATATATCTAGACTTAATTCTAACCAATTAACATATATTTTGCTTTATTTAACCCTCACAACAGCTCTGGGTTGAAGGCACTATTACCCTGGTCTTACAGATGAGAAAAAGAGGCATAGAAAGGTTAAACAGTGTGGGGAAGGTCACATAGCTGATAAGTGATAAATTAAGGTTTCAACCCAAGGCCTCTGGCTCCAGAGTTTGTGATTTCTCTCTCTCTCTCTCTCTCTCTCTCCCTGCCCACCCCTCTCTCAAGCACATGCATGCAAACACACACAAACACACACATGCACACACACACACACAATATCAATATACAAATTTGGTTACTAACAGGTGATGGAAAAGTGAGAGAGGAAAAAAATCAGTTTTCTCAGAAGCTTAGAGCTAGAGAAATTATTAGCCTATCAGAATAAAGAAGGACATGAGGTGCACAGATGTAGATGATCAGTTTCCAGAGCTGTGTTTTTCTGGGTGTCATCCATGGGGCTCCTCCATCCAAAGTGCCCAGAGGTGTTTACTAAAAGTGTGATTCCAGGCTGCATCCCACACCTTCTACATGGGTCCAGAAGCCCAAGAATTGGTTTGTATATAAGAATTCCTTTTAGGGACACCTAGGTGGCTCAGTTGGATAAGGTCTGACTTTGGCTCAGGTCATGATCTCATGGTTCATGGGTTCAAGCCTCACATCGGGCTCTGTGCTAACAGCCCAGAACCTGGAGCCTGCTTCAGATTCTGTGTCTCCCTCTCTCTTTCTGCCCCTCTCCTGCTTGCACTCTGTCTCTCTTTCTCAAAATAAATAAACATTAAAAATGTTTTAAAAAGAATTCCTAGGTTATTTTAAAACACATTAAGGTTTTTGAACTCCTGTCTTGAAAGATACAGAATTATTTCACCGACTTAAATCTGTACACTATACATCACAATGCTCATATGGCATTTCCATAACAACAAGGCTTGGGAAATACACTATCAACATAAAACTTTGCAACTTAGGACAAAGATCTCTGATGGGTTTGTTCATAGGTGGATTCCAAATGCCTGGAACAGCGGCTGGCCCATGGTGCGCCACCAATAAATAGCTGTTGAATGCATGAAGGTGGGGTGGCCCATAGGAAGCCTTTAGGATGCACTGTGATTCTGTCTGTGCATATTTTACGCTGAGTGGCCCAATATTTCCATCAGCTTCTCATAAAACTCAGTGTTATCATTATTTCCTGTAGAGGTATGAACAGAGTAGAAATTATGCTGGCTTTTGTAATCCTTGATCTAAATGTGGCTCTAGGCTCTGGAATGTGGCAGCTATGTAATATGAACAAGATAGGCAATCTTTCTGAAGCCCTGTTTTCTTCACCAGTAAATTCAACATTACTCCATTTAACGTCCATAATGGTATCATATAAAGTAAAAAATCCTTGAAACAATAAGACATTGTTATTTTTTTTCTTTTGAAAATTTCTACTTGCTAAATTTTATAGTCTAAGTGGTAAATTTAGGGGCAGGGGAAGACTGTTTAATGATTGAGATGGCATGAGCATTTAATACATAACTATAGAATGCTAACATTATCAACAAGAGTTAAACTTGGGGGAGAAAGCCTCAAATCCTTTAAAATTTAATTTGTGAAAAACTTATGGGAATAATAAGCATGAAATTATTCTTATGTAGCATTTCCTCCTAGAGAAAATCATAGCGTAATAGTTCAAGAACAGTGTTGCTTTTATTTTATTTTTTTAAAATTTTTGGAATTTTTATTTATTTTTGAGAGAGAGAGACAGAGACAGAGAGACCCTGAGTGATCAGGGAAAAGGCAGACAGAGAGCAGGACACAGAATCCAAAGGAAGTTCCAGGGTCTGAGCTGTCAGCCCAGAGCCTGATGTGGGGCTTGAACCCAGGAACCATGAGGTCATGACCTGAGCTGAAGTCAGACGCCTAACTGACTGAGCCATCCAGGTCCCCCCAGTATTGCCATTTAAAGACCTAATATCAATTAATTGAAGAAGTTGGCAAAGAGTGGTATAGCTCAATATTCTGTCCCTCAAAGTTACAGGCCAAAACAAATGACTTTCATTTCAAAACTTTTAGTGTAACAGGTATTTTTCATTCATTATTTACAACATCCTTGCTAACTGCACATTGAAATCTAAGAGGCAAAAAGTCGATCGTGCTCAAACTACACAGTGCCTCCCCAATTTTTGAAACTTTAGCACACCACCTCCATCGTAACGTGGGGTTTCAGTGACTAAGCAGATCTCTCCCTGGACCTCAAATAAGGAAAGATGCTACCCTCCACTTTATTCTTGCTGACAAAATAGGTGTACAAATAAGGAGTAACACTATCTGTTATAACTAAAGCACAGACAGGCATGTGCCAGAAATAGCTGTTCAATGAAAACGCCATGCATCCCACAAAATTCTCAAAAACTTTATTCTGAGTTTGTGCCTAAGTTAAGCATTCTCTAAAGGCATTTGCATTGCAGAGTTGGCAGTAAAAACTCCAAATACCTTGAAGTGAGATGTCTAACTACCAACATCTACACAACCTGATTGGTTACATGGAATCTAAGACTATGTTTGGGGCTCTCCTTTCAAATTAGAGTCACACAATCAAAGCCACCGAACCAAACCAGACTCTGCAAGTTTTCTCTTCTTCTCTGCACAAAAGTGAATGACAGCATACACAATGTCAGGCAGAAGAGAATGTCTGATAGACCGATAAACTGCACATTTGGGGACAGATCTAAGGGAAAGGAAACCAACTCTGACTGATAGAAATCATTTTAAAGATTTTCCCTACATGGAAAAGAAAGCACAGTAGTAAAGCCTCAGTCACACATTTCTTTATCGAAAGCCGAACAGCCCAAACCCTAAATGGCAACCTCATTTCTATAATAACAGTTCAATCAACTCTGGCTTCTTTGCCACAAATACTGTACCATGATGATGAGGGTTCTGGGTCTACTCATCTCATCCTCGCTCTCCAGAGGCACAATCTCGTGGGACGGTTCCTCTTGGCGTCGTCTACAAATGTGTGGACAGCTCCTCTGGACCACAGAACGAAGAGCTTGAAGCAGAACAATGCTGGCTGTGCAGCCCATAGCTGCATCGTGGAGCCTACTAAATAACTTCTATGTTGATGCTATGTTGGAAAAACAGTGGCTCCTTGTCCCTGAAAACAGCCTACATTGCAGCTGCGGCCAGCTGACTCTCCAATCACTTCCTCGAGCTCTGATCATCTGATCGCCGCCAAATAGCTTGGATGCAGAGATGGGAAAGATTTGATCCACTGAAATTGAACGCACTCAGGAATATTAGAGCGTTTCGCCCGGAGAGTTATTTCTCAATTCATCTCGAGAACATGTTTCCTGTTCGTTGCAACGATTCTCTCTGATTCCAGCTTCAGAGGTCTGAATAAATATATCATTTTCACCCAGACACTCAAATAAATAACTCTCTTTCAACCAAACAACTGGAAATCTAACTCCACACGGACATTTTCCCAAGGCCGGGGAGTGTCGTATCAAGGGTGAAAATGATTGTTTCCTTTTTCAGCGTAAACACTTCTGGAAGGAAATTTTGCTAGACACCTCACTCAGTGATTGGGGTTTTACTTTTTATAGCTCTTCAATTCCAGAAATGAAACGGGCTCATCCGAAATGTGGAGCCGCTGAATCAAAACGATTTATCAAAAGCAGGCACGCGTTAACCAAACCCACACAAGTGACACCCAGTGGTCCCCCCCTCCATGATTTCCTTTCAATAGTATGGTTGTTGTGTTCCCACACACGCAGTTCTGCAGCCTAATACATTTTTATATTTACATAGGCAGCTTGTGGGGCTGAAAATATCTGTATTACTGAGGTCACTCAGCAGGCTCTGCCAAGTGACCTCTTGGAAAAAGCAGCTGTAAAGCATTTTCGCAACCTATCAATAAGAATTCAAGGCTTCAGGAAGGACTTTGAGGTCTTCGGTAGTTAAGAGTCTAGTATTCCCTGGCTCCTGCAAGACTAGTCACTTAGGAGAGAACCAAAGAGATGCTTAGAAATCACGTGACCTGCCTGGACTGGCTTCAAGATCTAATGGTATACTGTAAGAGAATAGTACAACCGGGGATGCTTGCACTAAAAATATCTCCCAGCAAATGGATTTTGCTTACAAACGAGGAAACTATGAAATCCCCAGTAGGATTTGCAATGTTGGGATCTTTCTATCAAGCTAATCCTTCCAGTGTAAGTCTCAGGGATTCAAAGGAAAAATGTTTTCTTTGGTTTCTGGGCTCCTCGGCGCTGAGGCTGCTGCAAGAAGTTTGAAGTAGGTTTGTTTTGCTATGAGGTGTGGCCACTCAGCTCCAGTGAAGTTGCTCTCACACAAGCCTCTAGCATGATGCTCAATTAGGCATTAATTGCTCAGTAATCTGTCACAACACAGCATTATTTAATTGGTACGTTTGCCAGACAAGTAAAACATTTTTTTTTCCTCCTAAGAGGTACTGGCTGCCAGTAGTTTTTCATCTCCCTCTGTTTTGAGCAAACATATTTTAGTGCTGCTGGAAAAAGAAGAAAAAAATGCTAATGATGCTGGCAAGTCCCCTAACCCCTCCAGACCTTTTGTCAGAGTGCCCGAGTGCTAATCTAAACCATTTTTACTGCAAACAACTGGCGCATTTACTGAAGAGAGGCTACCATTTAGCCTATCAGGCTTGTGTGTATTGAAAAAAAAAAATATATATATATATATGTATACACATCNTTCTGTGTGTCTCTCTGCCCCTCCCCCGCTCACACTCTGTCTCTCTCTCAAAAATAAATAAACATTAAAAAATTTATATATATATATTTATATGTATGTATGTATGTAAATGGTGTCCACCAGAGGCAAAGCACTGAGTGGGCTTCCATGGTTGTGAATGTGTCATTTCAAACATGATCGCTCCTCCGGGCTCCTTGGGAGCCCCATCCACCCGCTCCCTACACGCCAGGCACTCCGCACCTGTTCCCTTAGGCTCTGGTCATCCGCTCATGAACCAACAGGTCGGATGCAGCAAGGCGCTCACTGAAGGTACCTAAACACTCCACCAGCTCTGGCTGGCAGTGGGAGTGGGGTCCCTGGTGTACCCCGTGGCCTTGGCAGGAGAGAAGCAGTCCCCATCCCGGACTCCTCTCTGGGGCCCTCTCTCTAACTCCCTAACTTCTGGGGTGGCTTTTGGAGTCAGATGCTTTGGCAGATGCCAAAGTCTTTGGGGGAAACAAACGAGATGCTTTCTAGCTATTAGAGTCCTGTTTCCATCGATCCCCTTGTTGCCTCTGAGGGACTCCATCCTATTATTGGTGCTCTGCTGTGGGGCTTTCAATCTTCTCTCTCTCTTGCTTTCTCTTTCAACTTCCATCATTAAGGAAAGGGAACCTCCGAAAATTAGTTTCTTGGGAATTCAATGCATACCACAGTTACCCAGTGCACGAGAGACCATAAGGACAAAAACCAAGGGTAACAGTTAGACATCTAGCTCAGCATTTTCTTTTCTTTTCTTTTCTTTTTTTAATATTTTTTTATTTATTTCTAGGAGAGAGAGAGAGAGAGAGACAGCATGAGCAGGGGAGGGTCAGAGAGAGAGGGAGATACAGACTCTGAAACAGGCTCCAGGCTCTGAGCTGGCTGTCAGCACAGAGCTCGACACGGGGCTCGAACCCACGAACCACGAGATCATGACCAAAGCAAAAGTCGGATGCTTAACCGACTAAGCCACCCAGGCGCCCCTAGCTCAGCATTTTCTTATGAAAAAATTCCAAATCTGTAGCAAAGGTGCCAGAAAGAAGTTGGATTCTGAGTTCCATGGTTTACATAGTAAATTAAGTTAGGGGTGGGGAAGAGATAAAAATCAACTTGAAGAGACTGAACACGTTCCCCCTCATATTTAGCATACATGTTATGTTATACAGAGGAAGGATTTAAAAGTGAGGTGGGAACCCTTCCCAGGTGTCTGCTATTTTCATTTGAAGTATTAATAGGACAAATTATTAATTTGGTTTTTAAGCATCAAATCTGCATGGCCTCACTACTCAATAACATTTGGAGACTCTCTCTGGTCTCGTCTGCCTCTTCTCCTAGCTGGGTTTTATTTTATGATTCATTAAGATGTTTATAAATGTAAAATGATAAAAGTAAGATTTCTTAGTATTACAGATGAGGAAATAATTTTTTATCTTTTTATTTTTTATTTATTTTTTTACAAGGAGTTTATTGTCAAGTTGGTTTCCATATAACACCCAGTGCTCATCCCCACAAGTGCCCTCCTCCATGCCCATCACCCCCCTCCTCCCCACACCCATCAGTCCAATGAGGAAATAATTTTACTAATGTCTGTAAAACTAAATTTTCCCAAGAAGTGCTGGAAACTAGATTTTATTCTGAGTTTTTTTAATAAATATTTTTAATGTTTATGTATTTTTGAGGGAGAGAGAGACAGAGCTTGAGCGAGGAAGGGGCAGAGAGAAGGGGAGACATCTCTGTAAGAATTGAGACTTACTTGGTTCACTCTATACCTGGTGCCCACCATGAAGTGAGTAATAATTATGATGATTATGATACAATAATCAAGCAAGCCCTTCCACAGCATCTATTACATGCCAGCCAGGGTTCTAAATAATATTTATGTGCATTGTTTTCTTTACCCCTCACTCTACAAGGTAGTACTCGGATCATCCCCATTTTACAGCTGAGGAAACTGAGGCACAGAGAAGTTAAATGACTTGCTCATCAAATCACAGCTAGTGAGTGGCAGAACTAGAATTTGAATGCATGGCAGAACTAGAATTTGAATTTGGCCAGTCTGGCTCCAGAGTCTGAATTTTTAACCAATCCACATGTCACATTTGTCCCAAGTAAAACTTGTATCTTCCAAAGGTGGACAAAAACAGAAAAATCTTTAGCACACAACAGGGTATATAGTGAGGCAGCCCTGGAAAATCTGCTTTAAGAACTGTTATGTCTTTCACAGAAAAATGTGTGATGTTTCTTTGGATGACACTTTTAGAAAGTAGCTAGCAGTTTTAAAAGATCGTTTTGGGGTGATAAATTACATTGCATTTTGATGGGAATTTAAAAACTTTTTTTTTTTTTTTTTGGAGACAGAGAGAGAGAGAGCATGAACAGGGGTGAGGGATAGAGGAAGAGAGACAGAATCCCAAGCAGGCTCCATGTTCAGCACAGAGCCTAACACAGGACTCGATCCCACAATCCTGGGATCATGACTTGAGCCAAAATCAAGAGTCAGACTCTTAACTGACTAAGCCACACAGGTGTCCCTCCCTTTTTTTTTTTTTTTTTTTTACAGAGAGAGAGGGAGAGAAACGTTTTTATATATAATGAATTTGATAAAAATTTTAAAATGTATTTACTGTGTTAAGTGTTCATTGGCAGAAATGACTCATCTATCCATATTGGCTGTAAAAGCCTATGGTTGAGATACAGAAAAGTGACTGGGTCCCTTTGTAATGTCTTGGTATAACATCTGTCCTTATGCGACATAAAGTATTGGTTAGCATCAAAATGCATCCCCCAGAGGGGCGCCTGCGTGGCTCAGTCAGTTGAACAACTGACTTCAGTACCGGTCATGATCTCACAGTTCATGGGTTCGAGCCCCACGTTGGGCTCTGTGCTGACAGGTCAGAGCCTGGACCCTGCTTCCGATTCTCTGTCTCCCTCTCTCTATATGCCCCTCCCCCACTCATGGTCTGTCTCTCAAAAATAAATGTTAAAAAAAAAATTTTAATGCCCCTCCCCACCGAAAATACTACTTTAGGTCCAGCAAGAATGAAACCATCACCTCAGGATACCCTTTGTGTCTGAACATGTCAAAGAGGAAGGCGACTGCCACTCATTCTCGCACTCATTGGAGGCTGACAGTGTGGATGCGTCACCGAGGCACCAGGAAGCAGCCGCCTACTGTTCTGGGCTAGCGGTGAGAATCGGGGGTGCCTGTCAAGCTGGTGGAAGTACTGCTGCTTCACGATCTTTGCTGCTCTTCTCCACCACCAGAGGTAATCTGTGCAGAGTTGTGGAAAGAGCCTGGAGGCCAAGGCAGGGGATAGAAAGCCCCATGGGCTACACAGGCTGCAGCACACCCTTTACCTGGGAATTCAGTGACTCATTGAAGGAAATAATGAATCAACAGGTGGTAAAAAAAAAAATCAACTCGCCTCACTTCCTCTTCCTGCTCATCATCATTATCACCATGATCAAGGTCCGAGTCCACTTGGGCTTCTCTGTAAATTGTTCCCAAGTGAAAGTGACCTTAAAGGAGGAAACCCCTCCCCCCACAGACCAAACGCAACTGCAGATGCACTCCAACCAGCCTATGGAAAACCAGGTCATGGATTTGACTGTTTTCCAGGGCAGGGGTCACTGGGAATCTCTTCCATCATCTTCAGATGGGTAGGTCCCCTTAAATATACAGACTCAAATGGCCAGTAGGTGGTTAATCGGTGCTTTCTTAGTTAAAAAGCAGAAAACACAAGCCAGGAATGTGATTCTCCCTGGGGCCCCGGCAGCCCTTTATCAGCTTGTACCTCTGCTTTACTGACAGCTTGGGGCGCAAGTCTCTATTGATGCAACCCATGACCTGTTTTTCCCACATCTGTGATTTGCAGGTTCTCCTGTTTCAGAGTCTCTCTCTTCGTTTCCACTTAGTTATAGTGGCCTCCTCTTTACAGGCATCTTTCCCACTTGCTGACATTTATCGAGTTGTACAATTAATCGCTCTGGAAACAAGCGCACTGTTCTTCCTCTTTAAAAATGCAGGTGCTGTTGCCAAGCCTCTCTTCACCCTCACGTTCCTAACTCTGGCACTGGGCTGCTCAAAGCAGATTACTCTTTTGCTGATACATTTAGATGCATCAGAAAAGTACCCTTCATTGCTCTCTAAGGCAGCTTCCTCACCAGCAGCTTTCTGTGCACCGCATGGATAATTTCAATGTCTCATCAATATCACACCTGACATTTCTTGGGCTTCTGTAATTCAACTCTTCTCGGGGCAGAATAAAGTGTTCTGATCTTTAATTAGAAGGTAGCAAGAGTGCAGCAGTTGGGCAAAGGCTCAGGAAGCAGTCTGCCAAGTTCAAATCCCTGTTGAGCCACTTACTACCTTTGTGACTTCAGGCAAAACTGGAAGCCTCAGTTTTCTCATCTGTTGAATGGATGAGTATTCATGAGGATCTAACGTCCATGTCAGTGTTTGGCACAGGAAGAGACGCATGGTAAGAATTCAGTACATGTCAGTTATCACTAGAAAAATAGAAGGTTTACAGACATTGCTTGCTTTTTCCCTCTACCCTTTCTATAGACCATATTTTTTAACAAAAACCTCTTGACGCTTTCTTGCTCAGAGACACACAGTGTTCTCTGGGTGACAGAGGAATGGGGGTGTGGTGGATGCCTCCTCTGTGCTTTGAAGTTAGCTTCCATGGTAACTTGAGATAATTTCCATAACCCCTTCTGTGTCCTTTCCCATGAGTAAACAAATTTGAAATAATATAACAATACCTCACTTACTCAGAGGCCATTCATTTTACCACCTCGAATGTTTTTCTCATCACAGCCAATTCCAGAGAAGCAACAACAAAAGACTTGCAGGGCCAGAAAGAGATGCACCCAGTTCATTAATCCACGATGCCTATGGGAGCAGCCTGGAGAAGGGCTCTTCATACGTTTGCCATTTACAGCCACCTTATGCAGGATTCTGAAGAGCTTGTGGCCTTTGACCAGAAGCAATATAATTCTGACCTGCCCAGGGCCAGTGGCAGTAGCGGGTAGTCACGTAGAACCGGAAGGAAGTCCCTGCTGAAGTCAGAAGCACTGACAGCTGTCGGACTTCTCCAAAGGACTCTGATGGACTCAGCCATTAAACCAGCCCACCAAGTCCCGGCTACCAGATGGGGTTGGGGGCTTGTATCTGGGGCAGGAATGAGGGCATATTATTCTAGTCTGATTTCTAGAAAGTAATTCAGAGCAAAGAACATGAGCTTTGGAACTGAAGAGGATCGAATCTGAATTCTCTGAGCCTTTGTCTTCTCAACTGCACAATGGGACTAAGATGACCTCTTTCACAGAGGTATAAAACAAGAGACACTATATATAAAATACTGGCATAAACGGTATTTCACCATCCTTATGCCACTATTAGTAATACAACTATTATGTTTATTATCATTGTTATTCTAAGAAAGTGCCAAAGAGGATAAGTAACAGTCCCACAAATCAAGGCTTAAGGTTAACACAATCACATATAAACAAAGTAACTCAAAGAAAACAGCCTTGGTGTTAGAATGAAATGGCAAGGTCAAGAGTGAGGTGAGGCAGGAAGTATCACCGGTTCTTCTTTATTAGTCAAGGAGTCCAGGATACATGGTTGGGCCAGATTAACTTAAAGGTATGAACCTTCCCCCTTCCCCCCAAAGTAAGGGTTACATGAAAGACAGTCTGACAAAAGTAAAGAGAAAAAATCAATATCTACCATATCTGGGACAGACCATGTTGGGGCCATGATACCATAAAGGATGTAAATTGCATGATGTTCAAACTCAGACAATAATGAGTGATCACAGCCATAATGCTGATGCATTGGGAAAAGTCAAATTATGTCCAGTGGCCACCGTTTCAGACAGAAGAGGAAACTCTGAGATATTTCAGGTACTTTTCCACCAACCACGTTCAATTTTTAAAAGTTTCTGATGAAACAGTGTAAACGAAGTTATCTTCAAAAGTTAACTGTGCAAAAAATATTCTCAGCTGAGGCTGAATAAATGAGCCATTAACTGTACGTTCAGTACTTGTTCTATTTTATTTTCTATGCTCATTTTTTTCCCCTTTGAATTGTGGCAGGAATTAGCCACCCACACCCTGAGCATTCCAAGTTAAATCTAGTTTACAATAATCACGAACTGCTTTCCAAACACGAAAATGGCAGTGTTTTAAGTCATTTGCAAACGTGCCTCCCAAGTCAATTCGAAGGATAAAAAGGGTGCTGTCAACCTGAGTGAATCTCAGCTCCAATTTCTTTGCCAGGACCCCGGGGAATGGCCCAACATATCATTTTAGGGTCGTTACAAAGCACCCAGCTCAGAGTCTTGAAAGAAACGAGGACAAAGCAAGGTTTAAACCCAGCAGGGGTAGGAGGAGCGGGGCTATAGTCAAAGGATTAACTTGATAAGATAATGTTCAGCTTTTCTTTAAACCCTAAACTGCAGGATGTGGATTCTTAAACTCTGTGTTCCTATTATCTCCCACTCTGCTCCCGACAGATGAACAAGGCACCGTGGTTCAGTGAGAGGACTCGTATAACCCGCTTTCCAGCCCAGTGTGTTGGGAGAGGCAGGGTTAGAGTTGGTGCTCTGATGCTAATTATGACTCCAGACAAGTCTTGTCACCTCTATCGATTGCTGTGGATCTGAGTGTTGTACCTCTCCATAGAATTAGAGAGTCAGAACGGACGATCCCTGGCTCCTTTTAGGTCCAGGGTCCAACAGCTTTATCTACCCACAAGGTTCAGAAAGAAGAATGATCAATGTCCGGACTTCAGAATGGAGGGGAAGACAAGAAGACTTGTTGCTGATATATACCACATTCCCCCGACCAGTGTTTCTTAAAAAGCTATACTGAACACCATAAGCAGTGCTGAAAAAAGAGGTAGGAGTGCTTTGAAGAGCTAGCTGGAAGAACAAATATTAGAAATGAGCCAGTAGAAGGAAGTTCACCCAAATGTATTTCATTTTCCTGGAGATCAAGTCATTGCCAAAGAAGCCAGAAGGACTTTAACCTGTAGGCTCCTTGCCCTGATCCAGCCAACTGACAGAACTGTCACCCCAGTGGGGTCTCCTGGGTGCAAAGCAAGGCTCTCTGGAGTAGGAGCAGATCGATGGGATGGTAACAATAGGACTCAATTGGTATTTCACCGGAGGTATGATCCATTTGGCTGTGCCACGGACCTGAATTGGCCATTGCCTAGATTTGTGACCCTGAGCAAATGACCTTTTGAGCTTTGTTTCCATTTCAGTGACATGCGGACGATAGTAATGCATTCCTACCTTATATAATGGTGGAGTAAATAAGATACTATGAATGAAGCACTTAACGTTGCACCAGGGACATAGGAAGGACCCAATAAATAGAAAAGCTCTACTGTTTAGAAGCTCAATGCAGGAACTTGACATTTATATGCCAAGGGAGCCAAATGTGCCTTGCACTGCTGGATGGCATTAGCAGTCATGGAAAGACAGAAAATCTCCTTTAGAAAAAGAAATCTTGAGCTCCCAGCATTTTAGAACAGAAGAATGTAAGACAGAATACAGGATGTTCATGTTTACCCTTCAGGCAAAGTATTGTCATCCTGTTTTCTATTCAAGAGCAGAAAGGAACAGGAGGGGGACTCACATTTCATAAGGAAAGGAACTGAATTTTGACTAATTTTGAACATAACCCTCCCTCCCCTTACCCCACTCTGACCCCCACACAAGGACACCCGAGCCCTGCCCTGCACCAAGGGACAGGCTGCACATGTCCCATAAGCCTGTGGCCATCTCCCTGCCAGTCTAGACAGGCTCCTTCCCGGAGCAAGAAGTGGCCCAGCTCAGGTGGCTGATTCTCCAGTGGCAAAGCTGCTCCTGAATGGAGACTGACCTCAGGGCTCCTGGATTCCATGGGCTGAGATCCGGCCATCATGTCACTGTTGCTTTTCCTTTGACCAGCTCTTAAACCTGGCCATGCATGAAGTTTCCCAAATTCAACTTCATGTGCTCTTAGATATTTAGAAATATAGGTGTGATCAGAATAAGATTTTATTAACATGCCTCAAAGGGAATGCAAAATATATTAAGGCAATAATTGTTTTTTGAGAGACGGGGGGGGAGGGGCAAGGGGAGAGGGAGGGAGAGAATCTTAAGCTTTCAGCACAAAGCAGGACATGGGGCTCAATCCCACGACCCCTGGATAATGACCTGAACCAAAATCAAAAGTCGGACATGCTTAAACAACTGGGTCACTCTGGTGCCCCTAAATGTAGTATTAATAAAGGTCAAATCCCCACCCAACCAAAAGAGGGATGAAAAGAAGGAATTTCCTATGACTATACTTTGGCTTTTAAAGTACAATTGATTACTACACATCTGTGAATAAAGATACTGACATTTCAGATCACTTTATAATTCATTTACTATATAAAACTTACATATTAACTTTTTTAAAGTTTATTTATTTTGAAAGTGAGAGAGAGCCCATGCACATGCATGAGCAGGAGAGGGGCAGAAAGAGAATCCCAAGCAGGCTCCACATTGTCAGCACAGAGCTCAATGGGGGGCTCAATCCAAGGAAGAATGAGATCATGATCTGAGCAGAAACCAAGAGTCAGATGCTTAACCAACTGAGCCACCCAGGCACCCTTATAAAATTTATTTTTAAAAGGAGTGCTCATCAGTTTACATTATGACTGGCTTTGTAGGAGCTAATGATAATAAAAGCCTAATAATCAAATTTAACCTGATCCTCAGATGCAGTACATGTACTCATTTAAGACTAGCCAAAACTTTAGCCTGGTTTTGAGACAGGTCTGCCTCTTACTAGCTTGCTAATCTTCAGCAAGTTACTTAATCTCCTGACTTCAAATGCACCACAGAGGACTGCTGTCAGAATTAAGTGAGGCAATACACCAGAAAGTACATAGGCACTACTTGGTATTTACCCAAAGAATACAAAAATACAATTCAAAGGGGTATTTGCACCCTGATGTTTATAGCAGCATTATCTACAACAGCCAAATTGTGGAAGCAACCCAAGTGTCCATTGACTGATGAATGGATAAAGAAGACGTAAAATATACACACACATATCTATGTACATCCATGCAATGGCATATTACTTAGCCATCAAAAAGAATGAAGGCTTGCCATTTGCAATGCTATGGATGGAGCTAGAGAGTATTACGCTAAGTGAAATAAGTCAGTCAGAGAAAGAGAAATACCATATGATTTCACTCATATGTGGAATTTAGGAAGCAAAGCGAACAAGCGAAGGGGGAATAAAAGAGAGAGAGGCAAACCAAGATAGACTCTTAACCGTGGAGAACAAACTGACAGTTACCAGAGGGGAGGTAGGTGGGGGGGATGGGTTAAATAAGTGATGGGGATTAAGAGTGGCACTTGTGACGAACACTGGGAGTTGTATGGAAGTGTTGAATCACTGCAAAGTACACCTGAAACTAATACGACACTGTATGTTAACTAACTGGAATTTGAATAAAAACTTTTTTAAAAAGTACACATCTCATGTGTCAAGAGCTATTTTGGAACACTGCTACATGGCAAGATCACCTGGAATTGATGTACAGCCATGGCTTCAGATAATTACCCATTTCTGCCTCCACACATTTGACAAATGGTGGACATGATGGTGTGCAATCGAGGGGGATTGTTGTCATGCTACTTTTAGTTATGAGAGGAAGTGAATATTGATATGTTGGTGATGAAAGTGAGGCT
The DNA here is from genome assembly GCF_008692635.1 of Crocuta crocuta. Taxonomy (NCBI): domain Eukaryota; kingdom Metazoa; phylum Chordata; class Mammalia; order Carnivora; family Hyaenidae; genus Crocuta; species Crocuta crocuta. The sequence continues at coordinate 9,738,141 of NW_027536464.1, forward strand.
AACAGCAAATGTCCGTGAATTAGCTGTTTTTGAAATATGAAAAGTAACCATGCCTGCATTTCTCACTTTTTTGCTCTGTTTTGTTTTCCTTTTAGTTTTTGTTGTTTTGGCTGTTTTTTGTTTTTTGAGAAAAAGGTGTTGCATCAGCTTGAAGGTTTTAAAATATGTATTGCTTACACTCTTGGCCATAAACTTGTTTTAGCATGGAAGGGACACTATTGATTTTCCAAACTTCATTTTTTATAAAAAACCAAGTCCGTTGATATATTCGATGAACTTGTACATGGCGTAGTTGTTCCCATGCATTTTAGCCAGTTAATAATTGATACCATTTGCTTTGTTGGAATCGATTGTGGGGTAATTTGAATCAACTGGTAGGGTGTCCACAGTTAGAGGGTAGGTCATGACTTGGCTTAACCATTTCTTTTTTAATAAAAATCCTGCACAAGTCTTTTGCACCTAACTGCCCACATCTTCCATTCCTAAAACTAAATTTCTCATATGTCTCCTACCCACTTAAGCAAGCACCTCACCTCCCTCTCTATTCCAGCTCCATGTGGTGAAAGCTCACTCTCAATCTGGTCTACAGTCAGGCACAGTAGGACCTGGTGGGCACTGGGGGTGGGAATGGGGGTGAGAGAGGATAAGTTACAGAAATATATCAAAAATATCAGAACTAAATTTAGTAGAAATGAATCCTTAAAGGCCAGGCATCCATTAAAACTTCAAAGGGACTTAACATGAATCCAAACACAGTGATTTACATGCTGGCACCATAGGGTTTGCTACCCGTGTCCCAGTCCTGGCTCAGTCGTTCATCAGCCAGGTGACGATGGAGAAGGGACTTAACTTCTCGATGTCTTATCTGTAAACTGAGGAAAGTAAGTGTAGCAACAGTTAGGGTGATCATACATAATTCACTGTCCAAATCAGGATCCCTTGAAAGTGAAAGAGAGTGCTATTAATAATTATGCTAAGACTACGGTCATAAATAGGGACCATGCACAGACAAAATTGGATGCATGGTCATGTTGATAATATTTCTAATATACATCTAATATATATTTTCTAATATATTTCACAATCCATGTGAAATTGATTACTCAAGGGTTGGGTAGTGTCAGTGAATGTCAGCAATGTGAGCAGGGCTGAGAGTCAAAGGGTCCAACCTGAACAACACAAAAACAAGCAGCACTGAGCAGCTTTCAAACGTGGCTCTGCATGGAGGTTGGTTGGTTTGCACAAAGATTACACTTCAGGACGGGAGGGGTTGCAAGCCCCAGGCATCAGGGGAGGTATGGAAGTGACTTTCCAGCACAGATGGGGTGCAACAGGCAGAAGCAGATTAAAATCAAGCTGCACTCCCAGAGAGAAGCTGGAGCCAGAGACAAGAACAGGGTCTGAGGCTTCACTGGACACACTGACTTCAGATTTGGGGAGAAAGGAAAGGGAAGGGAAGGAAAGGGAGGGAAGGGAGGGAGGGAAGGGGAAGGAACGAAAGGAAGAGAGTTCTACCTCAGGGTTTATGTAACCACCCATGAACTTGGTTTACTCTATACCTGGGATCCCTAAAACCTTACCTCTAGCTTCAAATCTATTCCACCCCGCAAATGCCTAAATCCACACTTCCATCTAGATATTTTGCTTCCCACTAATCCAACACTGTCTTTGGGCTTTTGTTTCTGAATCAGCTCTGCCTGGCAACCATCCTGGTGCTTCTAATTGCTGCACCATTGATCTCTGCTGCTTCCTTTTTCATTACATTACTATCCACGTGCAACGGGAACACACGCACGAGCATAGCTCACACGCAGCTGCTGATGGAGGACAGGGGTCAGAGAGCAGCCCGTGTTGGGAATGCCCATGCGACCCAGCGCCTGATGCCATAGGCTGCTGATCTCGGGAACAGTGAAAACAAGACTTGAAGCCGAGAGCTACCAGCAAGCCAAGAAGGACCAGAAAGTAGAAAGAGAGTCATCTGCAGACATGCAATGTAGTCCACAGCCACAGGGAGCATTAGATCTGAAGACAGATTCCCGGAGGGAAGGCTGGTGTCCAAAAGAGAGTGAAGAACCCGAAGGGACTCCAGAAGGGTGGGCAGGATATGAGTGTGTAGGCGTGGGACACAGACAACATTCTGCTAAACAAGCACATGTCGCTCCAGCTGTCTCCTGTCTGTGTTTTCCCCAGTGCATATTCCAAAACCGGAAAGTTCTGCACCCTCAGAACTCCCAGGGATTCGCAAACACACTCCCATATTTCAATTCTTATTGTCATCCCCACCGCCTGCCGGATGCCTCTCTCTCACCGCTTTCCAACTCACGGTATTCCAAGAGCCAGATAGAGATGACCCGAAAAAAACGGCAAGCTACGTAAGTTAGAGTTCTGCCGATTGTCAGTTTTCCATATAGTTTCTTAACATGTGCCTCTTTCACTGCTTGTCTCAGTCAGCATGAGCAGATGAATAAAAATGAATGAATAAGTAGCAAAGCAACTTACTAAAGTGATTCAGAAGCATCTGGCTTTTCTTGGCTTAGCACCTTGGTGTTATTTGTATTATTGTTCTTTTTAAATATTTACTCAACATCCTCCTCACCCTCTCTGTGGTGTCAGACACACAGGAAGCCTCCCCTTCATCAGACCATCTCCTCCAGGCTCTTGCTTCATGGATGGTTCCTCTCCCCTCCCCTGGCTCCTTCTTCTCAACAGCATAAACGCTTCTCCCGCATATTAAATAAACAAACAAGAATAAAACCTCCATCAGCCCTGAAATCTCTATGGCTACAGCACTCTCTCGCCTTCCCTCATAGGCAAACAACTGGAAAGAATCATCTAAGGAAATGAGTCTTCATCTAGGAAAGACTCTATTTCTCTCCTTCCTCTTCTAGTTGCTCTTGACCCAGAGCCATCTACTACTGGCATCTGCTCCACTGAACTTGCTCCATCAAAGGGTCACCAGTCAGCCCTGCGACATGAACTTCATAAGGAAAAAAGATGGCTGTAGTCCTTGGATCTATTTTTGTTCTTACAAAAGTGTTGCTCTTGGTGTTTCATTCACTGTATGAAAATTTGTGGGAAAATCTTCCTCAGGGCGACTTCAGCACCGTTATTTCAGGGAGCAAAGTTGAGCGTTATGAGGTATTATTATAGCAACTCTCCTTCGTATTAAACATGAAAAGAAGGAAGGAAGGGAGGGAAGGAAAGGAAGAACTTTCCTCCATCTCATGAATATTTCTCCATTTAATAAATATTTACCAGAGGTTAGCCGGCACCAGCCACTGTCCGAGGCCCTAGGGACAGAGCAATAAACACGAAGACAAAAGTTCTAACCTTTCAGAGTTTGCCTTTTGCCATAAATCTCAAGTAAAATATGATCCCCTCTTAAAAAATATGATCAACACATCATGGTATTTGTGGTGGATTCTTTAGCCTAAAATGAGCACTGTCTGTTTTAATGCCAGTGATTTCAGATAATAAAAAATAAGCCCAAGGAAACAACTTTCCCCAAGGTCTCTAATCAGAGAGTTGCAACCTAACATCAGGCAGCAGGAAACATTGCAAGTTACCTGACTGCATGTCCAGCCTTGGAAAAGCTCAGGGATGGATTGAAAGCTTTAGTATGTGTGATGTAACAGTTTCCCTCTCATCATTCTTCAGACTGAATTCTGACTGATGTCACCAGGCACTGACTGAAGCAGTCACTGTTGAATTGGTAAGTGACAGTGACCTTGAATTAGGAGATCACCATATATCAAAGGATAAGAGAACACGACTTTTCATTTCATTCATCTTGTATGCAAAAATACAGCGGGCCCCCAAGGAACAGATTCATGGGCAATTTTCTGAAGCTACAAAAATTATGTCCTATCATTTGTAATAAAGCACTGGGATCATTCAAGTTGTGCGCACGTGCGAGCACACACACACACACACACGTGCACAGTTATTAGCTTTTCACAGTTACTGTGCTTTCTAATGGTTTGTGTGGCTGCTCCAAAAAGCACAAGGAAAAAAATCACAACCTCTGACGAACTCCTAGTGTCTGGAGATATGTATTCTCTTTATTACAGTCATTAATGGAACTGTGCTTTCCACATGTGGAGGACCAAACCGTAAGTGATTTAAAACAAAGGAAGGAACCATCCACATTTTCTCCCTTCTCTCTTTCTTCTTTTTCTTTTTTCTTTCTTGTGTGGTCCAACCCTTAACATGAGATCTACTCTTTTAATAGACTTTTACATGAACACTGCAGCATTGTTATTTGAAGGCACAATGTTGTTCAGTGGATGTCTAGAACTTACCTTGCAAAACTGAAACTACGCCATTGATTAACAACTCTCCCTCTTCTCCTCCCCCATGTACTTTTTTGAAATTGACTTATTTTTTTAAAAGCAACCCACTCCACTTTTACACTATATTGTTTAAGTACTTCCTGTACACACTTTGTGGAAAGGAATCATGGTAATCCCACTAGGAGGCCAACGGAACTTCAACATGGTCCCAAGGTCATGAGGGTGTCTTTGCCAACAGTAGGGTAGGATGGAGGGATTGAGAATGGAGACTCCTTGAGACACCCTTTCCTTCAGGAAAAAACAAGATGCCAAAACAGGGCTGTAGCTATTACTAGAAAGAAGATCTATTACTAGAAATTGTGTTCATGTGGCATTGAAGGAGTTAACCTACCAAAATGATTTAGGGCTGTTTCAGGTCAACAGTGGGTAGCCAAGTATTATTATGGACAGTGATATCTTATCAGTATTTTAAAGTTATTAGCAGCACAGGAATTGTAAAAGTAATAGTAGAAGTAATAGTAGTAGACTCAGCAGTCTCTCACAATTATGTGTATTTACCAACAAGTACGGAGGAACTAATAAACAGATGCCAGACATTTTGGCAAGTCATGGTGGGGCTTACAGAGGCTTGTGACAGTAAACAATAGGGTTCCTACAATACACTTGTATTCAAGGTCAATGGCAGGGCAGACAAGGGCAGTTAGCTTGGCCAAGGAGGTTAGTTAGGGTTTCTCAGAGGCTAAAGTATTTGAGTTATGTCACGAAGGATAAATAAACGACACTTGGGAGGTAAAGTGAGGAAAAGTGTTTCAAACATAGAAACCAATATCCCTCATGAAGGCATCCCACTTCTGGACGCCACATCTGGAAAGCCGATGTCACTCCTCTGCTGAATGTTGAAAACACTTAATACACGCACACCTTGCTTTATTGCACTTCGCAGACACTGTTTTGTTTTGTTTTGTTTACACATTGAAGGTTTGTAGCAAACTTGCATTGAGCAAGTCGACCAGTGCCATTTTTCCAGCACTATTTGCTCATGTCTCTGTGTCACATTCTGGTCATTGTTGCAATATTTCAAACTTTTTCGTTATTGTGTTTGTTATGGTGATCTGTGATTAGTGCTTAACAACTTGCTTGGATGATGGTTAGCATGTTTTAGCAACACAGTATTTTTTTACGTAAGGTATGTACATTGTTGTTGTTTTTTTTTCTTTTTTTTAGACATCATGCTATGGAACTCTTAATAGACTACAGTTTAGTGTAAAAATAACTTTTATATGCACTGGGAACGAAAATATTCATTTGACTCACTTTATCGTGATACTCACTTTATTGCAGGAGTCTGAAACCAAAACCACATGATCTCTGAGATATGTCTGCGTAAGTGTCGCCCCCTGGTGTCCACTGTGAAAAGAGGCCTCAAGTGCAAACATTCATTCATCCTCTTTGCCGGATTGTTTTATAAAAATAACCAAACGTCCATCCTCAGTGTTATTTAATCATAGCATCATTTATCCAAGGTTTTGTTTCTAAACGGCATGGTGAATAAGAGCAAGCACAGACCAAAACCCGCAAACACAGTCATATGAGTCTTTCTCAGTGAGTTCACACAGGAGTAAACCTGCTTCTTCATAGATGACAGACAATAAAGAGAATTATTTCCATTTATTTCTTGGGCCTTAAAGGCTGAGATTTGGTCTACCATTCAGCTTTCTTTAACTTATGAGTAAACCAGGATACAGAAAGTGTTTTAGTGACTAGTTACGACAGTATGTCAATGGCCAGACCAGCCAATCTCAAAGGAAAGAAACAGTGAATGGAATCTCATTACGCCTGTCTCCCAGAAAGGGCCTGAAGTATCATTAGATGCTCAGCGCACACCAAAGAATGGGTGTGAACTGTATCAACGGGGCTTCCCCAGGAGTGGACAAATAAGAACGAATGAATGATCCACGAAAAATTAGAGAAAATGACAGATGCCATCTCTATTTAAGAATGGAAAGGAATTTCAGAAGGTTACAGGCTTGAGTTAGAGTTTGTGGCATACCTCCTCAAGGAGGGTTTGAACTCCCTGACAGTGGGAGGTCGTAGGCTTTTATTTTATGGATTCACTAGGATATGGATTGTAGGAACAAACTACCCCCGGCAGTGTAACTTTCTCAAGTAGAATCAGAGAAATGACCCACAGTCTTGAGATTATGCTTTACTGATTATTGACATCGGGTTTAATCAAATAAACTTTTTGTTCACAAATGGCACATCCAAAGCACAGAAATAATTTTCATAGATTTTAGATTCCAGTGAAGGTTTTATCTAATAATAGTCCTCTTCCCAAGTTTTATGGAATGGGGTTGTTGGTATATCATTTACATATTTGATCCCTAATGGTCTTCATTGTCTGTGAACTAGAAAAAATATCATCCCTTTAAAATTCTGTAATATGCATTTATTCTGATAATATAAGGTCAATGACTCCCAAGCCACTTTGGGGAGAGAAACCACATTTTCTTGCTCAAAGGCCACCGGAGTCTCATTAATATCTCCTCCTCAGATCTAATTAGAATAGAGGCCCACTGTTAAATTCAGTCAGGTCTACCAAAAGCAAATATTATAATAACAAAACCAAGGAGCTATTTAATAATCATAAAAGTGATGATGACTAACATTTCTTTACCATGTCCTATATGCTCAGCATTTTTTCATTTAATCTGTGATGTAAGTGTATTATTATCCCTTGTCATGGGTTATATGGTAGCCCCTCAAAAAGATGTGTCTACATCCTCATCACTGGAACTGGTGAATGTGACCTTATTTGGGAAGGGTCTTTGTAGATGTAATTAAGTTAACGATTTTAAGATAAGATCATTTTGGATTATCTGGGTGGGCTCTAATCCAGAGGCAAGCGTCCTTATAAAAGCAGGGTGGAGGATGCAGAGAGAAGAGAGGCCACCTGAGGATGTGGCCATGACACAGCCACAAGCCAAGGAATTGGCTCCAGGAAGCCAGTAGAAACTGGAAGAGGCAAGGAAGGATTCATCCCTAAAATCTTTAGGAGGGCCGACTTGTTACCTACCTGATTCAAGTCTTTCAGTGTGTGAAAGAATAAATCTCTGTTGTAAGCCACATAGTTTGTGTTAATTTGTTATGGTACCCCTAGGACACTAATGCATCGCTATTTTGAAGCTGAGAAACCTGAAGTTCAGAGGGGTTAATAACTTCCCAGGGCCACACAGATAGTATTACTCTACGGGAGAGCCATGTTTGAATGCACCTTTCTGATTTAAGAATATGGGCTCTACGCATAAAGCCACAAGCCTGGCTTAAAAGTCTGGAGAGCATTTATTTTCCTAAGTGAAAACCAAGAATGCCTGGTGTGCTGATCAGAGTTTCAGAGCAGCCCCTTCCAGTAGCTTCCTGCCTCCAGAATCAATTGTTTGCATTAAAAGAGACATTAGGGTCTATCCATCAGCAAGCCATACCTCGGTGGGGCCTGGCTTCCAACTCAGGGCTGAGAGAATTCTGCATCTAGTCCGCACCTTGCTTGCTTTCTCTTATCATCCGGATGATCAACTCTACTCAAGCTGGGCAGTAAGACATGAGGGAGTGAACATTAAATTAAATCTATAAAGAGCTTGAAATCAATCACGCCTTCCGTGAAACTAATTTTAGAAAAGAGGTCAGCAGATTTGTAAGAGTCACTTTGGAAGAGAGCTGAGAAATGCGGCTTCATGTTGTCTTTAGAAAAAACCTTTCTGTCATGAGATAGAATCTGTATTGCCTGACATTGGAGTACAGCGGCTGCAGGGAAACAGCAAGTCTCTAGCGGTCAAGATAGGGACTTGATGCTCTAAGAACAGGCCACCGCTGCTCCCCTCCCCCTCCTGAGGAGCAGCAGACACCGCTCCATTCTTCACAGGCCACCAGGCAATCTCTCAGAGACACAGCACATGATGTCAACCAGTGGTAAATCCATGGAGGGGAAGAAAAACCTTTACAACATGTAAAGTTTTGGGGCGCCTGGGTGGCTCAGTCGGTTAGGAGTCCAACTGCGGCTCAAGTCATGATCTTAGAGTTCCCGAATTCGATCCCCACATCGGGCACTGTGCTGTCAGCTCAGAGCCTGGAACCTGCTTCTGACTCTGTGTCTCCTTCTCTCTCTGACCTTACTCCACTCATGCTCTGTCTCTCTCAAAAATAAACATTAAAAACTAAGAAAATAAAAACATGTAAAGTTTAGGCAACTCCAATCAGACCTTCACTCCATGGATCAGCACCTCGACTTTTGCCAAACTGCTATATCACCTGCTAGTATATCCTTAACATCCTCTGAGTCAATGTCTTAATTTTTTTCCATAAAATTTTATTTTAAATTAAAACTGTATGCCTTGACCATATGTGAAATAGAGTATCAGTTGTCAGAAACAGAACGAAAAGTAATTTAAATACATAAGGACAAAATTATGTGCTGCCATTCAGTTCTACCTACCAAATTCTATCAGTGCTACAGATTCTACTAACCAAATGTCGCCTACCAAAGTTTAAGCCCAAACCCACACTCTCTTTGTGAGAAAGGGAGAATAGCAAATGCTAGGCAGGTGGTTAAGACCAAACTGACTCTAAGGCAAGATTTTATCCTTGGTGTAATCCGGAGCACTGAAGAAGAGTCAAAAAGAAAGTAACTTTTCACAGCATCAGTCCATGTTATTTATTTATTATAGGGGGTCAATGTTATTTTAAGCTGTGTATGTAACCACCTGAAATAATCCAGAGTGTCATAAGCTCTATGGAGTTCACACTTTGGGAAAGGGTACGAATTTGGGGAGGTGGGCAAGGAGCTAGGTAGGTAAAGTAATTTTAATACAATATAGGTATACCTTAAAATTTTGATTAATATGAAACTCATCTTCATTTTTACCCCCACCTTTACTGTATGGACTGTATGCACTCTTTGTTTGAGTGACATGGATTACTGAAAAATCTTCTAATGATTTTTCTCACTGCAGTCTTTCTCTCTCTCAGGTTAAGTTTACAAATTCACTCCTATCAGGGGCACGTGGCTGGCTTGGTCAGCAGAGCAAGTGACTCTTGATCTTTGCGTTGTGTGTTCAAGCCCCACGTTGGGTATAGAGATTACTTACAAATAAAATCTTTAAAAAATTCACTCATATCATACCTTTGATGGAAAACTTCCAAACCCTCCTTATCAGATGATTCCAAATGGGGAGCAACCTAGAAGACCCTTGTTAATTCAACTCTTATCTACTAGGTGAGCTAGTAGTTTCCTTGCTATGTCTTAAATATTTAAGCACTCACCCATTTATGATTTTGCTCCTTCTACTTTTTGCACTTTTAAGTCACTCTCAATGCTTCTATGATCTGTGTCTAAAAAGTGTAAAGCAAACCCTGAAAAGAGGAAAGTGAAGCCCTTGGTTTTAACAGAGGAATTTCAGTCATGAGGATTCAAACTCCAAGCCCATAAAAATACATTGTGGTTTATTTCAAGAGAACATTCACCCGCAGTCAGTGCTTTGAGGGTCTATGGACAGGCCAGAAAACTTGAGATGCACAAATGCATCATGGAATTTATAAAAAGAATGCAAAGTATATTCTGTCATCCATCATCTTGCTTTATGTTTATTTACAGCAAATTTCTAAAGTAGATATTAACAGGATGGTTTGTCGGCTCTTGGGAAAGGAAAAGTTGGTCATGAAGAGTCACTACAAATCATGGGCATCAAATCCAGTCACAATAATCTTGTTTCCTTACCTAGGCCTGAGATAGGATAATTGCATGAATTTTATGAAGGTATCTGACAAGACCTCGGAGATGTTTTTATAGACACACTGGAGGGTGGTTTCTAGCAGTGAGTATAACTGCTTTCCCTTGGCTCTGTTGAATTAGACACATGCATGAATGTGACAAGATCATGGCGCTGGTCTGTTGTAGTTGACATAAAGGTTGAAGCAGAAGTAATTAGTTGGCTGACATATCCAGAATCCAAAATGTTCTTCCACGCAGGCTAAGTCCAAGAAGATGAACTTCAATGAAAAGTAAAAAGTAGATCTTGATTCAAATTTTTTAAAAACCATGATGGGGGCACCTAAGTGGCTCAGTAGATTAGGTGTCGATTTCTGATTTCAGCTTAGGTCATGATCTCAAGGTTGTAAGATCAAGCCCCATGTCAGGCTCTGTGCTCAGTAGAGCCTGCTTGGGATTCTGTCTCCCCCTCTCCTTCTGTCCCTCTCCCACTCACACATGTGTGTGCACACATCCACATGTGCATGTGCATGCACTCTCTCTCTCTTTCTCTCAAAATAAATAAACTTAAAAAAAAACCATGAGGTTAAAGAGCTGTGATCTACCTGTACATTCATGAAAAAGACTTGGGTATTAGTATAAACCAGCATGTTGTTATGTTGTAGTGGCAGAAAACCAGTATTTATAATAAAGGCAATGGTAATAATGGTTTTCTTGACATTGATGAATGTTGAAAATGGTGTCCCGTTCTGGGCTGACAGAGTAGGAAGGATAAAGACAAACCAGGACCCATTTGGGAGAGAGTAATGAGGACATTGAACAATGTGCATAAGGAAGTTCAAAAGAATGATGATTATAGTTGGGAAGCTAAGACTACATCAGACAGGTGAATTGTTATTTAAAAAAACCTTAAAATAGCCATGTATAAAGAATTATGCCTAATTACAAACAAGGCCAGTGATATGTATCTCATGCTTTGAGAAACTCTTACCATCTATGTTAGTTGTGGGATGGGAAAAAATGAAAATAACTCTCTATTTACAGCAAGTACAATATACTCAATATAGCCCAAAGGAGTAAATATAAAGCCATTGCTTGAAGTCCAAAGAAATAAATTCCAGTTCCACACAATAAAGAGTGTTCTAGAAATAAAAGTTGTACCAGAAATGGAATTATCCATCTTGCCATTTGTTTACAACTATTTCTTGAGTGAAGACTCTTCGTTATGTGTGGTGACAGATATTGGGTAATTGACACGTGTGCTGAGCCGGTATTTTAAACCAATAACTTATGCTGATTTTAGGACAACATACATGTTTTTAAAAGATGCATAAAAACATATTTATTAGCACTTATGCTTTTCAATAATCAGCTGTAACTCTTTTCTTTAAGATATTTTCTTCAGGCTGACCAAAACTGTGGTGGGTAACTACCTAAATTTCCTTAGAATTAGCAGTTAGGAGCACTCGTATCACTTCCTCTATGAAATTGTACAGCACTACTGTTATGTACCAAAGATCCTACTACAGAACTAGTGGGATCATGAAAAAAAAAAAAAAAAAACCCAACTCTCCAATCTTACAAATAAGGAAACTGAAATGCAATGGGGTAAGTACCTTCCGTAGTGACATATACAATATGAAAGCACAGGTCCACTGGATCTGTCCTGATACTCCACCAGATGTCCATACTGTTCCTCAGGCGACTGTATGTTGACACAGAGATGGACTGAGCTGAACTGAACAACCAGCCATGCCAAATAAACACCATTGCCTGTGTTTATAACCCAGGTCTCACTTGCCATAATGGTTAAACAAATCACATGCTGGAAGATACGCATTTATCATGCTACAATGAAGGCTCCACTGTAGATAGATTTGCGAAAAGATTCCAATGTGGTATCTAAGTGACTTCAGCCTCACATGATGTTATGGGGCCAGCAGCCAATGTTAGAAGGACCCAAGTTGGGAAGTGAGGATATGGTGCCCTCTAGGGAGGGCTGCTTGAAAAGTCGAGTCCTAAGTAAGGGGTCATGGATGATGGAGTTTAAATAGTCCTGTTAAAATCTCATGTCACCGTTGAGAAAGTTTTCAAATAAAATAAGTATTAGGTTTTTAGGTAAGGTGTAATATATCTACCAAAAATAAAACATCAATTGCTGAATCGAAGTATTAAAAATAGCTGATATTAAGTTCTATAAGACAGAAACTTACACAGGGAAGCTGTCTGAAGAATACAATAGTCTCAGCTGAACTTCTTTTTTTTTTTTTTTTTAAGTTTAGTTAGTTATTTATTTTGAGAGAGAGTGAGTGTAGGCAGGGCAGAGAGAGAAAGAGAAAGACAGAATCCCAAGCAGGCTCTGCACTGTCAGCACAGAGCTTTATGGGGGGCTCAGACTCATGAACTGCAAGATCATTATCTGAGCCGAAATCAAGAGTTGGATGCCTAACTGACTGAGCCACCTCTGCGCCCTTCAGCTGAACTTTTAAGTTAGTAAACATGCTTGGGGAATTTCCCTCTTTGGATTTCAAAAGCAAGAGTGTAGAATATTCACCGCATCCATTTATTTGCTTCAACCAAATAAGAGATTACTTTTGCAATCATCTTTCCTATAAAAGATCTGTTTAATCTATCCCAGTGTCTCCCTGCATATCTCATTTCACCTTGGGTGGTTTGTGGCAATGTGAGCAGAATGTCTGCAGAGAAGAAATACAGATGGAAGGGTGTGAAGGACATAGGGATAAAGGCAACTCCTGAGGTTTAAAAAAGTCTGGAAAATATATTGAGTTTCTTAAAAAGAAAAACTGTCCAACAGCAACAAATTCAAACTGGCCACTTAAAAGACCCACCCACGAATTTTCATTTTGACTCAACAGTAAGCTTGGGTTCAACCTACACTTAATGATGTGGTCAAGTCTCTCAACTGGATGGATCTGAATCCCAAGACACCGAGAAGGTCTCTGTATTGTCCTCTTCCTCTTAGCTGAGACACTGACATTCCTTTAACACGTGTACTAATTAGTTGTTGCTGAGTGAAAAACCACCCCAAAACTCAGTGCCTTACCAAAAATGCAACCATTTTTTATTGCTAAGGAGCTTAGCAGGGGACTCACTCTTGTGTCTGCAGTCAGCCACAGTTCAGCCAGGAAGCTGTGTGAATCTCTGGCAGCTTAGCAGACTCCCCTCTTTTCCAGTAAACATCATGCTTCAGAAGCTGGCCCAGGCATTTTCTCAAGATAAAAGCAGAGGAACAAAGGGTAAGCAGAGGCACTCAGGAGCTTGTTCAACCTCTGTACGTGTGTGAAGTTTATTACTGTCTCATTGGCCAACGCGAATCAGAACTCCGAGCCCAGAGTCAGTGCGGGAAGACGTCCCCAAAGGTCCTGGATATGGGGAATTTTGAAGAACCAGGGAGGGTAATGCGATCCGTTTACCAGGACAGGGGACAGGAACTGATAGGATCCAACTAGAAGTAAGGGGCACACAGCCAATACCTCAGACAAAGGTACGAATGAATCACTTCGACACATGCCTGACAGCAGTTTCTTTGACGAATGGGAGTTGAGAACGGGAAGAAGCAAGAGGAAAGCAAAAGAAAGTCTCAGAAGGGGAATACAGGGAGGATATAATCAAGTCCACTGCTCTCAACCTTACTGCTCACCAGGAGTCGGGAATATTGATTCAGTCTTGAAAAATGGATAGAGAAAAGAAAAGAGAAGTCGTTCATAAGAGAGATGCCAATGAACCCAGGCTTAGAAACAGTAATGTTCATAGCACTAAATCCTGGGAGACTCTTCTTCCAACGGAGCATCTAGCTTGTATTAAATACATGATAGAAAGGGCATATGGACCCATCCTCTTCACTGGACTAAATCAAACCAAACATTGAGTAAGGAGGCCTCTGTCTTCTCAGCTGATTAGTGAAATACTTTGAAGGAAAACATACTGAAATATTTCAGGTTTTAGAAGCAAGACTGACCCTGACTCACTCTGCCTAACAGCAGGGCATGCTTTTTCTGATAAAGTTAAGTCATGATGAAAAAATACTGATATGATATCAGTCATAGGATATGTGTATAGTCCAGACTCTTGTACAACAAGCAATCTTGTCAAATGATCGGGTTTGGAGGTTTTGTGCCAATGAAGACTGTGGTAAAAACAAAAATGATGTTGCAGTAGTTTCCAGAAAGAACTCGTGGTTTATATGGAAAGTAGAGAAGTCACAGATATCACATTCTTTGGTTGCTTCTGGGAAGACATTTAAATAAAAGTATCGTGTCTGCCACACAAACAAACCTGCTAATGATATTCACACCAGAAGCTTCCAGCTTCTCAAAGGGACTCCCTTTCATTAGTCAGAGAGGAAAGAGGTGGGAAAAGTCAAGTCACCTTAAAGAAAATGAATCTCACTTAGCTCTTACAAGGTGTCGACTTCTGGGATCAATGTCACCACCCTACAGGAGAGTGAAGAGAAGTCTGCAGTTACGACTTCAGTATATTGTATGAGGCTTTCCCATATAATAAAATTGTGATGGTGTCGTTTTGAAAATGAAATGCATTCACTTAATCCTGATCTTTAAAGAGTAAAGAAGACAGAAGGCTCTCTGTCCTTTAGCAAAGACCCTCAGCCAAGTCAGGTCCAGAGCTGGGGGGAGCTGAGTGAGAGAAACACTTTGGGGCTTGCAGGACACCTGGCAGCCGGCAGAGAGGCCGCGTCAATGTGCAAATTGGCACAGGCATTATAAAAAGGCACCCAAAATGTCAGGCTTTCAAAGAAAAGTCTAGCTGCTCTCAGCTACAGTGTGAGCAAAAGGACTCCGTGTCAACATGGCCCATAGTGCTTTTGAAATGAAGCCCACAGAGAGTGGCTCCCTGGAGCAAGCTCAATGCCGACAGGCATCTAAATGAGGACTAGTTCATGTGCAGAAACTGGAGAAGAAAAATCGAGTGCCTCGCAAATCCATTAAGCAGGGAGGAGGACCTAAAAATGGCTTCACCTGGTACTCTTACTATCAATAACAATTCAATACATTATGTGCCCCCAGATTTCCCAAAAGGAGGCCCCACTCATTCAGAGTTTGAAATCCTCAGTCATGGAGTGGAAACGTCACCTCTGGATTCCCCAAGAGTAATCTGAGGCCCACGCAACCTGCAAAGGTTCTACTGAAGGCTGAAGGGTCCCCCATCCGGGTTTCCTGACGCTGCTCTGGACCAGACAGCAATGGACAGTCATCAGACGTGATCCTTTCATACGACCCAAAGGACAAAGGATCCTTAATGTTCTCTTTGTTACATGAGGAGCTTTGGAAAATATTTGGAGGCATGAATGACAATCATATAAATCTTCCAAAATATACTTCCAAGTTCGTTTTATTTCAGTGCTAATTTCACGCTAAACTCCATCTGCTTCCACTTTATTTTCAACATAAAAAAAGAGGGAGACAATTCCCAAATCCTTTAATCTACTTGTGTGATAACATCTGTTTTCTCAGTTTTATAATCAATTTTCGAAAAATCATAGCACCAAGAGAAGTTGTCTTTCCCATTGGGTCGCAAAAGGAGAGATATTCACAATAAAACCAGAACATGCTGCTCCTTGGACCTGACAAGGCACTTCCCGTTCCCAAAGCCTTTATCTCACTCGATGCTTATAACTGATAATAATAATAAAATAATTATTATAAATTGTGAACACTGCAGAAAAGATAAAATGTTAAAAACGCTTGATTTATTTTAAAAATTTTTTTTCAATGTTTTATTTATTTCTGAGAGAGAGACAGCATGAGCAGGGGTGGGTCAGAGAGAGAGGGAGACACAGAATCTGAAGCAGGCTCCAGGCTCTGAGCTGTCAGCACAGAGCCCAGTGCGGGGCTTGAACCCACTAACTGTGCGATCATGACCTGAGCTGAAGTCGGACGCTCAACTGACTGAGCCACCCAAGCATCCTACAAATGCTTGATTAAAAAAATTTAATCTTTACAAAAATCGTGTAAGGCAAGTGTGATTACTGTTCCCATTTCTATAAGAAGAGAAAATGGAAGGTTCTGTCAGTTATCTCAGGTCACACAGATGCTACTGTTACTTTCTAAAATTTTTAAAAATATTTATTTATTTTTGAGAGAGAGAGAGACAGAGCCTGAGTAGGGGAGAGGCCAAGAGAGAGGGAGACACAGAATCCCAAGCAGGTTCCAGGCTCTGAGCTGTCAGTACACAGCCTGATGTGGGGCCTGAACTCATGAACAGAGAGATCATGACCAAGCCTAAGTCAGATACATAACTGACTGAGCCACCCAGGGGACCCCAGACACTACTGTTCTTAAGCCTTAATTGTGTATCAAACCATTTAGAAACTTATTTTCCTGGCTAGCTACAACAGAGTTAAATAATAATTCAGTCTTGATCAATACTCTGAGTTCATTCATATCAAAGGAAGTACACAGATAGTTTCTTTGTTAAAATCAATTCGCAGTCCTTTTTATTGCAAATATATGGAATTTTCAGGATCCTAAAGAAAGATAAGAAAATAATCATTTACATGCTGAATAACAAGCATTCTCAAAACCCCCTAATATAAAGGCCTCTGATCACCCAAATGTACATTTATTGTTGCTTGAAGAGAAGGTGCTGGTGTGAAAAGTGCGGTAAGGCTTAGTGTCTTCTAATGTATTAACTCTCAGAAGCCACTCCAGGAGAATATGGGGAAACCCCTTTCATCAGTCTGTGTTTCTCCTATCTGGCCAGATTATGATGAGAAAGTTCATGAATCTGATATGAATAAAACTGCATAGGTCAGATCACTGCAGCCAAGGTGGAGAGTTGGGACATGTGTATCAATCAAGCTAGCATCTCAAATTGCTAGGATAATGTAACCTTCAGTGCCTCTCTGTGATGAGTTTGGGGCAACCTAATGTGTCTGTGTCTGACGTTACTTAACAAGCATGAGGGATGGCAGCCTACATGTGTTTAATGCCAGTGTTTGAAAGAGGAATTTACAGCTTCCCGGGATGCCTTCAGTTCAATCACTGACTCCCCAGAACTACCGATGATGTCATAGAATCGAGATGGAAAACTCAGTACAGGCTGAGNAAGAAGTGGATAACTAGCTCATGAAATATTGAGCATTCCAAACATTTAAGAGCTTTACATTTTTTTCTTCCTTCTCCTTTTTGTGTCCTTTAGCAAACTGCCACTTACACAACAGCCGTAATTTAAAAATCCTTAGGAAAGATCCCGTCTGGTTCCTTCTCCCAGGACATGGTGCAAATCTCTTTCTTTATCAGACCCATCCCTACTGCCTCAAGTCTACTCATTTGCCCGTTGTGCAAGCCCAAGGCATGACATACTCTCAGGGATAGGACAGATGCCCAGGAAGAGAACCACAATGACCCCTGCAGAAGACTGGCTCGGCTCAGCCCCAGTAGGAGATCGCTAACTAGGCCTGGCAGGGAGCCCTGCCCGAGTCTCACCAAAATGCACAGAAATTAAACAACAGTTTGATTTCCCAGTGGATACGAAAGCTCCCTTTCCCTTTCAGAACCTCATGGTTCCCTGTGGAAAAAGTTTTTCTTTTAGCGAGTAGATTCCATGAGAATAATGATGGGATTTTAATGACATCTGTCACAAAGAAATCATCATTGCATTATTTTAGATGTACTTGGGACTCTTTCCTCCTTAAATATGACTTATATTCTATCAAACTTTAGTATTAAGCTATATTAGGCCATCACCTTTCCATCTTAACATATTACAGCAGTTTTTGAAAAAATCCTTTTCTATTTTTTCTTGGGAAATTTGCTTTCACTTAATTAGAATTTTCAGCAGCTAAGCTGTTCTCAACACAGGGACACCCAAAATATCATTTCAAAAATTTCTCAGTGTCTCCAAAAGATAGATGAGGAGAGGATTTTGGGGTTACTATGATATGTCGTTACTCTAAGAAGTAGGTGACATCATTTAAAAATTCCTAAAAGTCAGCATATAAAAGTTATTTTTAAAACTACAACTTAAAAACTCACTGGATACAAATGCCTATGGCAAGATAAAAAAAAATCCTTACATCAAAATGTAAATTTTAAGCCCATTATTTTGCCTCTGGGAATTTTTTAAGTGATATTACCTACTTCCTAGGCTAACTAGTATCTTAGATAGGTTCTTATATATCTTCTGGAGAATGAAAATTTTTGGGATATTTTGGATATGTCTGTTTTGAGAAAAAGTTTCCTTGCTGAAAAATTCTAATTAAGCAGAAGAACATCTTCTTACAAAAAATAAAAAGGATTTATAAAACAAAAATCTGTTACAATATTATAAGAGATTAATTACAGTACATTATGTTACTGGTAAATTACTAAAAATATATTCTATTTTGTAGTGTGTAAGATTAATCAGGTTTTATTTATTGTAATTGATTATTGATGTATTTAGATTAATATCTGTAATTTTAAGATGTCTACTAATCATGCCTTTCATCTTTTTTTCTCTATAACATGCTCAGTTGAAATGATATGTTTTAATTTTTTTTCTCCTCTGCTGGTTTAGAAGTTCACCATTTTATTTCTCCTCCTCGTTTTACTGTATCTAAATTCATCATTTTTCCCTTTCCTATTTTTAATCTCCCAATTTCTCTGAATTTTGTTTTGTGTGATTCAGCACCATCTTTTCAATGCATTAGTTCTCTCTTGAAGTGGATCTAGTTTGAAGTTTATTCCTTAACTTCAGGGACATCATTTTCGTTTCTATGATTTCCAATTGGTTAATTTGCTCTTGTTTTATTAATGCTTCATACAGCCACTACTTCTTCCTTTACTTGCTGAAGATTCTAAAACAAACTCCATTATATGGGGATGCAAAAGACTTTAATGTGGTTTTAATGTAATTGGTGATTGATCTCTATCATCGACCTGTTCTCATCTGAAGGATGAATAAAAATCACTAACTCCTGGGGAGGGAGAATCTGGGTGGAGGATGGCATTTGGAAAGGAGCACTTTCTAATTTGTGGCATGATACAAATTTTGTCATCATGATCTGCTTTCTTTTTAAAGAAACTTACTAATATATTCAATAATAAAAATACAAGAATAAGGCATTTTTGGAATAGAACCTGGAGGACGGCCAAAATACATTTCATTATTTTCACAATAATGCATCTTGGCAGTTTATGTAATTGAACATTTATTAAACAACAACTCTTCAAAGAGGGCTGCGTTTTAGTGTGGATTTAAAGAAAGTTTTTTAGGACTGCATTATTATTTACATGTTCTCAGAACCACATTCATCTTCTGATTGCTGATTTAAAGAGGCACTTGTCTTGGGATCTGTTTTCCTCAAAGGTTCTGTAATTTTAATCTGCTATTGAATCTTGAGTCAGAGGATAGGGCCATCCCACTTTTCACCTGGACTGTTGACTCCATTGCAAGGTAACTGGACAAACCCCAGACCTGGGCCATCTGGTAGCTCAGCCAAGGCTGAGAGGCTGTGTTTTGAGAATATGGTTCTCAGGAATGAGATGGGGTGGCGGCTCTTTCCAGGTCTTTTGAAGGGCAGAGGATCTCCATTCCAATCCCTGGTTTCCAGCTTTGAACCTGGTCCCAGGTGCCTGTCTTGAATAAGGTTCATTCAGTATCCATTGCTCAGAGAGACTACCCTTCCATCTATCTATTTCTTGTTTTCAATCCCTCTTACTGCTTTTTGTTTCTGTTTAGTTTCTATTTTTACCTAAAAGATTTTAAAAAATCTTTACACTTGGTAGGGATAGGGAAGGTGGAAGGGAAGCCTTGAAATGTCAACTAAATGCAATAAATTGTCACTCACTAAAAAGAAAAATAATCAGCTAAAGCAAGAACATTTTAGCCAGAAACTTCACGCGAACTCTTTAAGCTTCCATGTCCAGATCTTAGAATTTCAGTGTGGCTTAAATGAGAAAGGATTATTTTAAGATAACCCCATTGTAAACTTCTTTCCCAACTATAAAGACACAACATTATGTACTAGTTATGCTTATCATCTAGTCTATCATGGCTGCTTCCTTAGTCAGGGTAGCTTGAGCAAGTTGGCTAAAATGTTTATTCCTAGTATGCAATTCACTCTTTAAATGTCTTACTATGACTTTTCAATATAAAATATGCAAGTGAAAGTACAAAATAAGGTAGTGGTCTACATATTAAGATTGTCTGTTTTTATCTGAACTTTTACAACATATAGAAAACTGAGATTTAATGCTCGAAATAAGATCTTTTATTAATAGATAATTTGTATTTGTTTAGAACTTTTGATTAAAAAAGAGGATTTTCCTGTTTCGATTGATCTGAGTAAGAAGGTGGATATTTTATTAGAAATGTAGAGGGTGACATTTTCTAAATGTACATTCTTTCCCATATAAGGAATCTTCTGACGTACAGTTTGAAGTTTACAAGCTTAAACCCAAATAAGGCTCAAACCAAGAAAAACTTTTGAAAGAATTTCCTAATCAAATCTGTTATCCAAGAATTTCATTTTTAGGAAATGGCAAGAGTGGGTGGGTCATGCCATCCAGCACTGGAAGCTTTGATAAGCATCTCCAAAGGCTGGTAAGTCAAAGCTATCCTTTTACAATGCAAACAGCCATCCAACTTTTATTTTCGAAGATAGCTGAGCCACAGGAACAAATATCACCATTCAACAGGCAAAGAATTGCATGTTATATGGAGAGAAATTGAAATAAAATGATATTGTAGTGAAACAGACAGAGATGAACACAGACTGACTGATTGCTTCGGCAGTTGGACCTGGTGTGCCATTTGGGTAAGACATCTAAGGTCATCATTCAGCATGAATACTTCTCCAGCTTGTCCATTTTCTTGCAGATTTCTGAACAGTCTCTTAGTAATTTTTCCTGCTTTGTAAAAAAAAAATGTGGACAGCACTGTCTAGCCAAAGAAGCCAATAAATGGAGATATGCCTAAGGTTCAAAAAGAAGCAAAAAGTAAATGCTGGCTTTGCTGAATATGTTTAAGCTGGCTCTCCTTTTAGATCTCCACTAACAAAGTTAGGTTAATCATTGATGAAATCATCTAGAAAATTGAATCAAACAAAACCTTGTGTTGACTGAGTTATCCAAGTAATCCTGGTTTGGGCTATAATTCTATTTATAATTGCATCTGTTCCTCCTTATCCCTGCCAACAGAGAACAGAGGCCAGCGTCTGCTTGCCAGCCCCCATTCGCTGCCTCTCAGTGTCAGTTACTCTGTTGGAATAACACGAATTCACAGTCATGGGGGGGGCGGGGAGGGGCTGGCCCCCTAGGTTAGAGTTGTCCCACAACCCCTGTTGGACTGGATTTTTTTGAGACAGAAAAGTAAGCTTTAAGGAATACGATACCAGTGTGACAACTTCTTTCCAAATGCAAGGTTCATCATTTTTGAAGAAAGAGACAGTGCACGAGGAAACGTTTTTCATAAGCAAGATTTTTAACAGAGTGCGTCTCTCCTTTATTCTATTCTGCAGACCATATCGACCATTGGGATCTCTGCTTCTGAGCAACGGACAGGAAGACACACGGACCTGGAGATCGGGGCGGAGGGGGCTGCCATCTCTTGCAGGACTGAACTAGAGTCTGAGTGAAATGAGCAAAGCACACCCCATCTTCACCAGAGCTCTCTCCCTAGCCAGAGCTTGCAGCTGGCTACTTCCAGCAGATGCTAAAGCTCAGGGGGTCTAGGCCTTTCCATGTAGTCATGTAAATGTATGTAAAGCTCTGTAACCCATTAGCAACCATCTATTTTTGAACGGGCTGGCTACTTCCAGCAGATGCTAAAGCTCAGGGGGTCTAGGCCTTTCCATGTAGTCATGTAAATGTATGTAAAGCTCTGTAACCCATTAGCAACCATCTATTTTTGAACGGGCTGGCTACTTCCAGCAGATGCTAAAGCTCAGGGGGTCTAGGCCTTTCCATGTAGTCATGTAAATGTATGTAAAGCTCTGTAACCCATTAGCAACCATCTATTTTTGAACGGGCTGTACATGTTCTAAACCTTTCTTTCTGAACTGTTAAGAACACTTTGGTGATGACGTAAGAGAGGAGACAGCCTTATGGGCAGGGCCCCAGTGGAGACCCACCAGCTCACATTTTGTCCCTCAGGCTGTTTGCTTGCACAGCCCCCACCCCCCCCCCACATTGCCTCGGGATCCCTGCTGTTACGTGTGGGCTTTTGAATGAGTAGAGTGTCACCCTGACCACACGATGTGATCGTTTCCTGAACAGATAGGGAGAAATACCGCACTCCCCAACTAATACGAGCTTTGCAGTTCCAAGATCTGAAACAGACTCTCATAGTTAACTAAAAAGAAGACAACTGTGAATTTGAGGGCTGACAACTTCAAAGCTCAAGAGATGGTGGTTTAATTTTTTTTTTTTTTATTTTCCTGGCTAAGATACAAATCCTCAAGCCAACCCACTTCAGTGTCCCATGCTCTTGCCTGGTTTTCTTCTTTAAACCCATTTTTGATGGTCCTGGCATCGCTTCCCTCCCGACTCCCATCTGGTTCCAGCTGTTCAGTGCCTACGAATTTCTGTCAAATACAGTGGACTGCTGCACATTTACCTGACACCCAACTTGCATTTTGAAGCAGGGGGTTTACCCTCGCATTGCTGGAAGTCCCTTCGCAGACATGGCCTTTAGCTTTGGCATTGGTATCAGGCTGGAATGTGAGGGCTGAACAAGAAGATTAAAAGGTTTTCATGATCACCTATGACTCTGCAAGGCACGGTCTGTTGATTTCACGATTATTAAGTTAAAGATCGGCAGCCAAAATCCGAGCATAAATTAAGCGAGTTCCCATGCTCTCAGTCAAGCTATGTGACCAACCGACAAAGCTACATCAACAGGCTGGAGCCCCGAAGACGCGGGTGTCGATTACAAGCATATCTGCATCCATATGTTGTTCTTGGACCAAATGTCTTATGGACCTGGCTCAGTCAGAGATACCGACTCAACATATACACAACTACTTGCCTGGGTAGACAGATCGCTTCCCTTGATGGCTTTTCATAATTTCAAACTGCCAACAGTTTCACGTTCTTTTACCCTCCCATTCTAGAATGTTCCCATTCATCAGTGAATAGTCTTGAATCAGTATCAAAGTATATAATATTTTTTAAAGAAGAGTCATAAAAATTGTAACCATATGTCATTGACATTTTGTTGAGAATAAGACACATATTTAGGGTCGTCTGTTGTCAATAGAGTCTATGGAGCAGAACAAATGAGTCACAGCAAAGACCGTGACAAAATATGGTGAGCACATTGGAAAACAGTGGAGGGATAATGAGGTAATCGTGAAGCAAAAAATTTACATTCTGGCAAACAACTGAGCCCAGCAACATAGGATATTTTAAAGGCTTCTTTCTCCTATGGTTTGTTAATTCTGACTGTTCTTGGAAAACTTGTGCTTTATGACATTATTTAGATGAACAAAAGTGACACCAACCGATGGGCTTTGTTCTGGGGGGCTTCTCTCTTCTGAGTGGAGGTAGCTATTTTAAGATTCTAAAAAACAATTTGTCAACTTAATGGCAATCATGAGATGATGTAATTTTCTAAAAATGTGTTGTGAGCATCTCAACAGGAGATGAATGGGACAGGGCTTGCTATCATTTAGGACAATCTCCACCTTCAGAAATCCAATTTCTGTTACACACTAGAGCATTTGGTCCTAGTAAGGAAAATGAAATTGGCTGAGATTCCCAAGAATCTTGGGTTTCACACACACACACACACACACACACACACACACACACGCACTCACACATGCACACACCCCTCTTGCACTTGTGTGAAAACAATTCCATAAATGTGTTGGAATGCATGGTGTGCCATAGAACTACATTGTTTATAGTCATTGGTTTTAAACACATCTGCAAAGATGGAAGAATCAGCATTTTGTTTCTGGAACTACACTTTGGGGACAGCTGGGCAAAAAGCAAAGCAGTTTGCTTAAAGGGAGAGGAGTTGGAGAGATTTGCCTCATCTGAGCAACCCAACTGGCAGGGACCATAAGTGCCCTGGTCCACAGCATATCCCCCGGCCATCAGAGAACCTGAAAGCTGTGCAGGGCAGCAGAGTAAATCATCCATTCCTCAATCCTCCATTTCTACCAAAGCTCCGCAGATACTAACATGTCCTCACACCCCTCTGCGGCCCTGCGGCCTCACACCAGAATGCCCATTCATGATGATTTTCCCATCCCAAATGGCCTGTGCTGTGTATTTTAACCAGTTCATTTGTTTATGAAGTGGCAGAGATGTGGGACAAAGATAAACTCAGGGAGGGACGTGTCCACGAAGACAAGACCTTGTCCCCACTGGGGCGGAGCTCCATTCTGTGATGTGGCCAGGCGTGCCTATCAAATACTTGCAGCAAGTGCCTGTAACAATCACACATATTGGTCCATTTTAGCTTTTGTGAATCTGCAGGTTGATTTCCTAATTCAGTTGGGACGAGGGTGGGGTGGGGGGAGAGGAAAGCAGCATGAAGGTTTGCTGTGGTGGCTTTGTTTGCTTGCTCGATTTCCCTCCCAGCTCTTCTCCAAGACAGACAAACCCGAGCGCCTGCAGCTCCAGCATCTGTAAGGCCCCTCCTGCAGCCGAGCGGTCGTGTCCCTGCGATGAGGCAGGTGCAGTTCCTTGGGGCACGTGAGTCAGTTGGACGTTTATCACAAAACAGAAGATGGGCCTCAGACATTCAATAACAGGCTGTTCTACCAAGTTACAAACATTTTCACGTCAATAAGATTTCTAACAGGCTTTAGTGGCAATTGTTCTTCCACTTAACAAGTGAGAAAAGAACACAAATCCAGTTGGAATTACATTACATTGCATTTTCCTCATTATGCATCTTTTCCCATGATACCCTAAAATACGTAATGTTCTAACACACACACACACACACACACACACACACACAGCTTATTTTACACTACAGCAGCTGACATTGTGAGTTCTGGAGCTCACGTACTATCTGCACCATTTAAATCTGTGTAATCTTGAGCAAGTGACCTGACTACCCCACCCCTGTCTCTCTAGTGGGGTCAAACCGAGCTGCCTGCCCCATTCTATGGATGTCCTTATCACCTACTCCTTGAAGGCTTAAAAAATGTTTCCTCCAGAAGCCCTACAATTGCACTCCCATACCCGGCCCCACATCATAATTCTGCACGGTGGCAGCCCCTGTGGCAGGGAACACGAGTCATTCTTCTGTGTCTCACTCATGTGCACCACCACACAGTTTCCTCCCGGTGCAGAGTTTAGTTGCTTATCTAAACTTCATGATTCGAAAAGAATCTTCTGAAACCTACACACTGCCATGAGAATTTGTGCCTGGTAAAAGGAGAGATTTTGAAATTTCTATCTGCCTTCCCAGCTAGGTGTTTATGACAACTCAAATGGAGTGGACTGGACACTTTTATATTGCGTCATTCAGTTGGGTTAAATGAAACACTCGCACAAGAGTGCTTGGGGTCAGGACACCCTGTGGCCCAACTAGGCCTTTTGTCCCTAGATTTGGGAAAAGCGCAAATACTTGGGATTTTCCTCTATGGGGACACCTGCTTGCATTTACTGTGAATCTCATGAGAATGTTGAACAGGACACTCACGTGTGAAGGAGTGAGCCTCATAATGAAGGACATAATAAGCTTGATGACAGGAGGGCACTGTTCCTGATTACCAATGTGGCTTTGAGAAAATGCTAATGAAACTTTAAAATGCCACTTAAATAAATTCAACAAATTTTTTCCTACAAAAACCCTTCTAATCATCATCCTACCATTAATATTTTTAATGTTTGTTTATTTTTGAGAGAGAGAGAGACACAGAACGTGAGTGGGGAAGGGGCAGAGAGAGGGAGACACAGAATCAGAAGCAGGCTCAGGGCTCTGAGCTGTCAGCACAGAGCCCGATGTGGGGCTCAAACCCATGAACTGTGAGATCCTGACCTGAGCCAAAGCTAGACTCTTAACCAACTGAGCCACTCAAGCTCCCCTACCATTAATTTTTAAATGTTTATTTATTTATTTTTGAAAGGAAGAGAGAGAGAGAGAAACAGTGAGAGAGAGAAAGAGAGAGTCCCAAGCAGGTTCCACACTGTGAGTGTCCCAGTGCAGAGTTTGAACTCACCAACCGCATGTTCATGACCTGAGCCTAAACCGAGGTGGACACTTAACCAGGTGAGCCACTCAGGCACCCCCTACCATTAATTTTTGAAACCCTTGCTGATATTATCTCAAATCTCCGAAATATATGCTACTGTCAGTGTGAAAAGGAAACAAGAATAGCCAGTAAATATATAAAAAGATGCCTTACTTTCAAAAACAGAAATGCAGCTGAACACAGCAATATGATCCTCTCTTACACCCAGACAACCAACAAAGATCAAAAAGTCTGACAGCACGTGTACTGTTGAGGAAGTGCATATGAGGGCGCGAAAGGGCACCGTGTTTTTGGAAACAGTCCAGACACATTGCTGAAGCTGTAGAAGGGCCCTGCACTCGGGGACCAGGAGATTTGTAAGAGCAAACAAGGAAACAAACCAAAAGGGAAAAAAAATCTAAAAGTCCATCCGCAGTAATAGCTGTTTCAGGAAAGTATCTCCAGATGCTAAAATTAGTGGCAAAAGTCTGAGGAAGAGCAGGGGAGTCTCAGAGGGTCTCCCTATAGGTTACTGGTGAGTTGCAGAAGGCACTAGATGGATGGAATGCTTGTGTGCCCCAGATTCTTAGGTTGGAACCCTAATCCCCCACTGTGATGGGATTTGGAGATGGGGCCTCTGAGAAGTAATTAGATGATGAAGGTAGAACCCTCATGAGTGGGGTTAATGCCATTATAAGAGATGCTAGAGATCTCGCTCTCAGCTTTATGCCATGTGAGGACACATGAAGAAAATGATCATCTGCTAAAGAGGAAAAGGTCCCCCCAGACTCCAGGTCTGTGTGCACCTTCACTGTGGACCTCCAGCTTCCAGAACGATGAGAAACAAATGTTTTGTTGTTGAAGATACCTGATCTCTGGAACTCAGGTCTGGCAGTCCCATTCAGCTAAGGCAAGAAACCAGTAACTTCACAGAAGATAAATATGGCAGACACCATGACAATTATGTGACCAGTAAGGGGACACATTGACATCATGTCCCCCTAGCAGGCTGCGCTGAGGATACCTTGTGGCTTCTGTGACATGCCTGTCCCAAACAGCAAAGCTGGAAGCTAATCAGGAGAATGCATCAGTCTAAAACCAGACTACAGGTCATTCTAGAAAGCAATGGGGCTGTGTTTTTCAAAATCTCACTTTCAAGAAAGACACAGGAAGACCTAAAAACTGTTCTAGATCAAAGACCAAAGGGCTATGACATCTAAATGCAATGCAATTCTTGAATCCCTGACCAGGAACAAAAAATAGTGGGTCACTTGGAAAAATCTTAATAAGGCTTATGAATTAGATATTATTATTGTGTCAGTGTTAATGTCTTGATTTTGATCATTATATTATAGGTATGTGAGAGAAGTGTTTTCAGAGGTGCCTGAGTGGCTCAGTTAGTTAAGCGTCTGACTTTGACGCAGGTCATGATCTTGCAGTTCGTGAGTTCAGGCCCCACATCGGGCTCTGTGCTGACAGCTCACATTCTGTGTCACAGGATTCTGTGTCTCCCTCTCTCTCTGCCCCTCCCTTGCTCATGCTCTGTCTCTCTCTCTCTCAATATATAAATCAATCAATAAAAATATTAAATATATATTTTTTAAAAAGAAGTGTTTTCAGAAAATATACCTGAACTACTTTGAGCTCTTAAAAGAGCATACTATGTATGAAGTTTTTCTTAAATGTTTCAGAAAAACAATAGGTGTGTGTGTGTATGTGTGTGTATGTGTGTGTGTGTGTGTGTGTATTAGAGAAAGTGAGAGAAACAGAGCGAGACAGAAAGACAGGGAAGAGAGAGAAAGAAAGATGGCAATTTTAAGTGTGGTAAATGGTAACATTCGAGGAATCTGGGGGGAAGGATATGTGAGATTCTTTATGCTATTTTACAAATAAAATATATTTAGAATTTTTTGTAAATCTGAGTGTTCTTCACAACAAGAAAGGAAAAGGTAAAGCAAAGCAGGGGACTGATGGGCACAGTGTTCAGGGGTTACCTGCAGAGGAGGGAGGAGCTTGGGAATGAGGAAAAGCAGAATGACCAGGGTTAGGTGAGTGATGAGGGAGCAGCTGAGGAAGAACAGTGGAAAGAGCTTTCTGGGCTGGGAAAGAACAAACACAAAAGCTCACAGGTGCATGTCTCATATCAGGTGCTCAACGGCAGCCACCTTTAACCTGGGCAGCAAGGGGTTGTTGGGGTTTAGAACTATTAAAGCAAAGATTTTCAGTGTTAACAATGGTACAATTCAAGATCTCTGTACTTCTCCCAGGAAACTGGATAATTCATAAAATTTAAGGTACAATTTAATGTGCAACTAGAAGCAAATGTTAGAAATGGTAGAAATGTTCAGGTGCTAAAAATTCCAATGAACAATGATAGGGTGTACACTTCTAAATATAAAGAAATCAAAATACAATACTGAAAATACCAT
This sequence comes from Crocuta crocuta, assembly GCF_008692635.1. Taxonomy (NCBI): domain Eukaryota; kingdom Metazoa; phylum Chordata; class Mammalia; order Carnivora; family Hyaenidae; genus Crocuta; species Crocuta crocuta. The sequence goes on from NW_027536464.1 coordinate 9,766,785, forward strand.
TTTTCCGTATAGTCACATTGCCTCATCGAAAGGCAATAATTAAAATAGGTCCTTTAAAAAAATCTCAGAACCTGTTCCATTTTCTCAAAAGTATTGGACCTGAGTGCTGGGCTATTATTTCCAAAGCTAGGTAGTATTTAAGCATCTAAGTAGGGAAAAGAAAGATAATGCCATATATCTCCTCTTACCCACAATATCTGTAGGGCACTTCCCCTTCAAAAATGACATGGAGTGGTGAGCCTACTTAAAAAACTAAAAATACACGTATATCTCTCCATCCATCCAACCAAGAGTCATTTATTGCCTTATAATAAAACCCTGTAGCTATCTGATGAGGTAAGGCAATAACTAAATAATTACCACAAAAAATAATGTGTTCAAGAAGTGCTATGGAAATTGAAAAGAGGAAGGGATTGCCTATCAATGGACTCAAAGGGAAAGTCACAGGTGAAGGAAGAAATGAGTTGGATCGGGAAGGCAATAGGAGCTGAACAGGAAGAGGATAAAGACAGGTTTCTCTGAGCAGCTGGTAACGTGCATGGCATATGTGGGAAATGCCCAGAACCTTGAGTGGCTGTGGTGTACGGATAGTTGAAGAAAGAATCTACTAGAAAGTGAGGCTGGAAAGGTAGGTTGGAAACAGGTGACATACGATCCCTTGAGGCAGTAATCATGAGCATAAAAGCACTGAGGAATAAAGGACTCACGATCCAAGCTGTGTGCTGATGTGTTAGTAGAGGCAAAGTGTGGAAGGTGGATTATAGACAGATGGTATGAGGAGACCAGTGACCAGTTGGAAGGCTGGAATAAAACCCTCAAGGAGGTTGCAAAGACAACAAAAACTTGGGAAAGAAATCATGAGCAACTTATCTAGATCACTGAGGTCAGGGAGATGTTGACTTATGCGGGACATGGAATTGTCAGCACTGGGGGCACAATCAGATGTGGGGAGGCAGGGAGCAGGCAGGGTTAAACATAGTTGTAGTATGAGATTAACTGGATCAACTAAGATACGAAACTCTTAAAAAAAGAGGAACCAGATTTATGAGTCTAGAAAATGTGTTAGCCATGGATCCTGTTGAGTTTGAGGTAACTAAGGGGCTCTGGGATGAAGCCATCAAGGGGCAGAGCTCAGATACTGAAGAGAAGGTGGAGACAGAACTACAGGTATCTGTGCACAGAGGAGAGCAAACCTGTGTGAGCGAATGAATCCCGTAGGGAGGTTCTTCAGGGAAGGCAGGAAGAAGATGTAAGGCTAGACCCCTGGTGAATCCCAACATTGAGTGGCCCATTTCCCTTTAAGGTATTCCAGGAACTGACAATATATTGAGGAATACATGATCCACTCTCTGCAACCAAAAAGGTACTGAGTCTCTCCTTACTAAGTGAATCAGAGATGTCATTTTGAATAAAATTGCATTTGTTAGGAGGTTCATTTAACCATGACATTAAATGATAAAAGATAAAGGAGAGTTTCAGCCTATCTTTCTGACTAATAGTCACCTAGCCAATGTACACAAATTGTAGGCAGCTGGTCTAGCTCTGACACACAGAGTATTTGGTCCCACCCACCAGGCTCTAGTACACGATACTAGAGAGAATACAGAAAAGGAAGTTCAGGGCCTGCTAGGCTTGAGATCACCCACAGTTCAAGCTGTGAGGTGAAGAAAATAGTGAGGCTTCGTCTGAGATTATGCAGGCTTCAGACAGTTCAGATTCCCCTGAACACCCAGAGCAGGCCCTGCTCCAGTCACATCGGGTAATAGTCTTTTGTCTACCAAGTTATAGTGATGCCCACTCCTAGGCACCTGGGCACAGAAGCAAATGAGCTTCTCCTGGATGGATGGCCCCTATGACAATGACCATGAATTGAGCTTAAGGAACTCATAGACATGATATCAGTCAATCCTTATGAGAGTTGTGTGTCTCCTTAGTTTACAAAGAGAAAAGCTAAGGTTTTTGGTTTTTGTGTTTTGTGTTTTTGTTTGTTTGTTTAGCTTCATCAAGGCCACACAAACAGAAAGGGTCAGGTTTTGGAACTGAACTTTGGTCTCCTACAAAAGACTGTTTCCTCCGCTTCACAGTTGGATCAGAATGCAGTGCTTGGAGAGGATTTGTTCCTGTTAATAATCCTTCCAAGCATTTGTGGTAGACCCCTCAGAGATATGCACATCGTAATACCCAGAACCTGGGAACACGCTAACTCTCATGAAAAAGGGGACTTTTCAAATGGGATTAAGGTTAAGGACACTGATATGTGGAGACTATCTTGGATTATCCAACTAGTTCAATCTAGTCACATGAGTTCTTAATAGCAGAAAAGGAAGGCAGAGGGATGAAATGCGTGAATAGTCTGACCCACCATCACTGGCCTTGGAGATGGAGGAAAGGGGACATGAACAGGGAATGTGGTAACCACTGGAAGCCGAAAATGGCCCTCAGTTTACCTCCAGCAAGAAAACCAGAACCTTTGCCCTCCAGTTGCAAGAAATTGAATTCTGCCAACAACCCAAGTGAACAGGAAATAGATTTTCCCCTCAAGCCTGCGAAACGGGACGAAGCCCAACAGACACCTTCATTTTCGCTTAGTAAGGTCCCTACTGGATGTCGCACCTACCCTACGGGTAAGATAGTACATCTGTGTGGAATTTGTAGTAATCTTGTGATGGCAGCAATGGATATCTAGTGACAGCGTTTGTATCTCTACAAAGTCATGGAGACCCAGATGGAGTCAAGTTCTGATCACTTCTTAGGAACCCAGAATCATATGCCATCATTCAGATCATGAAAGGCAGCAACAAAAGGCATCATTACAGGAAATGGCACAAGCCAAGGACACAACTGTACCCTTCCCTGCACTCACACACCAGAGGCACACATTTTCAAACTGCCACCAAATGTAAGTCACACAGTCTCAACAAATAGCACATAATTCTGGCCTCATATGTTCCAGAAGTTAACCACGCATGGACTATTTAAACTTCTTTGCAGGCAGTTCTATTTAGGTTGAAGGCTTATTCACTTTTACTGGGAAGCACACTGAAAATACAAGTAAAATTCTAGACTCTCATTTTATAATAGTAAAGTATACTGGTGGCTACAGATAGTGCACTGAGCTGAAGGACAAAGGGCAATGGATTTGAGATCATCCATGGCTTTGCCCTGTGTCCCTGACCATACCCACTTAAACCTCTCTGTGATTCCATTTCCTTTTCTGTTTTAGACTAACTTTTCCTTTGGGTCTAAAAGTCTACAGCTGCAGAATGCCAAGCAATGTAGTACCAATCCTCTCTCCTTATTCAATACATATATTTCATGTGGTGTTGGTATATGTGAATGCCAGAATACAGAATCCTCAGGGCAAAATTTAGCCTGACTCACTTAACACACATTAAACATTTAAATGTTCAATATTAGCTTAAATGCACGCCAAAGAAGATTTCTTTGTGGACAGACAAATGTCTCAAATAAATACACCAGTTGTTAGGAGTCAATATCACGAGTTGTTTCATTATTTTCTAGATTTTGAGTTATTAATTTAATAAAAGCCACAAGAGTTTAAAAAGTATAGATGTAAAAAGAGACTATTAAGTGAACATTGGAATTTTTTTAAAAAAACACATAGAGCAATTATTATGGTTTCCAAAACAGTGTAGGAAAGCTCCCTGACCTGAAGGGGAAAAAATAGAATTTTTAAGGACTAAAATAGCACTAACATTCACTGATCAAATCATATAGCTTTGGTGAACATATTGAGGGCTTTCTTGAAAACACAAGCCACCTTCCATTATGGGACTGGGAACAGACTGCTGTCAAGACTCTGTTGAGTCTTCCTGAATTGTCATCAATCATTCTGTGCACCCAGCTCAGAGTTCCATTCTGCCCCGGACTCGTGATTGCCCCCAGCACCAGCAGGAGGGACAATAACCTCCCTGGCGGAACAGTGGGGCCTGTGTGTGCAGCGGGGCAGCCGCGAGAGGAGGGGCTGGTGTTGGAACAATGATTAACACCTGCCCCGCTGAATCTTATTTACTCAAGAGTCTACATTCAGGCCAACCAACACTTAGTATTATTCTTTTTGTCTTTGAATAGCGTTTTGTGGAGGGGGCGCCTGGGTGGCTTAGTTGGTTAAGCGTCCGACTTTCGCTTAGGTCATGATCTCGCGGTTCGTGGGTTCGAGCCCCGCGTCGGGCTCTGTGCTGACTGCCAGCTCAGAGCCTGGAGCCTGTTTCAGAGTCTGTGACTCCCTCTCTCTCTGACCCTCCCCTGCTCACGCTGTCTCTCTGTCTCTCTCCTAGAAATAAATAAAACATTTAAAAAAATTAAAAAAAAAAGAATAGCATTTTGTGGGAATCTTAAATTCAATTCCATTCAGTTTACTTCAATTCAGTTGGTGATTACTGAGCAGGTACTCTAGGCTGATACTTGATTGCTTAAGTATTTCTTCGCAGACGTACCCAGGACTTTCTTTACTGCAAACCAGGCACTCAGATTGCCTTCAACTATGCCTCCTCTGTACTTCTGCCATCTCTAAGAGGGACGTGCCTTCTTACATTTAGTAAGCATTTAGCAAACATCTACCACGTGCCAGACATTTTGCTGCCCTGGAGATATGGAAACAATAACCACAGTGCCGATTTTCGAAGGCTATTGGAAATATGTAGGCAAAACCGTGCTCCCTCCTCCTGGTCCAGAAGAGGCCATGGAGACAAGTGTCATGCGAACTGTTGTTACCTGTACCAGAGATCGGGCTGGCCACCAGTAAAGTGATAAAGTGTTATCCCCGATGCCACTAGTCTGCCAAGGGATCAGGACCCTTCAAAAGGTACACCTGCTGGGGGATAATTCAAGTCCATGGGGATCTTGTATATTTAAGGTTGATCTCCAGCTGCTGAATGAAATACCCCAGATCTTGTGAGGGATCAGGCTGCTGGGAAAGAAGATTCTGCTGTCTTCCTAACAACTGTGATATCCTACTAGGGCAAAGACAGATCATACTACTTTTCTCAGGTGTGGGAGGGAGGTGAAGAGGCAGCGGCAAAACAGAGAGGCAAAATGAGAACTGGAAAAAAGAGAAGTTCTCGATGATGCTCTTTCGATGTGAGTGAGAAGCTGCGGAGCTTGTAGGAGAGAGTTCAAACTCACCTATATCCGGTCATGTGGGACCTGGACTGGAAGCTGAATGGCTACAATTACAAAGGCAGGCATGGAGCTAGAATCCTCCCTCTCTCTCTTTTTTAAATGTATTTTTTTTTAATGTTTTATTTATTTCTAGGAGAGAGAGAGAAAGACAGTGTGAGCAGGGGAGGGTCAGAGAGAGAGGGAGTCACAGACTGAAACAGGCTCCAGGCTCTGAGCTGGCAGTCAGCACAGAGCCCGACGTGGGGCTCGAACCCACAAACCGCGAGATCATGACCTAAGCGAAAGTCGGACGCTTAACCGACTAAGCCACCCAGGCGCCCCTTTAAATGTATTTTTGAGAGAGAGAGAGAGAGATTGAAAGTGAGAGAGAGCAAGAACCAGGGGAAGGAGCAGAGCAAGAGGGAGACACAGAATCAGAAGCAGGCTCCAGGCTCTGAGCTGTCAGCACAGAGCCCAATGCGGGGCTCAAACTCACAAACTGCAAGATCATGACCTGAGCCAAAGTCGGACACTTAAATAACTGAGCCACCCAAGCCCCCTATGAAATCCTCTCTTTCTTAACATAGATGGTCTTTATATTCTCAGTAGGATGCAAAGAAGGACATCAAATTGCAACCTTGCTTTAAAGGACCCACGAGGTCAGAAGAACCTGTCTTGCACATCTTTGTCCCTGTTAACTGCCCTATTGCCAGTTCTAACCCCCTAGCCCCGTCCTTAGAAGATATAAACAGCCATTCCCTCCATTTTCACCACTGCAATACAAATCTGGTTGTAATTCATTGGAACCAATTCTTCCAATTGCTAAAATCAGACTTTTTTTTTAAGTTTTAATGTTTATTTTTAAAGGAGAGAGAGAGACAGAGTATGAGCAGGGAAGGGGCAGAGAGAGAGGGAGATACAGAATTTGAAGCAGGCTCCAGGCTCTGGGCTGTCAGCACAAAGTCACACGCAGGGCTCAAACTCACGATCTGTGAGATCATGACCTGAACCGAAGTTGGACACTTAACCGACCGAGCCACCCAGGTGCCCCTAAAATCAGACATCTTAATCAGTAATGGTGTTATTAAAATTTTTTTAATGTATATATTTTAATACTGTGTTTTCCTACAAAAACTTCTTTAGAAAAGTAAGAGCACCCTAGATTTTTAGGACTAAAGCATCTTTAAAGGTCTGTCCAACCTTCTTGTTTGCAGACAAGAAGACTGAAACCCAAGGAAGCTTAAAGACTTGGTCAAGGTTCCTCAGCCTGGAAACCACTACTTACTCAGGGTAAAAAGATACATTTTTCAAAGTGATTGGATAGCAGTCACGTAATGGCTCTTGACTTCAAAAAATTGAAGTTAATGAATGAACATTTGCTGTGAGCACTCCGAAAGGTCCTGAAATAATCGTATCTGTCTATGTCAGTACGTGGATAAATTTTATGACTAGCAGCTTCACACACAGGGACACCTTGTAGCTAGGTACCTAGATACACTAAAGCAAACTGGAATACTTTTCATTTGGAAATGAAATCCTCTTTTGAATAAATGTCTGATGTTTAAACAATGGAAAAAGGAAACATACACAGTAAACGACTTTAAACATCAGTTATCCATCTTTGAATTTCCTTCTTCAGAAAAGTCCTGGGGTTCTCATATCACTTTCCATTTTCGTGAAGGTTACTCAGCTGTAATCCATTTCCATTTTCTCTCTTCTAAAGACCAATGACAAAGGGACTTTTAAGAGCTAATTAAATAAACAACGGATGTTTAAAAATAATTTAATTATCACATTTCATGGAGTAGTAAATTTTGTTACTTTTTTGTTTGTTTGTTTGCTTGTTTGTCGCGTCAAATGTTCACGCCTGGGTTCTTTATATAGAATGCGGGATTTGAAAGGCCAAAGTCATTGGCCATTTTGACGGCCTTAATTAGTCACTTGAACTGTAATTACTGAAATCATTACATAAAGAAAAGCTCATTGTACCATCATAAATGGTGTCATCTTTTGTAAAATAGCCCCCTCTCCCCCTAGATCCTATTGTTAAACTCTGCCATTTTAGCGCGGAGCTTCCCAAATTCCTTATGTCAGGGGAGAGGAGATCTCCTGAAACTGAATTAGAAAAACTGACTATTTTCACATTTACCAGCACAATTAAAGGAACTTTGACTGATCTAGGTCCATTAATTCTTCTTGTCTCAAAGGCGCTTCCACCTCACAATCCAGTTGCCGAATATTAACATTTTCAAAGACACGTGCTTCCCTTTATCGCCACAAACTCAGCCACGTTCATTCAATTTTATTATTTCTACATCATTGAATGTAGGTCAACATGTCGAGTCCAGCAAAAACAAGTATTTCTTTCCAGCTGACTGACACTGCTGTGAAAGATAAGAGGCAAACAAATCTCACTTCAGTGGAAAAAACTCCTCTCGTTTGTAAACACGAACGTTAAAATCAAGACTACAGAAGACAGTGTAACAGATGTACTGTAGCAACCCAATTACCCCAGGCTTATCTGCCAGAAATGTATTTCTATAGAAGAAGAAGAAGCCAATGATACCCCTTGCAGAGTGGAAGGGGCCTTTGTTTGCAAAGGTTAACCTATTCTGTGCCGTCTTGTCCCAGGAAAATGACTGAGCATGGGCAGTGTCCAAAGTTGGAGTCATTCCTGATATACCGCATCGCTGAGATGTCATAAATGAAGAATGGCTAAGCAGAACCTCACATCTTCTCCTGTTAAGAAATTCTATTTCCAAACCTCTTCCTGTGGCTGGGACTCTGGGGGTTCCTTGTCTGTCCTTGCTCTCTTGCATAGATGCTAATTGCATGTTTAATGAGGCCAGCCTGCCTGCCTGGTGGAAGTAGTCTGCAGGTCAGGGCAGCTGTGGAGACCACAGGCTCTGGAGTGGGGCTACCTGTGCACAACTCCAGGATTCATCATGTACTGGACATTGGATCTGGGCCAAGGTGGATGTCTAGGCATCTCCTTCCTCCATTGCTATGCAGTTGTCATGAGCGTTAAAATATGCAATCCATTGCTATGCAGTTGTCATGAGGGTTGAAAGAGATTATATGAGTCAAGTACCTGGCACATAGGATGTGCACAATATCTTTCTATGTAATTGCATTTCCACCACTTACCAAGGAGATGGTGAAGAAGATGGCCCAGGAACATCATTAGCAGATACGGACAAACTGGTCATTTGTAAGGCATAACTAACTCCATGACAATCTCCTACTGATGTGCAACCAGCCCAGCCTCCTGATGTTCCTTTTAGCACCTCACTTGCAGCGCTTACACCCATATAGTAAATAGAGTATAAAGGTTGTGAAACAGGCAAGTTTCCTTCCCTCAATGGCACATGTATTCGAAAGGAAGAAGTTTGGAAAAGAGAAACAAGAAATTAAATAAGTAAAAAGATCAGTCTAGGAGGTCATCAGAGCTATAAGGAAAATGATGGATGGTAACGGGACACAGAGGTTTGCGGCAGAGGGGGCTGAGGAACATGCTTCAACTTGGAGACCCCGGATTGCCTTCCTGAGAAGGAGACATTTAAGAACCTCATGGATGAGGAGAAGCCTTGAGAACTCTAAGGCAGAGGAATGGCAAATGCAAGAACCCCATCATCTAATCCCCTAATTTCACAGATGAGGAAACAAAGACTTGTAAAAGAGGGATGACTTAGCAAAGAGCCAGGGATGGAATTCTGGTCTGTGATATTTTCCTACACTCCCCAGTTGGCCATATTGTTCAAAGGGCTTGTGGACAGTGGAGGTGAGGAAAGAGCATCCCCAAATGGGGGGAAGGACAGTCAGTCAAAGGGATCCTGGACCACATCCCCACATGTAGTCCACAGAATTTAATCCTTAGGGCATTCCTATGTGAAGGAGAGAAATCATGTTTTCTGAGACTCATGGACCATAAGAAAAAAAAAAAACTTTAATGATTTTCTGAATCTAGCAATCAGATTTTCCGGTACAACCAATTATTTTCAAATCACTTGGGGTTTCAGTGATAGCAACAAAGGATCATTATTGCAAGACCTTCATGAGTTGCAATGATCATGCCTGAAAATTCTCATTAATCCAGGTAACACTGCCCTCCCTCTCGGAACACATCTTTATGGCTATAACCGGGGTGGGGGATGACTTTCGCAGATTCATATTGTAACTACTTCATAAACGTTATGGAAATTTTTACTTAACCTGGTCATATAAGTGTACACCACATTTAAGGTGTTGCGTGAAGGAGAAAATATAACAGAAACCATCAAGGGACTTCCCAAAGTCACTTAGCAATGAACCGATCCCATTTCCATACACTTCTGGGTGATCTGAACTGTATTTTTTGCCTCAAGCAACTTTCAAGGAGTTGCAGAATAAACTATATTGTGTTGGACCCTCATGCAATTGCCTTTGCCTGGCAATATGCAGCAAAAATATGGCCAAAGCTGTAGCTGATTTTTGTGTTTCTCAGATGTTAACATGCTTACAAATCACCAGAGGATCTTGTTCTGTGTGTTCTCTCCCAGTAGATTTCAGCATCCCCATGGGACTCTGGGACTCTGCATTTCTAACAAGCCTCCATGGGATTCTAAAGCTGCTGGCCCATGGACCACATTCTAAGGGCTGAGAGTCCATACTGCCCAGTATGGAAAATCACAGGAAAAAAATGTCTTGTCTCTTAAGTCTCAATATAAGTTAAAGCCAAACACACATGGAACAAATTATTTTCTTGTATACTGTAGACCTCTTAATCTTAGGACTGATCAGGTTGTTCCTCTTTGACTTGTCCGTCATGAATCAGTCTGTAGCACTTAATGGTTATGGGATGTATTCACTGATCCTAGTCCCTTGACCTACTCTTGAGTACATCTAACTTTCCTAATACTGCTTTTTGTTGTTGCTGCTGATATCGCTACTTACCCCTTTACTTACTGTATTTTTTATTGTTGTCTTACATGCATCTTTGTAACACACGTGGGATCACTCCTTTGAATAAGAAAGTGTGTGAACAAAGAATCCCAACACAACCTAGTTAAATGAAAATACGTGCTCAAGGACACATCTATGCCCTGGACAATTTCAGGCACCTGCTGGAGTGGGGTGAAGTGACTGAGACGGAGAAGCATCCTGTCCTAGAAAGACACAGAGTTAAGAAGAAATAACCCAACCCTCTTTCACAATATGCTTATGGCTTTGCCAGATGAATGGCCTGGGGATGGCTAAGCAAGTTTATATATGAAGGACTTAACAACTGAGCTCTGGTTGCCTTAAGGGGATCTGTCATTGTCAGGGCTACTCGAACAGCTTCTGCGGTGGCTTCTAGCCTCAGAAGAAAGCTGAAGTGAACACTGATGGGTATTCCGAATGATCACCGGGAAAAACAGCATTCCTAAAGTAGAGCTAACCATCAGGAGGGAACATCAAGCAAATTCAACTCCTTATGTCTTCCAACTTAGAGATGCTGCTGGAAGCCACAAGAGAACTGGAACGTAACTCTATACTGCTTACTACTCAGGATACAAGAGAGGTAACTTAACTTACAGTCAGGTATGCAACCTTGTGAGTCTCAATGGCTTCCTCTGTAATTTAACAAGAAGGGCAACGTCCACACAGGGCATTTCTGAGAATTAAGCACTGAACGCCATGCCAGGCACTACATGGGTTCTCTACAAATGGTTTATCCTAACACATATATTACTCCTCTTTTTCTGTGCTAGGCTTTGGAGAAAATGGTTGTGAAGAAAAAGACAGCCAAGAACCATGCTCATTTTTTTCATTTTGGGGCCCATCTAGAAGTTGTCTGGGTCGCCTGTTGTTACCGTTTATTTTCAAAGTTACTTCTGCAACGCCCTTGGGAAGTAAAACAACAACAACAATAACAACACATTGGTTGATACAACCAATAACATTTGACCTTGACGTTGTAAAATAAGTTTGTGTTGACTTGTTCACCAGCCAGGGACATTGCTCATGGAAGAACGTTAAACAACATAAACCCGTAGGACTGTGGTTTCTGCCAAAGTGTAAACACCTTGATGCGAAGAGCTCTGTCAAAACCAAACCAAACCAAGCCAGTGACACTGTGTTGTGGGTGCCAAACAGGTCTTTGCTCTGCATGTTGCTGTGACCCCAGCTGCTGACAGTAAGACAAGTCTTCTGCTCTCATTCAGTATCACTTTCCACATCTATCACCCACTCTTCCTCCCCTCCGGCATCTGACTTTTTGGAAATTCTAGCATCTCCCACTCAAGTTTTTGAAGCCCCTCCTACTCTCAATGATTTACATATCATAAGGTTCTGAGGAGAGGAAATTCTCCCGTCTAGAAATTCCTCCTGCTCCTGTAAACATGTTTACAGATTCATTACTTCTGAGCCACAGATCTTTGGTCTGTCAAAGGTTCAGCTGCTTCTTCGAAGCTCCCTAAGTTAACAAAATCAGTATCACTGGAGAACACAGGAAGTTAGAAAATATCAAGCCAAAGTGAGGATATGGAATTTTGTGATTACTGAAGTCCATGCTGACCTTTCTCTACCACTTACCCTTTATGCTTTCTGGGTAAGTAGGGAGGGGGAAAACATTCTGGTTAAGTACAGTCACTTCTGGCAGGATGTGTTTTCTTTAAAAGAAGTTGATAAACAGAAATACCATACGATCCAGTAATTCCACTACTAGGTATTTTCCCAAAGAAAATGAAAACACAAATTCAAAGAGACACAGGCATTCCTATGTATATTGAAGCATTATTTACAATAACCAAGATATGGAGGTTACCGAAGCATCCATCAATAGATGAATGGATAATAAGATGTGATATGAGATATACATATACCACATTGTATATATATGTATGTATATATATATATATCACATGGTATATACATACACACATATATATGTATATGTATATATATATATACACTTATACAATGAAACATTATACCCATAAAAAGAAGAAAATCTTGCCATTTGTGACTGCATGAATAGACCTACCAAGTATTACACTAAGTGTAATTAAGTCAGAAAAAAAAAACAAATAGTTTATGACTTCTTATTTGTGAATCTAAAGAATGAAACAAAGGAACAAACACACAAACAGACAAGCAGACTCTTAAATACAAAGAGGGATGGTGGATGAGGGTATGGATGAAATAGATGAAAGGGATTAAGAAATACACATTTCCAGTAATAAAATAAGTAAGTAACAGAGATGAAAATTACAGTATAGGGAATACAGCCAATAATACTGTAATAACATATGGTGACAGCTGATGATTACACTTGTCATGATGGGCACTGAGTAATGTATAGAATTGTTGAATCACTATGTTGTGCACTTAAAACTAATATAGCATTGCATGTCAGTTATACTTGCATAATAAAGAAGTAAAAATAAATAAAAGAAGTTAATAAGGTAACTACAATACAAAAATGGCTTGAAGAGAAATTTTGGGGTAACAAAAGAGTAAATGTCACAAATGCATTGAAGACTGCATATTAATAAAGTGGTTCCGATCTGGGAAATAACATAAGAGGCTTTAAGCAAAAATTGGCAAAATGATTATTAGTTCCTCAGAGCCTTCCATTTCTCTGACTCACCCAATCACGTTCCATAAATAAAGCTCCATTTGTCTCCAGTGACAGACCTGATGTGGTATTAGCGGAAAAGTCATCTCTACTTTTTAAAGTATTTTTTTGAAATGCTATCAACTGTATAATCAGAAAAGTGTACAAATCTTAGGTTTATAGCTTAATGAATTGTAGAAAGCTGTCTAAATGAACTAATTCATGCAAAAATACAAATACACTTTACATATTTTAAAAGAGGGGCCCCTGGGTGGCTCAGTCACTTAAGTGTCCACCCAGCTCAGGTCATGATCTCATGTTCACGAGTTCAAGCCCTGCATCTGGCTCTGTGCTGATAGTTCAAAGCCTGGAGACTGCTTTGGATTCTGTGTCTCCCTCTTTCTCTGTCCTTCCCCTGCTTACACTCTGTCTTTCTCTCTCACTCAAAAATAAATTAATATAAAAAAATTTTAGGGGCATCTGGGTGGCTCAGTCGGTTAATCGTCCGACTTCAGCTCAGGTCATGATCTCGTGGTTCTGAGTTTGAGCCCCACGTCAGGCTCTGTGCAGACAGCTCAGAGCATGGAACCTACTTCAGATTCTGTGTCTCCCTCTCTCTCTGTTCCTCCTCTGCTCGTGTTCTGTCTCTCTCTCAAATAAAGGTTAAAATTAAAAAAAAATTTAAAGAATAGCTTCTTATAAAGAATTTCTAATTAGTGGAATTAGAGCTTTGAGGCCAACATGGTATATGTATTTGACCAAAGTAATAAAACACTCAATAAAGCATTCCTCCCACTGACATGGGAGAAAAGTTTTTAATCATTTTTGAACTGACACTCTGCTCTAAAGAAGTTTGCTTTGTGAGACTGCCATGCATGGGGTGTCTGGAAACTACAAACTCTACCTGATCCTGAGATTGGCCTTGGCATGAGTTGTGATTCATTTGTTTTCCATGAAAACAAATTAAGATAACTAAGGAGCAATTATTTCTTTTTTAAAAATATATGGCTCTTGTTCATAACTGTTATGTGTCATTATGATTGCTTTTATCCTTTTAAACAACTTCATTGAGTTGTTTTTGGCATATAAAACTGTATATATTTAAGGAGTGAAACTTGATATGTTTTGATATAGGTTTACATTGTGAAAAGATCACCACAGATGAAGATAACCTAACCTTCACCTCTACATAGTTATCACTGTGTGTGTGTGCATGGGTGTGTGTGTTAGAAACCTTCAAATATATAATCCACTATTGTCAGCCATCATCACCATCCTGTACATTGGATCTCTAGAAGTTATTCATCTTGTATAACTGAAATGTTGTATCCTTTGACCACCATCTCTTCAATTTCCCCCCACCTCCCACTGCCTGCCCCTATAAGTACCATTGTATTCTTCGCTTCTGTGAGGGTTTCTTTCTTTTCTATTTTTTTATCATTTTCTGTTCCACATATAAGTTCATGCAGTATTCGTCTTTCTGTGTCTGACTTGTCTACTGAGCATAATGTCCTCTAGATCCATCTGCAGTGTCTCAAATGACAGGGATTCCTTCTTCTATATCATTTATATCTATATCTATCTATTATATATATCTATATCTATCTATTATATATATATGTATATATATACACACATATATATAACATTTTCTTTATCCATTCATCCCTCAACAGACATTTCGTACCTGGCTATCGTGAAAATGTTGCAATGGGAATGAGAGTGTAGGTATCTCTTCATAATTTTTCTTTTTTTTAATAAAATTTTTTAACATTTTTATTTACTTTTGAAAGACAGAGAGACAGAGCATGAGCGGGGGGAAGGGCAGAGAGAAAAGGAGACACAGAATCCGAAGCTGGCTCCAGGCTCTGAGCTGTCAGTATAGAGCCGGATGCGGGGCTCGAACCCACCAACTGTGAGATCATGACGCGAGTCGAAGTCAGACGCTTAACTGTCTGAGCCACCCAGGTGCCCCATCTTCATAATTATTCATAAGAGGAATGCAAAATAAGGTTGGCTGGCCCTGGCTGGGAGTCTGCCTGCACATGAGCCTGCCACAGTGCCTTCGGTTAAGACTGAAATCAGGTTTGCTCAGGCACATGCTTCTACTTTCCCCAGCAACTGCCTTAATGCCTGGGCCCCTAGTCAGCTGCTCTCACTCAGTATCTCTTTGCTCCACATTCTCCATAAGCACATACATTTTGAAGCCTTCTTGTCCGATGTGTGTTTGTGTGTTTGTGTGTGTGTGTGTGTACATCCCACTCTCTGAGTCCACAACTCACAACTACGTTGTTAATCTAACAACCTTGCCTACTCTTATTGGAGGAAGCAGAGCTCCAACCTTACAACAATCTCTCCAAAACATTCTGGAGGATTTTGGTCCCCAAAGCAGGGATTTTGGAAAAGGAACTGTATGAATCCAGCAGCGAGACAGTTTTTCTCAATCAGACTTTCTAGTGTTTCTCAGATATTCTTCAGAATATGACAGCTTGCTCCAATACACACAATTCTACTTGACTGTACTGAAGTGGGTGACCCACGCTTTCAACAACAGCCAAATTATGGAAGGAGCCTAAATCAAGAAGATATAGAAGATTATCTATACAATGGAACACTACTTGGCAATGAGAAAGAATGAAATCCTGCCATTTGCAGCAACATGGATGGAACTGGAAGGTATTATGCTGAGTGAAATAACTCAGTCAGAAAAAGACAGATATCATATGTTTTCACACATATGTAGGTCTTGAGAAATTTAACAGAAGGCCATGGGGGAAGCAAAGGAAAAAAAAAATTACCAACAGAGAGGGAGGCAAACTGTAAGAGACTCTTAAATACAGAGAACAAACTGAATGTTGGTGGGGGGTTGTGGAGAGAGGAAAATGGGTGACAGGCATTGAGGAGGGCACTTGCTGGGGATGAGCACTGGGTGTTGTACAGAAGCCAATTTGACAATAAATTATATTTTTTAAAAAGTGAAGCAGGATACCCATAATCTTCTTCCCCTATCTTATTAGTATTCTCTCTTGACAACCAGGATTTGAGGACTCGAAGCAGCAAACATAAAGGATCTTAAGGGATTGGGTCACATAAGCCAGGATTAGTCTCCACACATAGTCCAATTAGAAGGTTTTAGGTTCAAAAGGGATGCTGTGCCCACCGAATTTGGGTGCCAAATCAGAGAACTCATCACCTTCCTGTTTCCCTTTAAGAGTTACCTGACAGAATGAAATGCAAAGCACGTGTCTTCTTGCTGCCAAAATCGCAGCCCAAACTGCCTGATTCAATGTGTAAGATCCCATGAGAGGTCCTGGCAAAAGCTAATTCAGGAGTGTTGGCCAAGGTGCTGAAGTGAGGGGAGGGGAGCAGGTCCACTTTTGCCAGAGCCGCCCCCTCCCCTGACCCTTTTTAAGACGCTGAGCTTATCCATTGTGACAAGACACCCTAGGATTTCGAATCTGGCATAAATTTGGAGAAAGTAATGGGCGTATATAGAAAGGTCTGTAGGGTACATATTCTTTGTAGACTTTCTAGCGCTAGAGCACTCAGGGGAATCCACCTAAAAACAGAATAAAAATCAAAAACAACTTTTAAGGCTGTTTATTCAAAACGCATGCTACAAATTACTTCTCTGCACTTGTCTACCAGATCATTCCACAGCCTCCGTGAAATCAACCGCAAAGTAATCTTAAAGTAAATGGCAAGGAATGACAAATCCACCCGATTGATCATTCTGTAGTAAAAATTATTTTCGATGCGTGCTTCAAGATTTTCTCTATTACTTGAACTGACCTTCCCCTCCCCCCGCCCACACACATGTGCTTTTTTTTTTTTTTTTTTTTTTTTTTTGTCTTTGACAGTTTATCCTTCCTGTCCTGAAAACGAGCATGCTGGTATCAGTACCATGAGCAGTCCCTGGCCGGCGTTGGCAAACAGTTGAAATCACCTCTGGGTGACTGCGGGCTGCAGCCAGTGGGAAGTGAAAGAAAAGGCACCCTGGCCACCAACCCTGGCCACACTCCAGTCCCCCCAACCCGTTTGGGCATCTGACGCCCCTTCCCTCTGCCAGGCAATTAGCTTCCGTTCAACTTTCCGACCTCTGGCTTTAGAGAAAAGTCCTGGCTGTGGGAACTGGCTCTGGGCAGCTCTTGGCTCCCTCTTCATGGGTGACTGGCAAGAGTAACACTTTCTTCGACACTTTTAAAAGAAGTCGTTTAATTCCTAATGATATTTCCTGGCAATAAGGGAAATGAAACCTACGGCGTGGGATTCTGGTCCAGCAAGAGGCAGGCCAACGGTGCGGCTGTTGCGCCCACGTCTCACTGTAACGCTGTTCCCACACCTCTCCATTGCCACCAGCGTTGATTTTTCTCTCCTGACACTTGCACCCCGGAGTGTGAGCCCTACTGCAACTTATAAGCATCAGGAGAGATGGGGATATGGTTTGGGTATCGGACGGAAAGGCTGGCTGCTGCCCCAGGGATTTCCCGCGGAAATCACCCAGAACTTAGAAGGCATTTCAACAAGGAAGTAACCAGTAAAGCGATCTTGGCGGGAGAACCCCGTGAACATCTCAGAAAAATACCAGAAACCACTCGATGCTTAATGATCCACGTCCCCTGCAGCCAGTACCCCCCGCCTCCCACCCCGGCCCTTTCGGGAGGAGTACAAAGTGGTTTGTGGCTTTTTAACCGCGAGGAGGGGGGACAGTGCTCAGGACATTAATTTCCGCGACAGCGTTAACGCGGAGCTGCCGGCTTCGGCTGGAGCGAGGACCGCAGGTCACATCTTTCCTCGCTGCGCACCAGTCGCGGGTGGCGAGGGAGACGCGCAGACTTGGGACCTGTGGCCCCAGGGCTTCCCTCCNAGGCTCCTGGCGGGGCCGGAGCTCTAGCCGCGTTTCCTGATTTGGTCCCCACCTTCGGAGGCTGGCGAATGGGCGCGGGCGCAGCTCGGTTGCCCCTTCCATTCTTAGGAAAAGGTCAGAGGCTCGTGGCATCTCCGCAGCATCGCCAGAGCCAGCCTTTCGAAGGCTTCTCTGCCCAGAGTCCTCCCTCAGGGCCATACGGATCCATCCACGCCTTCAGCCGGCATTCATAAAGCGCCCACTACGTGCCGGTAGTGGAAGATTGTTCTGGAAACAGGGGACAAGGAGGGGAATTGATCAGGCCTACCTAAAGGCTGTGTGGGGCTGATAGGATTCTGGGGTTAGGGGTGGGAGGCAGCAAATGACCAGGTTAAATAAACGAATTCAAGAGTGTGAACGAGGGCATTTCAGATAGTAGAAGCTAGAGAACAATAAAACAGGGTAATGCAGTGGAAGAGGCTTGGTGGGGGCGGTATTTGATACGGTGCGGGGGCCAGAGCTGACTTGTGGGGTTACCAGGTAGGGTGGTCCGCAGGGGGGCATTCTTAACACTTGTGTTGTTTTCTACTCCCGCTCTTACCCCACAGTTCCGTCTGCAGATTGCCTCCAGCCCACTGATTAAAGTCCACTAAGAATTCTCGTTTTGAGTCACACGCAGGATAGTTCTTCCACTCGTGTGGGGCTGGCTGGGAATATGAGCAATGCTGGCCTCTAAAGATGCTCCTCTTGAGAGATCCAAGGCAACGTCTCCCAAGTTCTCTAGGTTTTCCTTAGCAGCCTTTTCTAGATCCACGACCCTGACATTTTCCCAGAGTCAATATATAATTTTAACACAAGGTTGCACCTGGGTACAAAAACTTCTTGAAAAGCTGATAAATGCACTTGAGTCAGCGCTCTGCTCTATGGGAGTTAAGTCAATCAGAGGTACTGATTGGCATCACTGCAGCACATTCTAGAAATCAAAGTGGGCAGAGACTAAGATTTGGGAAGAACCATCTGAAATATCAGTTGGTTCTACAGTAGGCTTCATAACGAAAGACTGGATCTTGCATTATATGCTTTCATCTTGCTGGACAATATGCGAAGAGCAGCATGGTTAAAGATAAACAGGGTGGTTGCCTTTGTGGTGGTCAATGGAGATCTCTGTGGTAAATGGAGATCTCTGCGGGAATAACTCCTTCCAACGACACTCTTCCCTAACAAGTGTGATCTATGCGGATCCTTTTAAATGTCCCTTCTCTCTAGAGAGATGATGTGTCAAGCCTTTTTAAATACACTTGAACTTTCCAAGAACAGATGTCTAGTCTTTGTCCCCAATTTTCAGACCACTGCCTGGCACAAAGTAGACACTCAATAAATAGTGGTTTCTGGATGACTTTCCCGAGGCCTTAGATGGGCTGGGGCAATCAGAGAGGTCGGAGTGCTTGAGATCTAGAAGGAGGGAAAGGAGGAGAGAAAAATGGGTGAGGGCAACTCGCTGAACTGATCTAAAACACTGAGTAACTTACACAACCCATTCTTCAACCACAACCATATCACGTAACAGAATATCACTTGTACTTAATTACTATGAATTTTACTTTCACAAGCTTCAGAGGACCACCCAGAGCATGGGTGTGAGAAGATTGGATGATACAGTTGACAGACAAGAGCCTATTTGCTCTAATCCACACCCTGTATGATTTCTATTCCATGGGCCACACTAGAAGGAAAGTGACTGTAAGTGGCCTTTACACTCAAGACATCTAAATACCAATGCTCCCCGGGGACATTCCTAAGCAATTGACAGATGTAGATTTTAGTTATGTCCCCTTCTGGATGCCAAGGATGGAGAACTAAATGTCTCCCCCTGGCCACAGCGTAGGCACACACATTCTTTACTGCAGAGACATGACTTCAGGTCTGCTCACTTGGGACTCTGACTTTCTGGTGGTCACCCATCTCTCAGTTTCTTGGAGAGGTTTGGCTAAGATGTTTTATAAAGGCGACTCTATGAAAATGTCATGAACACCCTAATGTAAACTATCAATTTGAGGTGATTATGATGTGTCAGTGTACGTTTACCAATTGTAACAAAGTGTGCCACTCTGGTGGGGAATGTTGATAGTGGTGAACGCTATGAATATAGGGTGGGAAATCTCCGTTATCTTCTTTATTTTGCCGTGAATTTACAACTGCTCTAAAAATAAGGCCCTGAAATACAACAATGAAGAATCAATGTAACACAACAATGAAAAGGCAAATAGCCTAATGGAAGGATGGGCAAAGGATGTGAACATACATTTCTGCAAAGAAAATATGCGAATGGCCAGAGCTCAACACCACTAGTCATTAGGGAAATGGAAATCTAAGTCTCAGTGAGACGCCATAATGGCCATAATGAAAAGCATGGGAAAAAAGTGTTTGGAGATGTGGAGAAGTTGGAACCCTGGTACATCAGTGGTAAGAATGTTAAATGGTTAGAGCTGCTTTAGAAAGCGGTAGGGTAGGGGCGCCTGGGTGGCTCAGTCGGTTAAGCGTCCAACTTCGACTCAGGTCATGATCTCACAGTTCATGAGTTTAAGCCCCACGTTGGGCTCTGTGCTGACAGCTCAGAACCCAAGCCTGCTTCTCATTCTGTGTCTCCCTCTCTCTCTGCCCCTCCCCTGCTCATGCTCTGTCTCGGTTTCTCAAAAATAAATAAAACATTTAAAAAAAAAAAAAGGAAAAGAAAGTTCACAGTTGAGCATTTTCTCAAAATGTTAAGCATGGAGTTACCACATGACCCAGCAATTCCACTCCTAGAGAAATGAAAGTATCTCTTCACACAAAGAGCCATACAACAATGTTCACAGCAGCATTATTTACAATGGCAAAAAGGTGGAAACAACCCAAGTATCCACCAGCTAATGAATGGAGAAGCAAGATGTGGCATACCCATACAATAGAATATTTTTTGACTTTGAAAAAAAATGATGTGTTGATATGTGCTCCAGCATGGAGGAACCTCGAAAACACTTTGCTGAGTGAAAGCAGCCAGACACAAAAGGCCAAGTGTTTATGATACTTTTTTTTCTTTTTTTTTTTTTTTTACAAAACATTCAGAATAGGGAAATCTAGAAACAGAAAGGAGATCAATGGTTGTCTAGGGCTACAGTGCTTGGATGAAAATTAGGAGTGACGGCTAATGGGTACAAGGTTTCTGTTTGGGGTGATGAAAATGTTCTGAAATTAATTGTGGTGGAGGTTGCACAAGAAACAGATTTCAGTTGTAGCTTTTGGGAAGGGGAACTTGACAGATGGGAGACAGAATTATTATAATATATTGCCACCCTGTATTATACTATATACCCTATGTGCTTATTGGGTTTTGTATCACATGTATAATAATAACCTAATCACAAATAAACCAAATAATACATTGTAAAAATTAGGATTGTAAAAAGGGTCATAGCTACGGAGTTAATACACATTCAACATTTTAAAAAAATGTCATGGAGTCTGTTAAGTTTCCTGGTTCATATTTCTGCTTGGACTTCATCTTCCCTACTTCTACTTTGTTTCAATCGCCTCACCTCGCTTTGCTTCATTCTGTACCTGCACCATTTCCTTTTAAGAGATATCAGTACAGGGGTCCCTGGGTGGCTCAGTCAGTTGAGTGTGCAACTTCACCTCAGGTCATGTTCTTGAGATTTGTGAGTTCGAGCCCCACATCAGGCTTCCTGCTCTTCATGCATAGCCTACTTTGCATCTTCTGTCCCCCATCTCTCTCTGTCCCTACCCAGCTTGTGCTCTCTCTCAAAAATAAAGCATTACTTTAAGTAAGAGATATCAATATGGAAACATGTTCATCCTGATTCCCGTTTCTCAGAGAACAGTTAATTAATAAAACAAGTGGAACTTCAGTGGTATCTAATATTGAGAACAGTGGTTAAAAGCACGTGCTATGGACTCCAACTGGCTCAAATCCCAGTTTTCGTTCTTCCTTCAGTTAAGTTATAGAAGCTCTCTAAACCTTGGTTCCCTTACCTGGAAAGTAGGGATAACGATAGATACCTTTGTGGCAAGGCTACAATCATCCATGTAATAATTTGACACATGTATTAATACATGTCATCATACATTAATACATTTGATTCTCATAAGAATAAAAGTGTAAAAGGATACCCTTTTACAAGGAACACTGTGGATATCGTGAGCATTCTGAAGACAGTATCTTTTTAAAATTTTTATTTAATATTTATTTATTTTTGAGAGAGAGAGAGAGACAGAGCATGAGTGGGAGAGGGCACAGAGAGAGGGAGACACAGAATCTGAAGCAGGCCTCAGGCACCAAGCTGTCAGCACAGAGCCCCACATGGGGACTGAACTCATAAGCTGGGAGATGATGACCTGAGCCAAAGCTGGATGCTTACCCAGCTCAGCCACCCAGGCGCCCCTCTGAAAACAATATCTTAGCACAAATCGATGACTCTGGGATTTCATGAATTACAATGAAAATATAATCAGTATATTATAATATTGACCCATTATTATGTAAAAATGTCTAGTAATACCATAGTATGCTACAGCTAGGAATGTAATTCCACAATACATTATTTCATTTCTGTTTTATACATTGTAAAATGGGGTTGTTCAGCCTACTGATCTTATGCCTCATTGTCTCTAAATCCAGATAGATGCTCCCAGAATTTACAGAAGAGGCCTTTTAGGAATCACTGGTAGCAAAATTTGCTCCATGACCTCAAATTTAAGCTTTACATTCTGTATTTTTTAATATTTAGAATGCATAACCTGCCATCAAGTTTTATCGAGTTCTAATTCTCCTCCTTAGTTGGGTTGGCATGGACCATGCCATTCAATCAGATAGAAATATTCCCGTTCTGCAGACATTTATGGAATATCAGCTACGAACAGGATACCACCCAAAACCATGGGAGCCTAGAACTAAACAAATGGTCTGTGTCATTTGGCTTAATTTGTAATAGGGAAACTGACATAAAACATTGTGGTTGGGGGGTAAGATTTTGGAAATGGAATCAGATAGGACCTGTGCTCATATTTTATATTCCTATGGCTCTAATATTGAAATAAAATGGCCAAAATAACATGGACTTTTCTCCTTCCCTCCCTCCCTTTCATCCTTCCTTTCACTTTTCTTCCTTCCTTCCCTTCTTTAAAGCTCAAGCACTTTTCTTCCTTATTCAGAAGCTTCAGGGGCTTTCTAAAGAGGCAGTAAGCACTAATTCTCTGCCCTTGTTCAAAGCTCTATACAACTGAAAAAGTGAAGTTGTCCATAGCCCTCACCTGTCATCCTCTCCGTGACTTTGTCCAAACCTGATTTCCTTGTAGGTAAAAGAAAATTTTTATAACCAAATAAGTATAAATGTGAAGACTTACTGCCTCTTCCAAAACATCCAGTGGTGTAGTAGTGTGAAAATTTAGTCATTAGTTTAGGAGTGGGAAGACCTGGGTGTCATTTCAAGTCTTGATACTGACTGATTGTAGAAACAAATATCCCATGGCATTAAGCCACCATTCCTAAGTGATACTAAGTCCAGTCTACCCTGGGTATCAGCCTGGACATCAACATGTCTGGAGGCTTGACTATTTCAAGTTTGTCTAATTTACGCAATTTATAAAGTACACTCATTATATCATTTGATTCTCAAATCATTCATCCTAAAAGGCAAATATGTGCAGGCAATATTGCCTCCACTGTTTATAAAGAAAGCTGAGAGAGACTTTGATAACATGGAAATGAGGAGGAGTATTTTGCTATGAATAAAAGGAGAAAGGTATAGGAATACAAATGTCCGGGTTAAATGATTTCCTGATATTGTATCAAGGCTTTGTTTATGATTCCATATTAAGGAAAAGTTATATTTATCCTACATTTTTATAATAGGAAGAGAAGTCCAAAGAAGCAGGTGACTTGCCCTGACACTGTAGTTATTATCATTGGGGTAGGTAAATTAAAATAATTTAATTTGGCTACTAAAAAGATACAACTTGTCTTATTCAGCAATAAGTAAAGAAAGTATCAGAATTGTTAAAATATGATTTGAAGGGTGTGATTTTTATGGGGATCCATTGCTCCTTGCCAGGGCCATTTGACCAAGCTGAGTGCCTCCATGCTGTTTATGGGCAAAGATATTAAATTTGATATGGATTTGTTACTGTGTTTACAAAACAGATCCCTCCTTGGGAGAAAATTACACTGAAGATAATATGATTTGAATGTACAGCTCTCTGCCAGGCTGTGTATTTTGCCCACAACCCACATGCAGTACAGTGTTCTAGCATTGTTAATCCACTGGAATCTTCGTAAGGGGGGTGCTTATATCAAAGAGAGGCACATGGTCGAAAGAAAAGAACAGTTTTAACCGGAAACCAGTCTCTAGGTTCTCTATCCTGTTTTGGCTTTAATTTGTAGTCTAGCCTTAGGGAATTAATGTACCGGGACCTTTATTTCTCCATCTGTAAAATTTATTTGGAGGCAGATTTTGGCTCGATATGAGGAAGAAGGAAATGATTAGCAAATATAGAATGGGAACTTTTCAATTTCTTTCATGCATAATTAAATCCTGCATTTACTTTACTCTTCCAGACATTTCTATTTTCTCCTCCTCTTCTCCTAGGTATCGATAACCTCAGACATCCACTCATAGAAATGCACCTTGACATGTGACAAAATTATAATGTAATTTTTTAAAAGAAAGCAACATAGAAATAAATGTTTCTTAGCATTTCATTGAGAAATTTGCATCTATATGCATGAGTAAGATTGGCCATTTGTTCTCTTTTATTTTTATTTTTTTTAAATGTTTTATTTATTTCTAGGAGAGAGAGAGAGACAGCGTGAGCAGGGGAGGGTCAGAGAGAGAAGGAGTCACAGACTGAAACAGGCTCCAGGCTCTGAGCTGGCAGTCAGCACAGAGCCCGACGCGGGGCTCGAACCCACGAACCGTGAGATCATGACCTAAGCGAAAGTCGGACGCTTAACCGACTAAGCAACCCAGGCGCCCCGTTTTGTTCTCTTTTAGAAAGGAACTTTATTATATGTTGCCCAGAAGATTTTGCAAGTTTGCTGAAGTGGATTGGAACTATTTCTGTCCCTTTCCATGGCCTTCAATAATTCAAATAACATTGGGATCATTTATTCTCCAAAGGTTGAACTAGAATCCAGCTGCAGATCTGGGTACATTTTTAAAAATTTTTTTAAATGTTTTATTTATTTTTGAGAGAGAGGTAGAGACAGCATGAGCAGGGGAGGGTCAGAGAGAGAGGGAGACACAGAATCCGAAGACAGGCTCCAGGCTCTGAGCTAGCTGTCAGCACAGAACTGGACACGGGGCTCGAACCCACGAACCGTGAGATCATGACCTGAGCTGAAGTTGGATGCTTAACCGGCTGAGCCACCCAGGTGCCTGCTGGTTCATTTTTTAATGGGAGATCTATGGTCACTTTCAAATCTCTTCTCTCATAATTGGCCTACTCAAGATTTACACATGTTGGGGCTCCTGGGTGGCTCAGTCCATTAAGTGTCTGACTTCCACTCAGGTCATGATTTCACCATTTGGGAATATGAGCCCACATCAGGTTCTGTGCTGACAGCTCAGAGCCTGGAGCCTGCTTCAGATTCTGTGTCTCCCTCTTTCTCTGCCCCTCCCCCCCCTTCTTTCTCTCTCAAAAACTAATAATCATTTAAAAAAGATTTACACATTTCCTTTTAATTCTTAATAATTTATATTTTACTAAGAATATCACCCATTTTTCCAGGTTTTAGAAACATCTGCCTTAGAATTGCATGCATCGATTTATGTATTTTCCATTAGTGTGTATTCTCTTTAATTTTATTATAAAAAGATTTTAAATGTGCCTTAAAAGTATCAAAAAGAAAACAATGAATGCCCATATAACATCTAGCTATATTTACCCATTTTAAATTTAAGAAATCATTAAATTTACTCTAAATAACTCAGCATTTGTCTAAGAAATAAGGGCATTCTCCTATATAACTACAATATCATTCAATACACTGAACTTAATCAACAATAATTTTTAAATAACTTTTATCATCCATTTCATACAAACTTCTCCAACTGTTCCCAAATACCTTCTATTTATAGCTGATTCGATTAATCCAGAATTGAATCACGGAAGATGCGTTAATTTGGTTGTCATGTTTCTTAAGCCTTTAATTTAAAACCATTACCTTCATTCTTTTTGGTAACGGCTTTGGTTTAAGAGAGGCAGTACTCCCACATGTTTCTTTCATCTCATTGACTTTTAATTTGTTCTTTCTTGGTTTTTGAAGAATTGGATTTTTTTTAAGTTTATTTTTTTATTTTGAGAGAGAAGAGAGAGACTGTGTGCACAGTGGGGGGTGTGGGCAGTGAGAGAGGGGGCAGAGAGAGGAAAGACAGAATTCTGAGCTGTCGGCGCAGAATACAGAGGCCCACGTGGGGCTGGATCCCAGGAACAATGAAATCAGAACCTGAGCTGAAATCAAGAGTCAGAAGCTCAAAGGACTGAGCCACTCACGTGCCCCTAGTTTGTTCCTTTTTATCAAAAGGTTTTTACTATTCTTTTTTTAAGTTTGTTTACTTATTTATTTTGAGAAAGAGAGGGAGAGGGGTAGGGGCGAAGGGAGAATCCTAAGCAGGGTCTTCACTGTCAGTGCAGAGACTAATGTGGGGCTTGAACCCATGAACCTGAGATCATGACCTAATCTGATATCAAGTCGGGTGCTTAACTGACTGAGCCACTCAGGCGCCCCAGTTTTTCTTATTCTTCACTTTGGATTTTGTTTTACTTCTTTCTTTTTCTTTCTTTTTTTTTCCCCCTTAATTGGGTTCTCAAGGGAAATTAACTATTAGTCTCTTCAAGGAATTGGTTTGGGGTTTTATTAGTTTGATTATATTTTACTGTTAATTTTTTCATTGGTAGGATGATACTCTACCACTCTGCCATGAAGTCATGGCATCATGTGGCATTCTCGTCATCAAGCTAAGAGAATGGTGCACCAGATATATACTTAACAAATACCATGTGGTTGTTTATTTTCCAAAAGAGATAGAAAGTGTCTTCTTTTCCTAATAGGCAACCTCAAAAGAAGCATATTATTAATACTCAATCTATGTGTATAGCTTTTCAAAGGTTTAATTCCATACCCTGATTAAGTGGGCAGAAGATAGTTGGGGAAAGATGCTTTGGGTGGATCTAATTGATAAAAATGAAGTATTTTATTTCCAGGAAATTTTCCTTTTAAGAAAATCTATCCTTTTAGTCTCAGCCCTTTCTCAAGTCTGTGGTTTTGGTGTGCACTTGCATTCGCACTAACCATTTCCTGTACATATGCTCTATTTGCCTCTGTTTTTGCTGTGGTAAAAAGACGTGAAATAGAAACATAGTAGTGTTGCACAAAACTCCATTTTTGAAAAGGGATAAGGCAGAGAAAGGAAAGCACTATCAACTGTGCACGCATTTCTGAAGCCTAAAACAAAAATGGCAGATGTACTAGTCTTGGGGATATCTATTCAAATGAAAGCTAATGGGCTTTTGTTTTTCCCAGCTTGCTCATTAGAATTTATTAATACTGGAAAACAAGAATTCATTAATTTGACTAGATTAGGATTCTTCATAGCTTTATCTTTTAGCAATTTCTCATGTGTAAGCTTGAAAATATGTTTCTGTTTTAAGCCAATAATGAATATTTTCCCCTTTCTCTTTGTTTACTTGCTAGAAGGACAAAAAGAAGTAAAATCACTGTTTTTATAGAAGTGTTAAAAGCAATAGGAGAGTTATTATGCAACCAGTCTAAAAAAAAATCCTAATAAAGTCCAAGTACTTTTGTATGTTTTTCAAGGGTACGATTGGCATCATCACGTGCTCAGAGCCCCAAGTTCAAATTAACAAGAGGCCTTCCTAATGTCTGCCGCATATGCTGTCTTCCGTTGAAGAAATGCTTAGTTGGAAGCTACTTGAAAGCACATGAGGATGATTCTTAAAGTGCAATAAAATATTCCATAAAGGCACCAGGTTTTTACTACCCTTTTCTGCTTTCTTTGGTTCTAAGATTTATCCAACCAATGTGGATCAGTTTGAAGTTTATCCGTGAAGACCAAACCTAGTAGTTAGTATGGAAATCTACTTAATAGGCTTTATTTAAGTTGTTGGATATGTATTCTCTTTCTGGATTCACATTTTGGACAGGGGCGGAGCACGTGATGTATGAATGGTAAGTCAGCTGGTAACAACTGCTGGGCTATGCTTCGATATAAGTAGATCAAGTCATTTCAGAGTCTTTCAAAGCTGGAAATGGCCATGGAAATTATTTAAGTCCTGTGTGTGTGTTTTTGCTTTTTTAAAAAGATTGTTAGTGGTTTTGTTTATAGACTGGGAAGTAGAAGCCCAGAAACTAAGTGTTGTGTCTAAGATCAGCTAATTAGTTGAATCTAGTTGGTGGCAAAGCTCAGAACGCTCCTCCAGATATACTGCTAGTCCAATCTGTATTCCAATATACCATATAGAAGGAAAGACAAAAGGGAGAAAGTCAGAGGCTAATGGTATTAAATTAAGTACCCTTTTAATGAAATGTTCTAGATTTATAGCACAGAATCTTTGGAGTCCTGTCCTATCTGTAGTTTCATGGGTAGTGAAACCACTTAAAATCATAAAGTTGAACAAAAATCAAAATGACTGCTAATGGCCACTTCTAATGCTCCAGCAAAGATCGATTTTAAATGCTTTGTTTATTTCTGAGAGAGAGAGAGAGTGTGTGAATAGGGGAGGGTCAGAGAGAGAGAGAATACAGAATCCGAAACAGGCTCCAGGCTCTGAGCTAGCTGTCAGCACAGAGCACAACAAGGGACTCGAACCCACGAACCATGAGATCATGACCTGAGCCAAAGTCGGACACTTAACCGACTGAGCCACCCAGGCACTCTAAAAATCGATTTTAAACTAGGTGACCTTTTTCCTCTCTTCTGCAAAACTCCCTTCTTCCTTTCTTAGCCTTTTGTTTCAGGATCCTGGTACCAACTTAAAGACATGAGGAAGGAGACTGGTAGCATGTATACAATTCCCATTAAAACTGGCTAGATCCTGTATTTCCCTATAACCACCCCACTTCCATTAGTCCTTTCCCCCTTGTAGTTTTTGAAGGCTGTAGCCTGTGGTGGCCTCGTTTCCCAGCAAAACAAAAAAGCTATTTGTTCCTCTTTATCCCAAACTCTGTCTTCTCATTTATATTTTGGCTCCAAAGCACAGAGGTCCATGTTCAACAATAGTGAGATGAGAGAGAAACATTAATGTTCATCAATTTTCCCCCATTAAAACTGTTTAAAAATTTAAAAAATAACCTTATTTGTTTTTGAGACAAAGAGAAAGAGACAGAGACAGAGAGAAAGAGACACACAGAGAGAACACAAACCAGGAAGAGACAGAGGGAGGAAGAGAATACAGGCTCCACACTCTACAATCATGGGGCTCAATCCCATGATCATGTCCTGAGCTGAAATCAAGAGTTGGACACTTAACCTACTGAGCCACCCGGGCGACCCATCCCCCATTTTTTTTACCTGGCTGTGCTCATATTTCAACACGCAGACCAGAAATCACCTTCTGAAAGGATGCTTCTTCTTCCCTCATAATCTGTTAGCTGTTCATTCTTCATGATCAAATAATACCCTCTGCATACTATAGTATTTTGTTCACTTATTCTTCTTCCATTAGTACCTGTCATCAATCACTGAAAACTTACTACGTGCCAGACATTTTACCAAGCGCTTTATGAAAACTACGGTGAGTTCTTGAAAATTCTCCTGTTTTCATGAATAGGGACACTGAGGTTCAGACAAGGATGCCAAGGTCAGACACCTAATAACAGCAGAGCCCGGATAGGAAATCATATTTGTCAGACTCCCAATAGCGCGTCATTGCTATGTGTCATACTGATTAAACTCAGGGTCAGAGGACTGCAGTCATAGATAACTAGACTTCTCTCATCATCCAGTATACTTCTCTGCTAGCCTTTGAGGTTGAAAAGCTAAAACCTACATGCTTAAAACTCCCTTGAATTTAGGATTCTGGAGATGATGCAAGCCGTGCAATTAGAAACACTTGGGTGAGATTTGGGTGCTGGTGGTAATGTGCCGGCCACCTGCCAACTGTTGTGGTGGCAGGAAAGCAAGACAGTGGGGATGTGTGAGTGTGTGCAGGCAGTCAGGGAGGCCAGACTCAAGGAACCAGGGCCAGATACCAGCTTCGAGAGTAAAGAGGCAGTTGTGGTAGCAGCTGTGGTAGCAGCGTCCTGGCATCAAGATCACAATTTTGAGGTATATCCATATCCTTGGACTTGATAGTCCAAGAGGGGTCCCTGAGTTGGGGCTTTACCTTTGCTTTCCCAGTGCTTTTGTAAAACTAAATTTTTTATGACATTTCTTTTGATTTTAAACACCCAAAGTGACACAGTGGTATCTCCCATATCTATTGCGATAGCTGCTGACTGAAAACTCAATGATTTATTATTTATCATGATTCTAAAGTTGACTGGAATCTTCTGCCTTCACATGGTTGGCTGGGAACACTCAAGTGGCTGTGCTCAGCCAGAAGCTCTGTTGGAGCTGAGGTGTCTGAGACAGCCTCACATGTCTGCTGAGGTGCCCTTGTACTTCTGGTACCTTCCCTTGGGGCCCCTCTCTCCACATGGGCTTTTCTTCCTGACCTGAGCAGTGGGCAGGAACTGCTCTCCATCACCCAGATTAGAAATGATCCAATTGTGTATTTGAGTAGGAGAAATACACATGACAGAAACCATAGAAAAATCTGAGCTCAACAGCAAGAGGAGAAAGGACTCGGGTGTGAGATTCAGGTAAGCCAAATCTCTCATTTTTCCATTATAATTCTGCGAAATGAATTTATCAACCATTTATGCTACAAACAATGGTTTAGTATATAGTATTTAAAGTAAATGTTCTAGGTGCTTGGCACAGTAAAGTTCTGTCCTTGAGGAGATAAATAATACAAGACTAGGGTATAGATTAATACACACAGAAGAAGTCACTGGCTCTGTTAGGCAGTTAGGAAACTGGTCTGGGAAAAGTAGGCTTAATGGAAGGCTTGAAGGCTTAGTAGGAATTTGATAGGATGAATAAGTTTGTTTGAGGGAAAAAGAGAATAGCATAAATTTATGAGGAAAGGGTCACAGCACAAACTTCTGCTTCCAATAATGGTGGGATGCATCACTGAGAGCGAGGATACCCGAAAAATCCAGATGAAATGTGTACTTATAAGTATGTGTGTGTTATTTGTAATACACAGACAGCGAATCAGTGAGGATATAGATCTGAACAACATAATTAACAAAAGACGTACACATCTGAAGAGATCATTGCACCCAACTGCAAAATATACATTCTTTTTCATTTGTAGACTTAATTTTTCTTTCTTTTTTTAAATTTATTTTTTATTTTTTCCCCTTTGTCGGAGGCTGAATCCGGCATGTCCAGGGGTCCCTGAAGGATGGATGGTGTTGGCGAGAGAGAGTGAGAGAGCCCCGAGATTCTTTCTGATCACCAGGCAGGCATCTCTGCTCTGACTGGGGCTCAACTTTATTTTAAGTGTTTTGGAGATGGCACAGAAGTGGCATTTGCCTTAGACAATGATTTCTGACAACAGACTTCTTTGATATGTAAGAATTTCCCAGAACATAGGTTTGCATAACCTTTATCAATAGTGATTGAGGTAGGGGATTTAGATGCTTATCTTATGGGGAAGCAAGGCATCTTTAGCATACCAGACAATGTTTTTAGCATAAGAGGGTGAAGTTACTTCTCTGTGAGCAGGGGTCACAGACAGGTCTTTCAGGAGATACCTTTGCTCTCATAGTCACAAAAAGAAGTTCCTCCATAGGTTCCTTCACAGGGAGTAATCAGCATATACAAGGCCAGAAAATGCTCCAGGCAGAAACAAATGGGTGGGGGTAGACATTTGCCCTTAACTCTAAATTAGGCTCTTTGCCTCAGGGCCAGACTCAAGCCCTCTTTATTATGTAAGTCTTGGATCTGTAAGACCCATAGGAAGAGCCTTTTGACAATCAACTTTGGAAAGGCAAGGACATGCCTTTCCTTATGAGCAATCTGTGTGGGGAATATAGGTCTGATCTGGAATATTGTGAGGCCTGGTCAATACCAGCAGCCTCATTTCCAACATGAGCCAGTAGTAGCAGAAGGAGATACCAGTTTCCTTGCTGTGACTGCCATCCAGAGAGGCCGATGTGGCTCCCGGCACCCCTTTAAAATTTTTTTAAAAATATTTTAATGTTTATTTTTGAGAGAGTGAGACAGAGAGCAAGCAAGGGAGTGGCAGAGAGAGAGGGAGACACAGATCTGAAGCAGACTCCAGGCTCTGAGGTGTCAGCACAGAGCCCAAAGCTCTGAGCCAAAGTCAGATGCTTAACCGACTGAGCCCCCAGGTGCCCCTTCTTTAAAAAACTTTTAAATTAAGTTACTTAACATACAGTGTAATATTGGTTTCAGGAGTAGAATTCAGTGACTCATCACTTACATATATTACCCAGTGCTCATCACAAGTGCCCTCTTTAATACCCATCACCCATCTAGGCTCATGCCTGAAGTCCTAGCTGCTCAGGAGGCCAAGGAAGGAGAATTTCTAGAGCCAAGGAGTTCTGGACTATAGTGAGCTATGCCAGTTGGGTGTCCACCCTAAGTTCAACTTCAATATGGTGACCTTCCAGGAGCAGGGGGGCACCAGGTTGCCTAAGGAGGGATGAACCAGCCCAGATTGAAACTGAGCAGATCAAAACTCCCGTGCTGTTCTGCAGACTTAATTTTTAAAGCTGTTTTAGGTTCATAACAAAACTGAGTGAGAAGTATAGAGAGTTCCTGTAGACCTTCTGTCCCCACCATTTCACAACCTCTCCCACTATCAACATCCTGCACCACAATAATATGTTTGTTACAATTGATGAGCCTCCACTACTACATTATGACCACAAGACCAGAATTTCCATTAGGGTTCACACTTAGTGTTGTGTGGGTTTTGACAAATGTGTAACGAACTTAGGAGAGCATACATGTCCATCAGTATACTCTCACATAGAATAGTTTTACTTCCCTAAACATCCTCCGTGCTCTGTTATTTATCCCTTCTTCTCTTCATCCCTGGTAACCAGTGATCTTTCTACCATCTCCATAGTTTTTCCTCTTTCTTGAATAGTTGCCAATATTTTGTTGAAGATTTTTACATTTCTGTTCATGAGAGATATTGGTCTATAGTTTGCTTTTTTTGTAATGTCATTGCCTAATTTTAGTATTAGGGTCATGCTGGCCTCATAGAATGAATTAGGATATATCTCTCTGCTTCTGTCTTCTGAAAAAAAATAGAGAGAGTTGGTAAAATTTCTTTCTTAAGTGTTCTGTAGAATTCACAAGTTAAGTCGTCTGAACTTTATATTCTGGAAGGTTATTGATGAAATTTATTTGTATATAGGCCTGTTTAGATTGTCTATTTCTTGTGTGAGTTTTAGAACACTGTGTCTTTTAGTATTTCAGCCCATTTCATCTAGGTTACCAAATTTGTCAGCACAGACTTATTCATTACATTCTTTTAAACTCTGTGTGCTCTATAATGATATCTCTTCTTCTATTTCTGATATCAGTAATTTGTATATATATATTTTTTGGCTATCTTGGTTAGAAGATTAATGATTTTATTGATCATTTTGAAGAAATTGCTTTTGGGGGTGCCTGGCTGGCTCAGTCAGTAGAGCATCCAACTTTTGACCTCAGGGTTATGAGTTCAAGCCCCACATTGGACATGGAGCTTACTTAAAAAGCGTAATAATTCTTTTTTTAAAAAACCTGCTTTTGGTTTCTTTAATTTTCTCCAGTGACCTTCTATTTCAATTTCATGATTTCTGTTTTTCTAATTATTATTTCTTTTCTTATGCTTACTTTGGATTTAATTTTCTCTTCATTTTCTACTCTCCTAAAGCAGAAACTTAGATTACTGATTTTCAATCTTCCTTCTTTTCAAATATATGCATCCAATGCTATAAATTTCCTTTAAAGGACAGCTTTTCCTGCATCCCATGAATTTGGTAAGTTGTATTTTGTGCAGTTTTAAAAACACACATGGAATATATATAACAATTAACAGATACTTGGGCAAAAGGGAATACACAAATTAAATCAAAGAGTTGGAATCGTACAACATTTATTTCCCTTCATGGTGTAAAAATGATGCAGGTCAATGGTGAAGATATAACTTTCAAGTTCCCATATGTTGGGGCATCTGGATGGCTCAGTCGGTTAAGTGTCCAACTTCAGCTCAGGTCATGATTTCACTGTTTGTGAACTCAAGCCCCAGATCCGGCTCTGTGCTGATAGTGTGGAGCTAGACCTGGAGCCTGCTTTAGCTTCTGTGTCTCTCTCCCTATCTCTCTCTCTCTCTGTCTCTCCCCTGCTCACACTGTCTCTCTCTCTCTCTTAAAAGTAAATAAACATTGAAAAAAGTTCCCATATGTTTCAGAATTAATAAATACATTTCTGAATAGTGTAGATGTTAAAAAATCATAGTGGAAATTAGAATAGGTTGAACTGACTTATATCATCTATGCTATATATAAAATCTTATGAGATGCAGCTAGATCAGTATTTTGAAGGGAATTTGTATCCTTATATTCATTAAAAAAATAAAAATTAACAAGCCAAGTACCTTTATAAGAAATTAGAAAAATAAGAGCAAAATAAATGCAAAGAAAGTGAAAGGTAGGCAATAATAAAAATGACAGCTCAAATTAATGAAATAGAATACGGAGGTACAATGGGAAAGTTCAACAAAGCCAAAAATAGTTCTTTAAAGAGAAAAAAATAAATCTGATAAACTTCAGAGGAGATTGATCAAGCAAACAGAAGAGAAAACACATGTACCAACATTAGCACTGTAATAAGACTATGGTAGATTATTAGAAGATATAGCAAATTGAAAATTACTAATGACCCAGCAGAAATTAAAAAAAAAAAAAACTTAATAAGCAATGGGACATCTGGGTGGCTTAGTTGGTTTAGTGTCCGACTTCAGCTCAGGTCGTGATCTCATGGTTTATGACTTCAAGCCCCATATCAGGCTCTGTGCTGACAGCTCAGAGTCTGGAGCCTGCTTCAGATTCTGTGTCTCCTTCTCTCTCTGTCCTTTTTCCACTCTTACTCTGTCCCTCTCTGTCTCAAAAATAAATAAACATTAAAAATTATTTTTAAAAACTTAGTAAGCACACTTGTGGCAAGAATAAGAAAATTTAGATAAAATGGAAAATTTTTAGGAAAAATAATAGCTTAGTAAAACTTACTCAGCAAGCAACAGGAAATCACAGTAGTCCAATGTCAGTCATTAAGGTAAGTTATTTGACTCAGTCACTGAAAAAATATTCCAGGTCTAATTGGCTTTGCTCAGCAGTTCTAACATTCACAGGAAAATAATTACAAAATTATACAAGATCTTCAGAAGATGGTTTGGCCGGAGTGAGGACTGGGCAGGGAGGGAAGAGCGGCCATGGTACAAAGGAGGCAAGCTTGGTCAGGCTTGAGGAGGCACGAAGAGGCACAGAGGCAAGTAATTGAGCTCCTTACCTGCCCAGCCTTACTAAGATATGTGGCTCCATAAGCCTATTCATATTCAATATGCTTGATGACTTCTTTCTATAGCTTGATTCAATCATTTCCTTGGCTTGGACTCTCCTTTCTGCCTATCTTACTTCCAGCCATCATTCATATCACAGCACAAGACAGTCTTTTCCTTTGGTTCCTTACCAGACTATACCCACAGACCCTGCTTATTATCTAACAGTAGTGGGTTTGGGGAGGTGTGCGGGGTAGGGATGGGGGCCAAGGGAAAGGGGGAGGGAGTTGGGGGAAAAGGGTAGTGTACCTGGGGCTGATTTTCTGAACCACTTCAGGCTAAAGTAATTTTAGTTTGTTTGGGGCAGGAATGATATTATTTCTCTTTGTATCTTCTGCTGCATCCTTTTGTATCATTTTCAACCAATTACACTTATAGAGTAGTTATTAGTGAAATATATATTATATTGATCCGAATTTCACAACCTGAACATAGTGTACTTTGAGAGCTTTCTTCACTTTCCTCAAAGGCAGACAAAATCATGTCTTCTCTTATGATATATAAAGAAATATGATATCATTCTCATTCATTCTGATGTGTAAATATGTAAATTATTTGAGAGAAAAACTCCTATATGGTACTTATACTAATTTAACATTAATTATATTTATTTGTAAACTTAATTTTTTAAAAATATTCAGACTGCTGGATACTGATGTCGTATTCTCTATGCTATGTGATGTTTTGGTGATAGTGTGTTTAATATCTACTCCCAATACATTTGACTTTATCCTCCTTATAATATTCAAGGACTATAAATAAACTATTTTAAAGTGTATTACTAAGATTGACTTATTCTTCGGTGGGGAATATGTATATAATGTAGATTTCTTATTTGTGCAATAGTTAATATAAATACATTAATAGAGTTAATATGAAAATAATATTCATATTACTTGGTGAGCATAATAAAAGCAATATTATCATACATTTATTGTATTTATTCATTCAGTGGATACTTACTATGCCAGGCAATGTTAGGCACAGGAGCTAGAAGGTAAGGATATCTATCTATCTATCTATCTATCTATCTATCTATCTATCTATCTATCTCCTCCTCTTCTGGATGGATCCTGGTTGAGAAAGACATCATATAAGGAATTACATAACTGATTATTAGTTATAATTATGGGAAGCATTGTCAAGGAGAATTGTGAAGTACTGGAACCAGAACATTTCCCCTAAACAGTTAAAAGTGGCTCATATCTTTTGTTTTGTTTCTCTGGAGTCAGAAATATGAGTTTGGCACCCCCTTTGGAGTAAGTAAGCAAAGCTGCCATTCAAATGCAAAAGTAGAGTCAAGGGAGAAGATACTCTCGCCTTTCAGAATTCAATCAATTTAAGAGCAATAGCTGTACCACAGCCTTTGAAAGATAAATGAATCATTTAGGGCGTGATTTAGATATTCACCAGTGTGCTTTAAGAGTAAACATCGACAACCCTCTAAAATTGATAGTTCACATGTCTCATTGTCAAGGACCAAAAAATCAAGGATGAATATATGGAAAGATGTGTTTGAAGAAATCATCTTTTCTGATCCATTACTTAAAGTCCAGTTGAGGCAAATATTGCTCTCACATGAAGAACTATTTTCAAGGATTTTAGAACGACACATCTCAAACATTGTATTGCTTCTCCTCTGCCCAATCAGGGGATTAGTGATCTTTTCTGCCAAAGTCAAGTCATTTAATGGGATCCTGAAGAATAATGATGTGCTGTGTAAATCTTAAGGCATAGTAAGAGTATGCTTTCAGAAAAAACCTCATTTGGAAACTTCTTATTTTTATATGCCTGTTACTTTCCTGTGGCTGTTGGGCCACAAACTTAATGTGGTTTCTAGTTCTAGCTAAAACAACACACATTTATCCTCTTTCAGTTTTGGAGGTCTGACGTCCAAAGTCAGTTTCTCCAGGCTGAACTCATGGTTTGGCAGGGCTCCGCTTTCTTGCTGTTTTCCAGTTTCTAGAGCTGCATTTCTCATTTTCCTCTGTCCCTGTCCTCTTGATCCATCTCAGGGCCAGCAGTGGAGCATCTCAAAGCTCTCTCTGGTCGGTTTGCTCTTCACTTCCTCCTCTCCCCTGTCTGAAATCTCCTGCCTCTCTCTTACAAGCACACATGACCATAATATTTAGGGCCCATCCAGAGAACCCAGCATAACTCTCCCACCTCCCACATCTCTTATTTAATCACATCTGCAAAAACACTTTTGCTATAACAAGGTAACATCAGCGAGGGGTGGGGTTGAGGGGGGAAGATGTTTCTCAGCCTACCTCCACATACCTCTTTACTTCCCTGCAGGCTTACAGCCCTATGAGCAGCCCAAACAATTAGGTTTTATTGGGTCATTTCACAATATATTCTTAATTATTGTTTCAACATTTTTGCTCACTTAACTCCCAGATAAGAAATTTCTTCCCTTTGTCTCTACTTGGAGGAGAATTAACAGCTTGTTTGCTTTTTTTTTTTTTTTTTTTTTTTTTTTTTCTCGTNGGCCAGCTGCATAATAGGGCAAGTTGTTAATCACGCTGACATTTGACATTTAGAATGTGGGATTGACAGCTCTCATTTTCATAAGCTCCTACCATAAAGCATGGCAAGGCCAAACTCTATAGCTTCTCTTCTCACACATAAGATCTGATCCTTTTGTCTGCTCCTGAATTTTGTTTACCCATTTCTTTGAGAGTACTGAAGAGGCTTTACCACGAATGGAGAAAAAATTGTGGAAATATCCTTGCCAAACCAACACTATATTACTTTCCAATACTAAAACATGATGTATTTTTTTTGGAAACAAGGCTGATCCTATTATTTTCGAAGTATCTTTAATGTTTTTCATCAAAACTGTGATCCAGCATGAAATTATTTTCTTGGAATAGGCAATGAATAAGGCAGGTTACACAGAGCAAATGGTGGTTTGGAACTTTATCTAAAAGGCAGAGTAAATCTTCAATTCCCCCTGCCCCCCAAAAAAGGCCACCAGTTGAGATATATTCAGTATGAGACACTGAGAATCCAACTCAAATATACCAAAATAATAAGGAGGATTTTTTGTTGTTGTTGTTTCAACAACTGAATGTAGGTGCAGATAGAAAGCACGTTCCAGGCTTCATGTAACTTAGGGACTGAAAGGTATTACCCCAAATCCAACCTCTTTCTGCTTCTCTGCTGTGCCTTCCACATAGAATCCTTTTATGGCCAAATTCAAGCTACCATGAGGACACCAACCACAAAGTTGAGAATAGGTGTGTATACTTTTCTCTCTCAAGCTGGTCCAGATCCACCTCTAGCAAACTGTCTGTGGAAACCAGAAGTGAGAATTCAGACATCTTTGGGTTTATTCATCCTAATGTATATAGGTCATTAACCATTAAGATATTTTTATCTATGCATTTATTTTAACTTTAAGGAAGAGTAGAATTTCTAGGTTGTGACTGAATAAAATTGAGGGAAATTTATTTTTTCTTTCTCTTTGTTTCAAGGACTGTCAGGATCAGGTTTATTTTTCAACTATATCATTGACAGAAAAAATGTACATCAGGGACCCACTAACATCACTTCAAGTTAGTAGATAGTTGGTCCCAAAATTCACATTGCGTTGCCCAAATACATCTCGGTGTCCGAACAGTAAATTGACACCAATGTTTTGTAACCAATTATTGCTGCTGTCCGTATCCATGTTAGTGTTTTAAAACATTTCTTCCTTACCCAGGTGTTTCCAGTTTTCCATCTATTATTTAATTCCACTAATTTTGTTTTTCCAATCAAGAATATTAGAGAAACTACAGTATAGAGAAGCTATACAAACTAATTAATGGTTCAAAACATAGTTGATATGTCCTTTGTAGTATTAAAGGCTAGGTATTGGTTGTTTACTACTGGGTTCACAGATTACTGCAACAATTATGGGATTAAAACAGCACACATTTATTGTCTCAAAGTTTCCAGTTTTAGGTTAGCCAGGTGCCTCGGACTCACGA
The DNA here is from genome assembly GCF_008692635.1 of Crocuta crocuta. Classification (NCBI taxonomy): domain Eukaryota; kingdom Metazoa; phylum Chordata; class Mammalia; order Carnivora; family Hyaenidae; genus Crocuta; species Crocuta crocuta. The sequence goes on from NW_027536464.1 coordinate 9,806,008, forward strand.
TCTCTTATAAAGCTGCAATCCAGATGTCACGAGGGCTGGGATCTCATCTGCAAAGCTGTACTGTGGAAATAACTACCTCTAAGCTCACATGGTTATTGGCAGAGTTCAGTTTCTTGCAGAATGTTGGACTGGGGGGACCTCAGTTCTTCATAGTTATTGGTTCTTTGCTATGTGGGCCTCTCCAATATGACTTCTGGCTTCATGGAAGCCAAAAAGGGAGAAAATCTTCAAGCAAGCTACCTTATGTTAGGTAATTATGGAAGTGACATCCCATCGTCTTTTCTTCATTCTATTGGTAGGAACAAGTCACTTGGCCAACCCACAGTCAAGAGGAGGGGATTACCCAACAACATGGCTATGATGATGTGTTTCCATTCCATTCTTAGTAATCAACCTGTTTATTGCAGTCAGAGAGTGCAAAGAAGTTCATAAAGCATACCAAGTCACTGTAAGAGATAGAGAGGCTAATACTAGATTTTAAAATAGACTTCCCATTAAACCAAAAACTAGGACAACGTCTGTTGAATTGACAGAATTTTATATTTTATTACTTTCCCTGCAAAAGCATATTTTTCATCCTTCATGGAAGAAAAAAAAAGTAGGAGAGGCAATGGTGAAAGTTTTACTGCAACTATGCCCAGGAGAGCTTGGTCATCGGTTTCCCTGGTCACGCTGGCAGCTAAGGAATGACTGGAAATAGAAAGCATGTGTGGCAAGCCTCTCCGAAGCCTGCCTATTGCACACAAGCATTCTCAACCTCTGTCTCTGTCTATCTCTCTCACAGTTGGATGAGGAAGGCAGGTTTTATACTGATTGGCACAACTTCTGGAATTATCCAAAACCAGGACATTGCAAACTTATCCTGGTCTTGGATTCTATGCTTTCTGGCGATTTGTCCTAAAGAATTCTTGAAGAAAAGTGAAGCCTGGTGGTGTTAATGTGTTCCCAAATATCTTTAAAGTATGTTCAGAAACCTTCACGGAGAAACAAACAAGCATAAGCTGGTAATGGCACAATCAACCATTTTGTGAGGATGACAACTTTGATTTTATTTTTATGTGTGATTTACAGGCGCTGGAAGGAGAACTGGGAAGGAGTTAAGAATATAGAATTCAATCAAGGACAAAAAGGCTTCACAGTATCCGAGGTCTTCACATGCCCCACGACTCCACCCCCGAAACAATAGCTTTGTTAGCTCCTAAGTGCGGCCTTGAGAAAGTGATGTCATCTCTCTCAACTCCGAGCACCTTCCACAAAATGAAAACGCAAACTTTTGGCATGGCCTCGGTTAGGTGGCCTTACGGGACTTTAAATCCATGAGAACACATAATAAAGTGCTTTATCTGTAAATTCTTTTTCTTATCCCTACAGGCTATGTTGAAATCCATGGGAGTAGACTCTCTTTATGGAATTCTTTAATACCCAGCTGTTACATAAACTTTGTACCTCTAGTCACTTCACTCTCCTTGGGGAACAGCCACGATAAACACAAAGCATTCACAGTAGATAAAGAGGTAATCAAGGGCCATGGAGATATCTAGCATCACCCAGCTGGTTGGCTAAATGGGAAAGACTTGAACCAGCAAAGCTGCCAGCAAAATATGTATATTATGGATAAGAAAGATTTTACAGAAAGAAAAAGTTTACTCTGGACTTGGAAGGAGGAGAGACATAAAAACTCTCACTTGTGTTTTCTCCTTGATGGTCTCCCTTCCTCCATGTAAATAACATAAGCCTAGGGAGGGCTCATCAGTCAAAAGATTGAGTTTAGGGGCGCCTGGGTGGCTCAGGCAATTAAGTGTTTGACTTCGGTTCAGGTCATGAGCTCACAGTTTATGGGTTTGAGCTGTCAGCACAGAGCCTGGAGCCTGCTTCAGATTCTGTGTCTCCCTCTCTGCCCATCCCCCACTCACACTCTGTCTCTTTCTCTCTCAAAAATAAATAATAAAAAATTTAAAAAACATTTTTAAAAAAGATTGAAAGAGTTTGAACACTGTGATGTGTGTGTTGTGGGGAGGGAGGTTGATATTTTGAACTTTCCTTATTATTTTTTAAATATTTATTTTTGAGAGACAGAAAGAGTATGTGCACATGAGTGGGGGAGGTGCAGAGAGAGAAGGGGAGACGGGATCCAAAGTGGTGTCATGCCGACAGGCAAAAGTCCAATGCGGGGCTTGAACTCATGAACTATGAGATTATTACCTGAGCTGAAGTAAGACACTCAACCGAGTGAGTCACCCAGGCACCCCTGCATTGTAAACTTTTCGATTAGAGGTGGCTTGGGGAGTTTTGGAGCTTTTGAACTACTGGCAGCTTGGAGGGCCTGGATTTCCACATTTGTACTTCTTCCTTTTGCAAGATGGAAGGTAGATTTTGCCTGGATGACAACAGTGCCTCTAGAAAGCTATGCTACAACGTGTGGGTCCTATGAAGACACCGAGAGCTGGGCATTCTGGGCTGGCTTGAGGCTCAGCTAACAGAGACCCCCAGAAATCCTACCCGTGCTTGTTGCCTTTGATGTACTCCACACCCAGGTCTGCAAGCTCTGGGGCGGGGGTGGACTCCTTGTTACAGAAAAAATGAGCCACTGTTTGACTGGAGCTTCCCTGCAAGGAATTACGGGATCCCAATGGCAATTTTTTTTTTTTTACAGTATGGTATTGGCACAAAAACAGACACATAGACCAATGGAACAGAATTGAGAACTCAGAAGTGGACCCAAAAGTATACAGCCAACTAATCTTTGACAAAGCAGGAAAGAATATCCAATGGAAAAATGGCAATTTTTTTAATGATATTACAAATAAGCATTTTAAAATTCATTTACTAAGCTTCGTTTCTCCTTTCTCCATTCATTAGAGAGTCAATGGTTCATCGGATTTCTGAGTATGAAGCCTTAGAAGTAGAGAACAAGGCAAAATGCCGTTCTGAAAGTAAAGGGAAGCCTGTTGAGATTTTCCAAGCTAAAGTATATAACGCTGCCTAATTTGTAGGATGATTGTGCTTCCCTAATGGAGGTCTCTAGCGCCGTATTTCTATACATTATATGAGATGAAATTTGACTGTGAGAATTACTAATGAACAGATTGGTTTGAGAACTTAGAACTCATCCTAATGAGTGATTTGTACTTCAGTTCATTGGTTCATTGGTTCAGTTCAGTTCAATGATTTGTTAAGCTTTCAAGCTTTATTAAAACCTTCAAAATATGGAATTCTTTTGGCAAAACTGTGAATGATCACTTTATCTCATTCAAGTAAGAGAAGAGTGCTTCACCATCAAACTGAAATGCAAGGAACACCGGGTTAGGAGGCAGGTTTTCCTTGGGGCTCTGCCCCAGCTGCACTGTCCCTATAGTAAGATTAGATCAGCTCTCTCCAAATCCGATGGTTCTGGGGCAGAAAGGAAAGGCAAAGCCGTGCAGTTGGGCTTCATGGACACTGTGCAACAGGTGATTGAAGACCTCTTCAGCGGCCGATCAGTTTGGGGCTTGCATTATTTGACCTTGCCCCTGCTCCTATCCATGCCCCGATTTTGAAGTCTCCCCCATTAAAAGGGCCGTCTGCATTTCCCCACTCCTTGACTTTAGTCCGGAGTGTGGCTTGCTTGGCCCACTTGAGGGGCAGACGTGAAGGCTTGCTAGTTATGACTCTGGACACTAAAAAGGTTTGTGTGGTCCCCTTGCCCTTTTCCATTTCTGTCATTTTCCTGAAAAGAAGCTGCCCAGCTTTCTCTGCTGGTGGTGGAAGGGAATGAGTGACCTCTGGAGCAGAGCCAGACCACCCCAGCTAAACCCAGCCTAGCTTACTTGAACCCAGCTGATCCCCAGACACGTGAGCAAAACAAATGCTCATTGTTGTATGCTGCTGAGCTTTCAGGCTGTTTACTCTGCAGCATTATGAAGGCCATAGAACTAATTTGCTCTGTTTACCCTGGATAAACCTCCCCTTGAGCAACATGAGAGTGTTGGGCTAGGGCTGGTATTCCAGATTCCAACTGCCAGCAGGGCAGCAAGGAAAAGTAAATGGGGGAAGGGAGATGGTGTTTTGATGCTACATCACATACCCCTTCTAAAGGCAGGAAGTGTCACTCAGCTCCAGCTAGAAGCCATTGTGCACAAATGGGGGCATTGTATTGTCGGATTCAGCTATTTTTCATGAGAAGTTAGGAATGTGGAATTCCTGAGGTGCCTGAGTGGCTCAGTTGGTTGAGCGTCTGACTTCGGCTCAGGTCATGATCTCACGGTTCGTGGCTTTGAGCCCCGCGTGGGGCTCTGTGCTGACAGCTAACTCAGAGCCTGGAGCCTGCTTCAGATTCTGTGTCTCCCTCTCTCTCTGACCCTCCCTGGTCATGCTGTCTCTCTTTCTCTCTCTCTGTCACACACACACACACACACACACACACACACAAATAAATAAAAACATTTTAAAAAAATTTAAAGGGGCATCTGGGTGCTCAGTCGGTTAAGCGTCTGACTTCGGCTCAGGTCATGATCTCGCGGTTCGTGGGTTTGAGCCCCGCATCAGGCTCTGTGCTGACAGCTAGCTAAGAGCCTGGAGCCTGTTTTGGATTCTGTGTCTCCCTCTCTCTCTGACCCTCCCCTGTTCACGCTCTCTCTCTCTCTCTCTCTTTCTCTCTCTCAGAAATAAATAAAACATTTATTTAAAATTTTTTTAAAAAAAGGAATCTGGGTTTTTTTTTTTTTATGTGGCATCTCCACATAGAAGTTTCAGAAATGGTTAAGCATTTGTAGAGCCCTGTGCTGGCAGGGTGTATCTATCCCAAGGTAAGGCTGGTAGACTCTGGATTAGTCTGTAGGTCCCTATCAGCTCTAATTGTCAGGAATCATTGCACATGCTTCTTTTATCCCTGGTGAAATATCTTACAAATAGGCTCACAGAATAAAAGCTAAAAACAACCAACAGAAACCCAGACAAGACAAAAAACCCCTCAGCTACCGAAAATCTTTATGAAGCTCCTTCCAAAGCTTAAAAATAACAAATCAATCACTTAAATATAAACAATAGAAATGGACTGGATCTAACTGGAGAGATTTTTTTTTTGCAACTTTAAAATATTTTCTTGTTTTTCTGGATGCAAATTTAAAAATAATCTATTGTAACTATATGAAGCAACCTAAGGTCTACTTTTGAAATGTAGTATGTGTCTATCACAGGAAACTAGGAATTGTTAAGTCTTTTAAATGATTCTTCTTAATAAATTAGCCATCAACTGGAAAAATGGTCTGCCATCCTTGTTAAAGGAAAAGAAATCAGGAAGCCTTCGTTTAAATCTTCATTATCTACTGATTAGGTCTACTGAAGAGGACTTCAATCTCCGGATTTCCTCGACCGTGGATTATAAACTCAAGATAATTAAATGGGAGGAATATAACCTCCTCACAAGGTTCTTGATTGGATTAATGATTATACATGACTTGCAAAATAGAGAATGTGCATGTCAGGGTGTCAATTTAATTTAAACAAAATGTACTTAGTCCCATCCAACTGTATATTGGATACAGGGCAAGGCACCACACAGAACATAGAGGAGACAATTCTTGCTTTGAAATAAATACAATTACCAGAAGACCACATAGAGAAAGCAGCACCTGGGGAGATTTTGTTTTATATTTAGAATGGAAGATTAAGGTACATTAGTTATTATTGATTTATACCTCATTATACTTGGAGAAACTTCTCTCTTTGTTATGTTCTCTATATTCCTTTTCATTGACAGTTTTTAGGATATCTTAACCAAAAGAAAAGAGGGTAGGTTGTTCAATACTTGTTGAGTGCCAATGATGTGCTAGCTTAACTTATTGAATCTACATAACAAGTCTGTGCAATAAAGCTTGTATTTCCAATTGACAGAATGAAGAAAATGAGGTTTAGGAGATCCTGTAAATCAGCTGAAACATCACTTCTTCCCAGAAGCCTTCCTTGATCTCCACAACCTAGTAAATCATTCTGTGAGCCCCCTAAGCCCATTGGATACTTTCATTCCAGCACCTACAGCATTTTATGGTGATAGTTGCTACTTTCTGCTCTTGCACTGGGCCATGGACTCTTAGAGGCTAGTGTTTGGTATCAAAGTCGTACGATAGCAATCGAGGATTTCCTAAGTATAAATCCCTTGCACTTTGTACTGCACGTCCACTTCCAAAGTTGAAGACTTGGGAAACATTTTATAAAATTCCTCTTCAATAAGCAAATGCGATTGCATGGAGCTCAAAAGCTTCTGCATACCAAAGGAGACAATCGACAGATTGATGAGACAAGCTACAGAAAAAGTATATGCAAACCACACACCTGATAAGGGGTTAATAGTCAAAATATATAAGAGACCGAAACAACTGGACAGCAAGAACACAGTCAGATTTAAAAATAAGCACAGGAACAGTGTAGACATTTCTCAAAATAATTCATACGCACAGCCAAAAGATATATGAAAAAATACTCAACATGACTCATCATCAAGGAAACACAAATCAAAACCACAATGAGATATACCTCACCCCTGCAAGAATGGCTGTTATCAAAAACACAAAAGATAAAATTGTATGGATGTAAAGAGAAGGGAAACTTTGTATACTGTTGGAGGGAATGTACATAGTAAGATTACAGTGGAAAACAGTATGGAGATTCCTGAAGAAATTAAAAGTAGAACTATTGTCTGATCCAGGAATCCCACCTTTGGGTATATACACAAAGGGATGAGATCAGTATCTGGAAAAGAAATCTGACCTCTTAAATGTTTTAAACTCAAATGCATCTGTATAAACATTCTCCATTTCCATCCTCATTGGAAGCTTTATTTATTTGTTTAAAAAAGATTCTTTAACATTTATTTATTTTTGAGAGACAGAGAGACAGAGTATGAGCAGGGGAGGTACAGAGAGAGGAGACACAGAATCGGAAGCAAGCTTCAGGTTCTAGGCTGTCATCACAGAGCCCGATGTGGGGCTCAAACTCACGAACTTTGAGATCATGACCTGAGCCATAGTTGGCCGCTTCACCAACTGAGCCACCCAGGTGCCCCACCTCATTGGAAACTTTAAATCAGTACCTGACCCATGACAGTTAAGATAGTGTTTCGCCAACCAACGTGGTGGTAATAATCACTTGGTGGCCTGTTAAAAAGTGTGAGTTCTTTGGTTCCATGCAAACTTAGTAAGCCACGTTCAAAATAGGGAAGGGTTTGGGAACCTGTTTCAAAGTGCTCTGGGTGATTGTCATCATTAGACATGTTTAGAATACACTGGTTGAACATTTATCAGGGTGTATTATGAGGTGGGCTTTAAAGGAGAAAACAACTATTTTGTCTTTTTGATGTCTGGAGATCCAGAACGCAGTCCAACTTGGAGAGGATTTATCTGGAATAGGACTATTTTGAATGTTCTCTCCTGTTAGGTAAGGATAAGGAACTCTGGCACCCATTGCTTTAGGTCTGAGCCAAGGTTGTCTCTCCCAGTACAATATGGAGCTCTGAAGAGGGGTCAGATGAAATCGCATAACAATCTAGGAACCTAGAGAGAAGGAGTGAGCTCCCAAACACTCAAACAGGAGACTTAATTTTTAGGTAAGCTTACTGAGGTAAACTCATGGGTCCTTTAGAAGGTTAGTAGCCAATAATGGCAATGAGGCCTCTAAAATTAAATTATCATACAGGTAGAAAGGGAGAACAGTGTGCTGGCGCACGAACTGATCTGAAGACTAGAATGGGAAAGAATGTCAAGACTCCAAATTCACAAACAGCTGAAACTCCTTTTGCTGCAGGCTTCCCAAGGGGTAGACTAGCTCACTAACAAAATGGCTGTTCAAAAGGATCCAAAGAACTTTGGTCAATTTGGTATGTGGTTTTTAAAGACATATGTGGGAGCACAAACTCATTGTTCATTAGGGGAGAGAGCAGTTTGCAGGTGAGGAGAACTGAGTGTTAGTATCTCCCACTGCCCAGCTTGGCTCCACACCCAGCAAACTCCACATGTGCCTTAGAGATGGTGACCATCAGTGCTCACAAGGGCAGAGCAGGAGGGGAAAGGAAGGCAGGGGATGGCTTTTGACAGGGATTAGAGAGCTGTTCCCTTACGAGGGAGCCATAGCTTTTAAAATCTACCTTTGTGTAGACTGAACTTCCCCAACGAAACTCCGCCCCACAGTGGTGGGCACCTAGAAGTCCCTCTCGACTCCTTTCCTAGAAATCAAACACCGTTTGAACCTTCCAGCTATGAACTGTTTGCTTTTTGTAATATAGATCCAAGTCTCTAAGAGGGCAGGGAATGTTGACTACATGTTCACTGATACATGCCCTGAATGGAGACCATAACTGCGCACATAGTAGATTCTCAATAAATATTTACTAAATGAACAAATGAATGAATGCTTGAATAGAGATCCAGAACTTATACATACCTAGTCCTTCTTTAAGGGGCTCAGCTCTCAGTGAAGGCAGATACGCCAAGATGAAGGTCATTATAAGACTTTCTGATCATGTATGCAATAGTAATATTAATATCATTAATTCATTAATTAAATGAATTAATTCTTATATTATCATAACCGTCATCATTATTAATATTTGAATTATACAAATAATAATTATTATCACACTTATTATTATTATTATTTTGATGTTTATTTTTGAGAGAGAAAGAGAGAGAGAACATGCATGTGAGCAGGGAAAGGGCAAAGGGAGGAAAGAGAATCTGAAGTAGGCTCTGTGCTGACAGCAGAAAGGCCCCATGTGGGAATGCTTAGCCGACTGAGCCACCCAACTATTATATTTATATCACATATTATTAGTAGTATTATATTTATGTTAACTAATAACATGTAAGATGCTTTGGGGGTGCACAGAAAGGGGTGATCCATACCGAGGGGTAGGGGGGGACTGATGCTGAAGAAAGCAAGTGGAAGTGGGTTAGGAAGGGCACGTGGCAAAGTGGAAAGGCATGCAGAGTTCAGGAAGCTCATGGAGTCCCTTGAAAGAATTTGACTTGTGGATTTTTTCTACCTGCCCGTTAAGTCTTTGGTTTTTCATCTAAGCTGACGATCTATTTATTTTATTTATTTTTTTGATGTTTATTTATTTTCGAGAGAGAGAGAGAGAGCACGAGCGAGTGCACAAGTAGGGGGAAGGGCAGGGAGAGAGAGAGGAAGACACAGAATCTGAAGCAGCCCCAGGCCTGAGCTGTCAGCCCAGAGCCTGATGAGGGGCTCAGACCCATGAACCGTGAGATTGTGACCTGAGTCGAAGTCGGGTGCTTCACTGAGTTAGCCATGCAAGTGTCCCTGAACTGAAAAATCTATCAATATTTCATCTTGTCTGGATTTTTTCAGTTAAATACCTTTTATTTTTATAAAACACTAAAGGTATATTTAAGGAAACTGACTTAAAAAGAAAAAGACAACCCTGCCATAAAACCCATCCTTGGGTAACAGATGAAAGGAACCTCTTCTTACCCACCTCCCAGGCCGATCCGCTCCCCATCCTGAGGCACCTGCTCTGTCTATTGCTGAAAAATCCCCTCCCCTGGGCCTTCTACACCCTCTGACCCAAATGCATCTCCTCCCTACCCCATTTTTCTCCCTTTACCTGGCTATTCCCTACTCCTCTCCCAGGAGTTGGCTTACCATCAGGGTCTCCAGGAAGACTTCACCTGCCTATCTTAAGTTTGTGCCCCTCCTTTGTGCAGCCAAAGCACTGTGCACTGTTCCTGGGTTTCTGAACACCCTCCAGGGATCCCTGCCTAATCTGCAGAAGGGCAGGCTTTATCTGTTGCCTTTAGCATGTGAATCACCCTCCTGTATCACAGAGTCTGTATGTCATAAGTGTTCAATCATCACTTGTGGAAGAAGTGATCAAATCCATGTTTTCTCCTTTTTCATTGGGGGATTGCATGATCTGGGACTTTGGACAGATGTAGCTGAATGTGGAAAGTTCCCTCCATGGGTCCTAACCCAGGGCCCAGCCGCGTATGTGTTTATGTTCAGACACAAGCAGAGAAAACAAGGATTGAGAGAGATCATCTTTGCCTTGTTAATTAATTAAGAGGAAACTCCATGTGTAGTTCAAGAGATGCATTTTCTTCCTTCTTTGACTACTGAATGTATTTCCCTGGATGCTCGTGGAATTTGTAGTCTCTTAGTGGAACAACAAACAGGATCAACACAACATAGAATGGAAATTTTGGGACCATTCAACAACAGAGTCACATCTCAGTGACTCGCTCCTTTTCTCATAAATATGAGTTGGGGGAGATGTAACACAAAATAAAGAAAGAACTGAGCTTACCAGGTAACTGCCATCTCCTCTGTTGGGAATTCAAATATTTGATGGTGGTTTGGATAAGGGACCTCAAAAATACCACACCTGCATGTGATGTCATGAACGATGTACCAGCTTGTGAAGCAACAATCCCAGCTTGGCGGCTGTTTCCAGCCTCTAAAATGAGCCTCACTGGCACTGAAAGCTTTTCTGTGTCAGAAAGAGATCTGATCGTTCCATCCTCAGCTGCTTGTTACCAGGCTGTAGGTTCAGCAAATGTTCAGTATACTGGGTTCAAAATCAGAAAAACAGTTTGTCCCACTCAGCTCAGCCAAGGTTTAGATGCTGCATCTGGTAGAACTTAGACACCAGCAGTGGCATTGCCTTCTGAAGCCCAAGAATGTTAAGGGAAAGAGTAGGGAGGTCTTTCGGATGATTTAAAGATTTCATCTGTCAAAAGTCTTTCCCCACTTGGACTCTTGGGCATGTATCTCAGAGAAATGAAGATACATTTTCTCATATGTACAAAATCTATATGAAAGTTCATGGTGGGTTTATTCATAATGGCCCCAGACTGAAAGGAAACCAAGTGTCTTTCAATGGGTCAGTGACTGAGTAGACTGTACCATGGAATATGGCTTAGTGGAGAGGAATAAACCTATGGTGCTCCTCACACTGTGGATGGGTCTCTGGGGGTTATACGGAATGAACAAAGTCAGTTTCAGAGGGTTATGTGTGGTATGATTCCATTTGTATGGAATTCTTAAAATGACACAACTGGGAAAATGGAGAATAGATTCGTGGTGGCCGGGGAGTGAAGATGGATGTAAGCATGATTGTGGCTCTAGAGGCTGGTGGTGGAATGATTCTGTGTCTCGTATCTACACAGATGATGCAATTGCATAGCATTTGCACCCTCCCACACAGGCGCACCCCACACACACACATCCATGCAATGCTGATGAAATCCAAATGAGCTCTGTGGACTGTGGTGGTGTCAATTTCCTGGTTTTGACATTGTACTCTAGTAGTACGGGATATTGTCATTGTGGGAGGCTGAAATCCGTGGGATCTCACAATATACTTTTTTTCCTACGACTTTCTCTGAATCTGTGATTCTTTCAGAATAAAAAAGTTCTAAGAAATCATTTTCTCATATGCAGTAGTTAAAGTTTCAGTGGAACTTAAGGAAGTGAAACCCAAGTCCTCACTGTATGTCATTTTTCCTTTGCTCTCTTTTTGCTTTAGGTTATTTTTAGACGTTTTAGATGCATTGAGTTGAGAGGATTTAGATGATAACTTGTGATATTGTGGGAATTTTATGCATATACAGTGTGGGAGTTAATAGTTGATCTATTTATACCCCAAATAGAGCAAACACAAAACCCCACGGAATGTAAAGATAAACATCGCAGTCAGGCTTGCTAATTTTAACAGCCCTGATGGTGCAGGGCACAGCTGAATCGTAGGGACCATGTTGTACACTCTGATAACTTTGGTACTCACCACATCGCCGGTGTGTCTCACTGGGCATTTACCCCACTTTGGCTTGCGTTGTTGTTTAATCCACATGGCGCAGGCCCTTTCCCCAACTGGGCTGTGAGATCCCATGATCAAGAACCATGTTCATGGATAATAGGTACTATGTAAATGGGATAAGTGAGGGTAATGTCTGCTAGGCATCCTCACTTGTATCGAATACCATATCAATTAGGATCCTTTTCCTCAGACTCATGTAACTGGGAAGTCCAGGAGTAGGTTTGGCTTCAGACCCTGTTTCTCTCCATCTCTCAGCTCTTTTTCCATATCGATTCCATTAGCAATAGGCTTCTGAGCCTGGGGTCACAAGAGGCTGCGGCTGTCTTAACTTTACCCCGACAACTGGAAATCCAGCTGAGCAGTCTTTTTGGATAGTTCCCATGGAAACCCAAGTAATCACTCCTTCTCTGGCTATACCGGGTCACATTTCCATCCCTGAGCCAATCAGTGTAAAGCAAGTAACTGACTGGTCTAGCCCAAGGTCACACGCTTTGCCCTTGCATCCATCTTGCAGTAGGGTTCCCTCAAACACCTTGCAAACTAAGAGCTGAGGAAAGTAGTTTAAATAAAGCAGGACACATCTCCTAAGTTTGTCAGTGGAGCAACAATTAGCTCTTATAAAAATTTAGAGACTCCTCCTTCCCTTTTGTGATAGACTTATATTGGGGGAAGGAGAGCATTATGCAGCTTTGAAATGGTCACTGGAGATCTGATTATTAGCGATTTGCTTCTTTCATCAGCAGAACAAAAATCCAAATAAGAGATTTATTGTTTGATGTGCCATTAAATGTTAAGAAAGCTTGTTTGTTCTATGACTGGCTTGTTTTAGTGTTAATAAATAAGTTGATAGAGTTTTTTTATTTTGCTGGTTCAAACTGCATCAGTGAATTTATAATCTGCGCTGCAGTGTTGGGGAGCTAATTGGTTTTGGTTTATATTCAACATAGACTTCATTATCTTCATTCTCCTCAGGAGAAACCCTTAATTTAGCTTTATAATTTCCTTGCTGGAATGCATTGATAGTTTGAAACATCTAAAATGCGTAATTATGAGTGATAGCAATGCCCCTATGCAGAGTTCTATTTTCACCTTGTTTCTGTTAATGACCTTGGAAACGTTGACAATGTCATCCACGCTGTCAGGACCTCACAGGCATGCAGGCTGTCTCTCTGTGCTTCCTGGGTGAGCCACATCCTGGATGTGGCCCTTTTCCCAGCTAGAATCATCTAGGAGACTGCCACCTGAGGTAGGTTCTATTGCCTCGTATCATAACTTCCATATTATAGGCATGTTCTGAATTTCCTAAAGGCGTGTTTTTTTTTTCCTCTGTTACTCTCATGTTTTGGATTTTCCACCAGCTTGGATTCACTACTCGGCTCTTTTTCTGGAGAAATCCTTTATGCCCTGAGCTTTAAATCACTCACCTTTGTGGCTTGGGTTTATATCTGCAACCTGTCCTTCCTGGTTTGACCTTAAGCTTGTCTCTCCTCAACATGACTTATTATTGTCGTATCCACCTAATTATTTGCTTGTTATATCCTGTTTGGGTACCTGTTTTCAATCATATCCCCATGGAAGGTTACTTTTTGCTACTGTGATGGAACTTAATTTTTCTTTTTTTTTAAAATTTTTTTTTTAACGTTTATTTATTTTTGAGACAGAAACAGAGAGAGCATGAGCTGGGGAGGGGCAGAGAGAGAGAGAGAGGGAGACACAGAATCTGAAACAGGCTCCCGGCTCTGAGCTGTCAGCACAGAGCCTGACATGGGGCTCAAACCCACAGACTGTGAGATCATGACCTGAGCCGAAGTCCAACGCTTAACTGACTGAGCCACCCAGGCGCCCCTACTTTTTCTTTTGTCTGTTCTCATTCATTAATTTTTCTCCACACTCTAACTAGAGAGAAAATTTGAAAACATAAGGCAATAGTGTTAAAACCCTGTTCTCTTCCCTCCAGCCCACCAGCAAGTTGTCCGTTACTTGGGTCTAGGTGTGGTCCTTGTTGCTTAGCAAGGAGACATGACTTTTCGTTGTGTCCTCAGAACACAGGAAAAGAGTCAGTGAGACTGTAAAGTAGAAACTTGGGAGAGGCACGCCAAGAATACATGAGTTCACTATAAGTCAAGTGGACACTACATATAGCTGAGCTTAAGCCTTTACTCCAGTACCCCATGTAAGAGGTCACTTGCTGGATAAGGAGAGCCTACCATCCAGAGGCAGTGGGTAGATTTCTTTTGCTGGGGTAAGAGGTGTTGATGAAAGAGGGCTATCCAGCATTAGAACTACCTTTTATATTTTTATTTTTCTAAATGCTTATCTATTTATTTTCAGGGAGAGAGAGAGAAGGAGAGAGCAAGCAGGAGAGGGTCAGAGAGAGAGAGAATCCCAAGCAGGTTCCATGCTGTGAGCGTGGAGCCCAATAACTCAGTCTCACAACCATGAGATCATGACCTGAGCCAATATCAAGAGTTGGACACTTAACCAACTGAGCCACCCAGGCGCCCCTGTTAAGGCCTCAATGGATGCTCCTCCAAGTAAGAGTGGCAACATTTGGGAACCAGTGACATGAAGGACCTTGGCAGAGTAGAGTGTCAAAGGGCCACAGGAGAGGACTGCTCTCTGCTTCACCAGGTGAGAGAAGCTTACCATTGCCTCCCTCTCCTCCCAGCACGAGGGTCTAGCTTGTGCCGGAACAGGCAGAGAGAGGCAGGTCCAAAGTAGTCCCTCCTTGTACCTAGACCTCTCCTCCCCGCTGCTCCCCCAGCAACCCTACCCACAAGCTGCTGGAGTCTTCACTGTTTCCTGCTGAAAATGAGACTTTTCAAATAAGCGAAATTGAGTGGAAAATGACTGAATCTTGCCAAAATGTCATTAAAACACACAGTGGGAAAGGTAGGATGATGATTAGCACAATTTGAGAACACTTAGTGGAAAGAAAAAAGTGTAATCTTTTCATATGTAGACCACATGTTGAAACTCCTTGATACATTAGTTAGAGATCCATACACAGATATTTTAACACCAAAAGACTAGTTTTCCTAAATGGGAATTTTGTTATATCTTTCCAAGCTAGGAGAGAAAAGCCAAAGCTTGCCTTTGCCAAAAGAATACAAATTAGGTATTTGGTCTGAAATGTAAGGCTTTCCGAAACCTATTTCATCTTAAGTAACATTATTAAATACCAGTCTTTTATTGCAAGTGACCCCAGAGACTTGAAAATATGATGAGGACACATATAATAAAATTTTAAAAGTTTTGAATATCGCAAATTAATATATGTTCTGGTGTCTTGGGCTTGCAGTTGCATATTGCTTTAGGTGATGTTTTGAAAAAGATACTCAATATACATTGTATGTGCCATTACCACAAAAATATCACCAGTTTTGAAAACACTTAGGTTACTGAGAAAAGTTACAAGTGAGATAAAATCAAAAGAGGAGAAAACAATTACACAAAAATAGAGTGTGTTTTTTTGTTTTGTTTTGCATTCTTTTTTTGGCTTGGTAGATTGGCCAGGATTGGGATACTGATGTAGAATACAGATGTCAGGATTCTGTTTAAAATTTAGCTTAAATCCAAAAAAAGTAATAGCTTATGGATCTATTATTTCCCCAGGACTGTACTAGTCACCACATGGGAAAGAAGCAAAGTTGACTACTTGAGGAACTTAAATCTGGAAAGATCTGGAATTGTGGAGTTGTGGTGAAGTTGAGAAATAATCTGGAAGTTGAGAAAAGGGGTGAATCATGGTGGATGTGCCCTGTGACTCATTCTGTCTAAAGAGCTGAATCAGGCTGCATGCCTTAAGAGAAGGATTGAGAAGTGGAGGAGTGGCCAGTTATGTCCCTTGCTGACTGGGAGACCCAGGAGGACAAGGAACCAAAGAATAGCTCACTGGAAACCTTGAACTTTAAGGAATGTCCAGGCAGGTGTACCCAGAGGAGAAATGGAGGCCGGGTAGGGAGATGAGTTTTTAGGAAGCTACCTGGCAAGTGGAAGGGACATCCACGTGTTATTTTAACACTTTGTGGAGTTTGAATATTCTTCCTTGTATCTGCTCATATTAATCCCTCATCCTTTACACTTAAAATGAGATTTTAAAAAATGGATTCAAGACCCATGTTGGGCTATGTGCTGACAGCTCGGAGCCAGGAGCCTGCTTCGGATTCTGTGTCTTCCTTTCTCTCTAACCTTTCCCCCACTCAACTTTGTCTATCTCTCTCTCTCTCAAAAAAAAAAAAAAAAAGAAAAAAGAAATAAACATTACAAAAATTTTTAAAAATGAGATGGAAAAATAACATAGAATCACTTCTCTCATCAAGAGCAATACTTTGTAATTAACGCAGTGAAATCCATAAATAATTTTTAAAATTTATATGGTTTTAAAGTTTGAATATTCTTGCATATATAACAGCTAAATTAGAGCCTTAATTTTTCCCTGGTGATTTAATCATGTCATTCCAGTATCTCAACCCTTGAATGATTTATTCCTTACCCACAGAATTGCTTATTATTTTAATGATAGCATTGGGGGGAAAAAGTGGAAAACAATCATATAAAGATGCATATTCCTGTGTCTCCCTCTCTCTCTGACCCTCCCCTGCTCACGCTGTCTNAAAAATATTTAAAAAAAAAAAGATGCATATTCAAGATTAGAAAGAAAATTATGATAAAAAAGAGAAGGAATAAGACCCACACTCTGCCATCAAAAGTATATAGAAAAACATGGGGCGCCTGGGTGGCTTAGTCGGTTGAGCATCGACTTTCACTTAGGTCATGATCTCGCGGTTCGTGGGTTCGAGCCCCGCGTCAGGCCCTGTGCTGACTACCAGCTCGGAGCCTGGAGCCTGTTTCAGATTCTGTGTCTCCCTCTCTCTCTGACCCTCCCCTGCTCATGCTGTCTCTCTCTCTCACTCAGAAATAAATAAATAAAAACAAACAAACAAAAAAAAGTATATAGAAAAAACAGAGGTGTCTCCTTTATAACACTTTATATCAAGTAATAGACACACAAGGAAAAAAATAACCAAAGAATACATAGGAGCTGGTAACAAAAAGCCAGTTTTCCAGTTTTCCATCACAACTTTTCCCACCTTACTCCATTAACCAGAAGCCATCCATTTCAATTCTGATTTTCATCATTTTGGGAGGTTACTTACTTCACACTGATTATGTTTACACTATAACTTCTTGGTCTTTCAGTAAATCCAGATGAAGGATGGGATTTCACCACCGATTGCTCTCTTCTTTTTCCTCTCTGCCAATTTCTGATAATTCTATTATTTCTAGTCTCTCTATTGGTCATCAGTTTATTTTAAAATAGAATATTTAGGGGCGCTTGGGTGGCTCCGTCAGTTAAGTGCCTGACTCTGGATTTCAACTTAGGTCACGGTCCCATGGTTTGTGGGTTTGAGCCCCGTTGCAGTGCAGACTGGCAGCAGGGAACCTGCTTGGGATCGTCTCTCTCCTTCTTTCTCTGCCCCTCCCCCTGCACTCTCCCTCTCCGATTAAATAAACTTAAAAAAATATATATGGAGCACCTGGGTGGTTCAGTCGGTTGGGCATCCAATGTAGGCTCAGGTCAGGATCTCACAATTAGTGAGTTTGAGCCCCTCACTGGTCTCTGTGCTGACGGTTCAGAGCCTAGAGCCTGCCTTGGATTCTGTGTCTCCCTCTCTCTCTCCCCCTCCCCCAATTGTCCTCTCTCTCTCTCTCTCTCTCTTTCCCCTGCTTGTGTTCACACTATCTCTCCAAGAACAAATAAATAACCTTAAAGAATAAAATAAAATAGAGTATTTAACCTGAATATCTTGTTCTACTGACATCTAACACCTTACTGAGGACCCTGAAGGTATGAATACTCCCATCCTTTCTTCCAACTGTGTTCTCACTTCCTTCTCCTAAGTTCTATCACTACGCTTGGCAGAGGGGGTGACATTAAACCTATTGCCCAAAGGGTGGAATCATCCTATTAATTGGAGGCTGGACCTTCAACTACAATCCTTTATGTCATTTGCCTGTTCTCTCATTTTTCTTTCATGTCCTTGGCCATTTGGTTTTTGTCCTGGATGTTGCCATGAATGTAATGGTAATAGACCAGGCTTATACAGAGCTGAAGCTGTAGAGGCATAAACGTGAACACAGAGGAGCTCACTAATCCTTGCAACAATGGTATGAGGTTAGCATTTTAAATCCCTATAGTTGTTTGAAATACATCTTGTAAGTGGTAGAGCAAAACCAGGCAGGCTGGTTACAGAGGCCGTGTCCCTGACACTTTTAGGAGAAAAAAGTGTGTCTATATATTTGCTTTGTATTCCATTAAATATAGTGAAGTCTATTAAATGTATCAATTACATATAGTAAAATACATAGATATTAGATATCTTTAACTTCCTATTCTAGTAACTGGAGTTTGTCTTTATGATTTTCTGATCAATTTATTCTATTCCCCGATTCATCTATTTCTCTTAGGCTCAGTCATTTGTTTATTTACCTGGGGCTTTTGCTTTCCGGTTTCTGGATTTCTTCATGGGTCTGTTGTTGATCATTATTTGTTGTCCTTCTGTATCTAATTTCGAATCTCTCAGTGGCCATTCTGGGTCACCTTTGCTTTGGCATAGGTGGCCCTGGGCTTTGCAGGCTGATTTGGACCTCAGCAAAAGGGGTGGGGCTTCTTGACAACCAGAATTTTCTGTGTGAGCAAGAGGTCTTTAAGTTGAGGACTCTCCCCCACCCACCCCTGCCCCAGAGGACCCCAGGGGGCCCAAAGCCTCAGAGGCAGCATTCATTTCCTGCGTGTGAAGGGACAGGAAGTGGTCACTAAGGGAACTCATTCCGTAAACAGACTTCAAGGGCTAACAGCCAAGGTGTTCAGGCCAATTCTTGTTCCCACCCTCTTCTGTAAAATTCTACCTCTTTGTCCAGCCCAGAGCAGTGACCACCTCTACATGTCTCCTGAGTATAGTCTCCCCTCCTCCAGCCGCCAACCACTTCAGTAGACTGCAGACCTCCAAACCATATCGACAGCCCTTGTTCATGAATGTTCCCCCCTCCTTCTGTCCATCGTTTTCTATTTCTTATGAGAGTCCCTTGCTTCTAGCCTACATTGGGGGATGGCAAAGGAGGCTGGTGTGGTTACTAAGTGAGCCAACCTCTATAGTATTTGCTGCTCCAAGGTTGCTGATAACACTTTGGGTAATTTTGCTGTCAGCTTTGTCTGAGATCCGCAGAACAGTCGTCTTGCCTTTTTTTTTTTTTTTGACATCTTCCCACATCCCTGTTTCTCCTTTACTGAGTCACTGATTCCCTGTGTAATGTCATTTAGAGTTATAGACCCAGTGTCCTTTTAAATGGAATATGCATTTCTGATTTTCATTCTTCCTCAATCTCTCTCTCTTTTTCTTCAATCTATCTCCGTCTTTGTCTCTCTGCTGGTTGCGGGGTGGGTGAGTAGACATAGGCGACTGGTTTCTCAGCTCTTCCATTTTAGAACCGGAGTGTTTCTGTCATTTGAGTGGTAAGAGGGAACACAAACATTTATCTTTTAAAAGGCGCCACCTAGAAATGGTACTTTTCTTTTACATGAAAATGAACTTCCATTGTAAGTGTTTTCTCATTCATAAGGGCCTTCTAATCAGGAAGCAGGTAATTATGTAGCAGGGCACTTCTTTGATAATTTCCCTTCTCGGAAAAAAAAATCCTTGATGATTATTAACAGCATTCAAGTGCATGCCAATCTTGCTAAAAAAGTGCAGACTGAATTTTCTCTTTCAGATTTGGGAGTGAAAAAACAACACTGAGATTTTGATCCCTTTGAAATCTTAAAGCCTTCTGGTGAAGTATCTTCTTTTTAATGGCATAGATTGTTCGGCCAAATGCCTGCACTACAACTATCTGTTATCAGTGAAAGCTGTAGATTCTTCAGATCACTTTAAACTGGAATCTCAGTCCCTCTGGAAGCTGATGGTCAGGATATAGTTGAGAGTGGGTATTCTAAAATACCTGCCTATTACTTGGGCTACTGTGTAATCTTTTCCATCCTTCATTCACCCAACTATTGTGTCAGGAATAGTTGATGCCCAGTGAAGTGGCAAGACCAGGCCCGTGCCCACAGTCACTGATTTTATATGTCAACTAGGATTTTACACACGTGTATCATTTAACTGTCACTGTAACTCTGAGAGATACATACACATACCATTATCTTCATCTTACAGTTCCAAACAATGAAACTCAGTGAAGTTCAATAATTCACCCTCTGTCACATAGCCAGCGCCACAGGCAGAGCATGAATCCAAGCAATTGGGCATCTCTACCGGTTATTTGCTTCTTTATCCTCAGATTCATCTTCTGTGCCTCCCTTGCTCTGCCCTGTATTGCAGAGGACTGGTCTGTAAAAATTACATGTCCCCAATTGTCAGCTAACTTCTGGTTAGGTTTTAGGGAGAAGGGATGTAGGTGAAAATCTGGAGACCAGGAGGAGAGAGAGATCGCCATCTATCTCCCCCTTTGTTACCATGTGTGTGGCTCTTAGCCAGCTGGTTGTCTCAATTGTTTTAGCCCGACCAGGCCACCCCCCACTCTGGGCAGCTGGCTTCTGCTGGCCACTTCCTAGAATCAACACTGTCTCCTTTCTCTGTCCCTTTAGTCTTGATGAAGAAACTGTCTGGTAAAGAAACCATCTGGAGCCTCTACACTCGGAAGTTTCTTACCTTCCCTGTTGGTTTGTTCGGCTCTTTATATACCTGCCGAATTAAGTTCACGTATCAATTTTTTTCTACTGAATGACAAATATGAGTGACCTATTTTTCCGATAGAACCTGACTCCTTCCTCTAAGATTCCTTCCATTTCCCAAATGCAGTGACTCCAATGTTGTCTTCTCACTTGCACTGCTTTGAAACGCAGAAATGATGAGACTTCTATTGCTCAGTAAGGACTAGGTTACCTCAAAACCATGAATCATTTTTTCTTTCTTTTTGTTTGTCTCTTACTGTTAAGAGAGAAATAAAATTTGTACGTAGTTGTAACCCTTAAATATTTGAGGTTTGATTTTTTCCATTATTTGCTAAAAGTAGGTGTTTATATAAAGTTCTTTTTTAGTATGCATTAACATTTGGCAACAGTGACTTGGGTATTGCTGGAGTAATTGGTGAAGATCTGGTTCTATGTCTTTCTACTGAAGAGAAACAATAAAATAAAAGACCCGGGGATCAAATTTCTGAGAAATTTCAAAAAGTCTTTCTAGGTTTTAAAATATTTACTCCTCCTATAGGATTATAGTGAATATGTGCAATTTTAATTACTGCCAAAATGGTGAATTTATGTAATCTATGAAAAGAACTGAAATAAACCATTATTTGAATTTTGTTTTAAATTGAAGCATTGGGGGGGCGCCTGGGTGGCTTAGTCGGTTAAGCGTCCGACTTTCACTTAGGTCATGATCTCTAGGTTCTTGGGCTCGAGCCCCGCGTCGGGCTCTGTGCTGACTGCCAGCTCAGAGCCTGGAGCCTGTTTCAGTCTGTGACTCCCTCTCTCTCTGACCCTCCCCTGCTCATGCTGTCTCTCTCTCGCTCTCCTAGAAATAAATAAAACATTAAAAAAAATTTAAATTGAAGCATTGGGAGCAAATCTTCCACCTTTATCTCCCTCTCTTCTGAGACCACTTAGAACTGATTTCCAAGTGGTAGAAATGTGTGGTATCACATGGTAAAACCTTGCTGGGTTGACATCATGATCATTGAACTGGAAGACTGGTAAGAACATGCTTGGCTCAAAACTAGAAATCTGGGGGGTGCCTGGGTGGCTTGGTCGGTTAAGCATCCAACTTCGGCTCAAGTCATGATCTCGCAGTTCGTGGGTTTGAGCACTGCATCAAGTTCTGTGCCGACAGCTCAGAGCCTGGAGCCTGTTTCAGATTCTGTGTCTCCCTCTCTCTCTGCCCCTCACTTGTTCGCACTTTGTCTCTCTCTGTCTCAAAAATAAGTAAACATTAAAAAATGTTTTAAAAATTAAAAAAAAAAAAACTAGAAATCTGGTACAACTCTCTTAATAAACATATCTTTCTGCATTGGGCTCTGTGCTGACAGCTCAGAACCTGGAGCCTGCCTCAGATTCTGTGTCTCCCTCTCTCTCTCTCTGCCCCTCCCTTGCTCATGCTTTGTCTCTCTCTCTCTCTCTCTTTCTCTCTCTCTCTCAATAATAAACAATTGTTAAAAAAATTTTTTTAAATACACAAATTTTTAAGTATGTTTCTTTTTGCTCACCTCTGTTCATAGTCATAGAAGTATCACTTTACACTCGCATATGCTTTCATTGAATCGATGAATAATAAGAAAAACATTCATTCAGTGGCATTTCTCAAGTTGGAACTCCCTCAGGCACTGAAATTTAACACTACAGTTGCATGCAGATGAAACAGTCACAGTAGCTATGTTTTCTTTTCCAACTATGAGCTGACAACTCCGTACATGAGGCCGCAGACAAAGTGAAACATAAATTGTGCTGTTGTGGGTTACAGATTTTTGTTCAGTCCACATTGGCCTCAATTTCTGTTGAAGACAGAATGAGGATGGCTTGCATAAGCTAAGCCCAAGAAGGACTGGGTCATATATATAAGCCAGAACATGTACCCTCAGTGAGGAAAGAGCAGGATTATCTTATATCCTTTGTAGAGGCTGATGCAAGATTCTTTTGGAAGCATTCTTCTGGAAGGATGAGAATTAACTGTGTTAGCTTTGTATGTCAAGATTATGATCATATGGGTTAGAAAGATATTCAATTTGAAAAGACCATGTATTACAAAAGTAATTTCAATATGTATGCTTACATTTAAAATTTTAACATTTAATTTTTTATTTAAAAAAATAAGTTTATTTTGGGAGAGAGTGTGTGTGCTTGTGGGGGAGAAGCAGAGAGAGGGAGAGAAAGAGAATCCCCAGGCAGGATCTGTGCTGTCAGCATGGAGCCCAATGTGGGGCTTGAACTCATGAACTGTGAGATCATGACCTGAGCTGAAATCAAGAGTCAGACGCTTAACTGACTGAGCCACTCAGGCACCTTTACAATTTAATTTTTATTGCAGAAATTTTCAAACCTACACAGAAGTAAAGAGGGTAGAATAACAGGTCCAGTTTTGAACATTTTGCCAATCTTGTTTCGTCAGTCCCGATCCTACTTTTTCCGCTGGAGTATTTAAGACAAATTGCAGGTGTCATATCATATACTGTGTAAATTGGGTTACTTTTACAGAGAAGGTCTCTTTTAAAAAAGAGAAGTTCTCTTTTAAAAAGTGCTTAACCCTTCCACCATTATCATGCCTAACAATCAAGAACAGTATTTTAATATCAGCTAATACATAGTTCATCTCAAATTTCTCCAACTGTCTTAAAATTACCTTCTAATAGTTGTTTGACTGGTGAGCTAATGAAAGTCCCCACACTACATTGAACTGTCAGCGCTCTTAAGTTTCCATTAGCCTACCTCTTCTTAAATTTTTTATGACCTTTCTTATAGAAACCATGTTATTTGTATTGGATTCTGAATTTGGCTGATTGCATTTTCCTGGTGTCAACAGTCATGTTCGTTTATTCCCTATACTTCCTGTTAACGGGTAGTTAGATTTAAAAGCTTGATTTGGTTCAGCGGCAACTTTGGAAGCAAGAATGCTTTCTGCGTAGTTGCATCATCTCAAGAGAAGCAATGGGTATATTTGATAATGGTGGGATCATTTTTGGCAAACTGTTTCAACTATGATGAAATCCCCCATCAAATTCCCCCTGTAAGTTACATCAGTAATTGTCCTCATTCTAGATCCATTATTTCACTATGGGTTACAAATCGATGAATTTTCTAACTATGTCGTTCTTTCAGCATTTATTAGGTGATATTCTTATATCTTGAAAGACTTTTCTTCATTAACTATCTGGTTGTTGAAATGCAATTCAGAAAGTGAGGTCAGGATAAATGCTCAACTTTTTTTCCTTACTTATCAATCATCAGAATAGTTATTTCATGATAGCAACCTCCAAAGATGACTAATGAAAATTTTAAGTTTCTTTTATTTTCTGTGTATCATTATGAACTCATGGATTTTGATTTTGGTTTGCTTAATATTTTTCCACCTATTGCAATTGTTTTTCTTTTAGATGCACAAACAGTTCCATCTTTAGCCAGAAGCTACTGCTACAAATTATTTTTTTTCTCCTTTTGAGACAATACCAATAATCTGCAAAAATGTCCTGATTTCTGCTCCAACAAAGTGTCTCAGGCTCATTTCATACATTCCTTTTCCCACATCTGAAATCAATGATTAGTTCAAGAAACTATTATTCTTTTTTTCAGAAATGGCATTTAGAGATCAACTCCGGGACCCCAGGAATACCCATTGTCCCTTGGTTGTCATTGTTTTCAAGTCCCTGCAATAGACAGAGATGGGATATACATAAATTTTAGAAACAGAAAAATAAGCCATGAGCTAATACTAATATTTCCAATTCCAATTAAAGGCTAAAAGCGTTGTACTCAACATCTTTGGTTTTACGCCGGCATCTTTTTCCTCTTATGCTGAAGCCTTGAGTGCTGATGACATCAAGGTCATTGTTATACAATATGTAGTGTAGACAGCATCACACATCTGTGCACCTCCTTTGAATTTTATCTGGAGAAGCCCTAGAAACCACTTTCACTCTTCACATGGTGCTAAGTCAAGTCTCTGATGCCTTCACTGCCATTAAAGACAAAAGTCACCTGGTGGTGGACAGCTCAAATCTGTCCTGTCACTTTGTAGGTATTTCTTGTGATTGTTCCTCTAGCCTCCTGGCCTGGAGATTTCCTGTTGCAGTTTAGACTAGAAATCCTGTCGAATTTCCTAATCCCCACTTGAAGTGAGGAAGTGTCAGCTCCTCATGAATGACTTTGACCAATAAAAGAAAGGGAAACATTTTTATATTTTCTTCTCACACTATCAAAGATTCAGTAGTTCCGTAATGTCTTCCTTTATTTTTTACTTGTGTACTTTTTTCCAGCTTTACTGAGGTATTATTAACAGATAACACAAATAAGTTTAAGGTGTACGACCTGAAGATTTGATACACATATATATTGCAAAATTATTACTGCTATAAAGTTGCCACATTTCTATCCTTTCACACAATTACCAATTTATTTTGGGGTGATAACTTTTAAGATCTACTCTCCTAACAACCTTCAAGTATATGATAGAGTTTTATTGGTTACAGTTACCATGTCGTATTTTAGATGCCCAGAACTTATTTATCTTGTAACTGAAAGTTACACCCTTTGACTGACATCTTCTTGTTTCCCCCCAACCCAAGCCCTTGGCAATGACCATGCTGCTCTCTATCCCTCTGAGTTCAGCTTTTTTAGGTTCCACATAAATGAGAACATACAGTATCTGTCTTTCTCTGTCCAACTTATTTCACTTAGCATAATGCCTTTAAGGTCCATCCACATTTTCACAAATGGCAGGATTTCCTTTTCATGGCTCAATACTATTCCATTCCCCCCACATATATAATATATAATATATGTAATATGCATGCATGTATTATATATGTAAAATATATATGTATTTACATATATGTAAAATATATGTATTTTACATGATTTTTACTTTTTATTTTTATTTAAAAATTTTTAATGTTTTATTTATCTATTTTTTTTGAGAAAGAGACAGAGCATGAGTGGGGAGGAGCAGAGAGAGAGGGAGGCACAGAATCCGAAGCAGGCTCCAGGCTCTGAGCTGTCAGCACAGAGCCCGATGTCGGGCTCAAATTCACGAACTGTGAGATCATGACCTGAGCTGAAGTCAGATGCTTAATTGACTGAGCCACCCAACCACCCCTTTTTACATTTTTTAAAATCCATTTATCCATTGGTGGACATTTGGGCTGTTTTAATGTCTTGGTCATGGTGAATAATAGTACAGTGAACATAGGGGCCCAGATATCTTTGAGAAAATGATTTCATTTCCTTTGGAAACATACCCAGAAGTGGGACTGCTGGATTATTTGGTAGTTTTATTTTTAATTGTCTGAGGAAGCTCCATACTGTTTTCCTTAGTGGCTGCACCAATTTACATTCTGACCAACAGTGTATAAAGGTTCCTTTTTCTTCACATCTTCACCAGGACATGTTATTCATTTGTCTTTTTGATTATAGCCATTCTAATAGGTGTGAGCTGATAGTCTCACGTGGTCTTGATTTTCCTTTCCCAGATGCTTAGTGATGTTGAGCACGTTTTCATATACCTGTTGGCTATTTGTGAGTTTTGGAAATAACATGGATTCAAGTACTTTGCCCATTTTTAATCACGTCATTCTTTTTTCTTTGCTGATGAGTTGTGTGAGTTCTTTGTATGTTTTAGATATTAACCCTTTATCAGATAGACGGTTTGTAAGTATTTTCTACCATTCCATAGGTTCCCTTTTAATTTTGTAGACTATTTCTTTTGCTGTGCAGAGGTTTGTAGTCTGATGTTATCTCACTTATTTTTACTTTGTAATAACTTCTTAAAGATGCTCTGTAGGACCAAGAAAGTAACATGTCCTAAAGCTTTGGCTTTGTCGGAATACATTCTCTTATATTGACTCTCCTTTCTAACTTCACTCCTCACCCACTCATTTTTGTTTTCATAGGGTTGTGCTCTGAGATTAAATGTTTACACAAAATCTTTTGCCTTAAGCTTTCTAGGAACTCAGTCTAAAACAATCTCCCAGTTGCCTAATCATGCAAAGTATGTACAATAATTCCAAAATAATAATACCCAAATCTCTCTTAACAAAAACTACTGAAAGATCTTTTTGTGGTTATTTATGCCTCAGGACATGTCCCCCAAGGGATGAATTATTGAAATATGTGCTTTATAATCATTTGAAAAAATTCTTTATGTGCTTGTACCCCAAGTTGATATTCAGTTAGACTCATTTGCTTGTATTACATTTTAACTTAAAAATTCTGAAACAGCTTTTTATAACCAATCAGACTATAAAACAAAGATATTTATAGAGGTCAAGTTTCCATCCCTTTCCTCTCTCTTCTCTTTTGCTCCCCTCTTTCAAGGTGACTTTTGTTTATTTTGGATCAATTTATTCCTTCATATCTTTTCAGCCCTTTGTTACTGGAAATAGTGTTTCAATGGACATAAGCCAAGATTTTTTAAATACATCGATTTGTTGGCAAAATATAATGGTAGAGATCGTTTGATCTCAGTAGCGGCCTGAATTTTTTACCATCCACTTGGTCTTGTGCTGTAGTTGACTGATGACAAATATGCAGAGAAATGGACACATAGAAAATATATGTTTTAAAGGAGGAGGCAGGCATTAGAAGCATATACAAGGAGGAGGAATTATGATCCTCAATGCAGTCCTATCCATCATATGGATATCATTTGCAGATGTCTGTCTGTCTATCATCTGTCTATCATCCATTATCTAATTATCTCTCTATCATTCATCTATCTATTATCTATCTAACTAATCTATCATCTATCAATCAATTATCTATCTGTCATCTATATATTACCTATCTGTCTGTCTATATCTATCCATCTATCGTCTATCTGTTATCTATCTGCATTCATCATCATCATCATCATCTATCGTCTATCAATCATCTATGAGAAAGACCCTAAAGGTACACATTAGACATATAAAATCATAACAAGTTGATGTCCAAGGAAAGGAAAAGGGGACTGGAATTGAGAATAATGATCCAAAGGGGCTTAAAATATATATTCTTCTTTTTTGCATCGTAGAAATAATTATAATAAAGAGCTCGGAACCATAGTCAGAAACTCTGTCTTATCATTAGAGCGATTTGGCTAGTGGGATATTCATGCCAGAGAAGTGAAAATGAGGAGCCTGTGGATTTGTGGAGGGCTCTTCAAAGTCAGTGGTGCATTTCCGATGCAGTGTAAGTCCCAACAACACCCGGAGCCCCAGTAAAACTATCCCAATCCCCTCGCTGCTCTGCATTGATGTCCTATGCACTCACGGTGGGAATGATGGGATTGTGAATGATATTTGGTGCTCCTCCCTTTTCAGTGAATGCAGTGGCTGAACTAAAGTACTTTTAGGGTCAATTAAAGTATTGACAGTCTTCTTGAAAATCACCCAAAACTAAAAGGATAAAAAGAAATATAAATACACACTTCACATGTCCACATATATGAAGAAAGAAATAAAATAGAAGCCTAATAAAAACAAACCAAATATCAACCAAAAGTCAAACCAAATAATGGAGAAAGAACTGTCAAAAAGCCAGTTTATTTGACTCCCGGAACCCCAAAAATTTCCTAAACTGTGGTCACTGAGCAGTATAGAAAGTCAGAGTAGGGGCGCCTGGGTGGCTTAGTCGGTTAAGCGTCCGACTTTCGCTTAGGTCATGATCTCGCGGTTCGTGGGTTCGAGCCCCGCGTCAGGCTCCGTGCTGACTGCCAGCTCAGAGCCTGGAGCCTATTTCAGAGTCTGTATCTCCCTCTCTCTCTGACCCTCCCCTGCTCACGCTGTCTCTCTCTCTCCTAGAAATAAATAAAAATATTTAAAAATAAAAAAAAAAGTCAGAGTAAAGTAAGAGAAAGTTTCACGAAATAAATGAAGCATGTACAAAGATTTAGTTGTATATTTCAATAAATTTTAAAATAAAGGCAGTTTCTAAATCCAAGAAAACTGACAATATTAAGAACATGCCACATACTATTCTAAGGACTCATATTTAAAATTTTTTTAATGTTTTTTAATTTATTTTGAGCAAGAGCGAGGGGAGGGGCAGAAGAGAGTAGAGGGAGAATCCCAAGCAGGCACTGTGAGGGCAGAGCCCGACTGGGTCTCGATCTCATGAATCTGACCCGAAACCAAGAGTCAGAGGCTTAATCAACTGAACCACCCAAGCGCCCCTTGGACTCACAGTTTTTAACTTCGTTTTAATGTCGGTCTGGGGTTTTCTTTTCATATAATGTCTACCCCTCCCCCAAACTACACATAATTTGGCGAGTTTGCCCTGTAGGGGCCACGGTCTGCCCCAAAGTCTGCCACTTGGCATACTGATTATTTTAAATAAAAGTCACTCAAGAGATTGCCTGTACAAGAAGGACCCTCACACCCCCCTCCGTCCTGTGCAGGCAGGAAATGTCCCCCACGTGAGATGTAGCCACCCTGCATGAGGGAGGAAAGAAGTATCCTTATCACCAGAGATAGGAAATTCAGCGTCAAGAAGGCTGGAGAAGTAACACTTGTTACTTTTACCAGTTTACTACCACAGCCTAAATCCTGTTTACAATTCTTTACCAATTGAAGCTCCACAAATTAAGATTTCTTTGCCTGTTCTTTGTCAGTTCCTTACAGGTGTATTTTCTCTTTGTTTAAAAAGTATAAGAACTGCCTGACTGAAACATTTCTTTGTGTCTCAGTTACATTATTGTGCATGTAATAAAACTTTATTCTTTTCTCCTGTTAATTTGTTTTAGGTAAATGTAATTCTTAGTCCTCCTGGAAGACCTTGACAGGTGGAGAAGAATTTTTCTTTCTCTTTAGTGCCAATGTATATACTCATGTGATCATCACTACAGTGGAGGTAATAAACATACCTCTCACTTCCAGAAGTCTCCCTGGGTCCCTCCCTTTTTAAAAATGATTTTCTTAATAACATTTTCTTTTTTCTAGTTTACTCTATTATAAAAATAGTCTATGATATGTATAGCATACAAAATATGTGTTTTTAAGTTTTTTAATGTTTATTTATTTTTGAGAGAGAGAGACCATGAGCAAGGGAGGGGCAGAGAGAGAAGGAGACACAGAATCTGAAGCAGGTTCCAGGCCCTGAGCTGTTAGCACAGAGCCCGACATGGGCTTAAACCCATGAACTGCAAAGATCATGACCTGAGCCAAAGTCAGCTGATCAACCAACTGAGCCACCCAGACGCCCCTGTGTGTGTTTTTTAAATTAATTATTTTTCAATTTAAGTCCAAGTTAGTTAACACATAGTGTAATAATACTTTCAGGAGTGGAATTTAGTGACTCATCATTTACATATGACACACCATGCTCATTCCAATGAGTGTCCACCTTAATGCCCATCACCCATTTAGCCCAGCTCCTCACCCCAAATCCCTTCCATCAACCCTCAGTTTTTCCCCTTTATTTAAGAGTCTCTTATGGTTTGTCTCCATCTCTGTTTTTATCTTAATGTTGCTTCCCTTCTAATTAACAACTTTTAAAGTCCACAATCCTTATTGTTAACTATAGGCACTATGTAGAATAGCAGATCTCTGGAAATTACTCATGTTGAATAACTGTTAACTTTATACCCATTCTTGTGATGTCTTAATCTGGTTTTGGAATCAGGGTAACCCGAGTTAGGAAATGTTCCTTCTTCCTCTTTAATCTTTAGGGAAGATTCTGGGTAAAATAAGAATTAATTCTTACTTAGGTGACTGTGAGGGTGTAGGTCTGTTTATTTTTGTATTTATCCTGCTCAAGCTTTTTTAAGAGTCTTAGAATTGTGGCCTCTTCTTCTATTAATTTTGGAAAATGGCATTATGTCTCCAAATATTTCTTCTGTTCACTTCTCTATCTTTTCCCCGTTCAGAAGTCTAATTACATCCGTGTTAGATTGTGCGGTCTTGGTTCATAGCTCTTTGATACCCTTTTTTCCCCACATTGTTTCTTTCAATTTGGATCAGTTTGGATAATTCTGTCTACCCCCAAGTTTACTGATTTGTCGCTTTGCTGTGTCCAGTCGACTGGGTGAGCCCATCTAAGGAATTCTTCATCTTTGATGTCAGGGTTTTTATTTTAATATTTCCACTAGACTTTTTCTCTGAGCTTTTGTCTGAAATTCCCCAGTTGTTCATGCATTCTTTCCATCCATTTTCACTACATGCTTTAGCATTTATAATTTTTTTAATCTTAATTTATTTTTGAGAGAGAGGGACAGAGTGTGAGCAGGGGAGGAATAGAGAGAGAGGAAGACACAGAATGCAAAGCAGGCTCCAGGCTCTGAGCTGTCAGCACAGAGTCTGATGCGGGGCTCGAACTCATGAACTGCAATCATGACCTGAGTTGAAGTCAGATGCTTAACTGACTGAGCCACCCAGACACCCCATGCTTTAACATTTTGTAAAAAATTTTTAAATTCCTGGGTGATGTACCCCAAAAGTAGGCCTGCAGTGACTCAGATTGTCTTGGCTGCTTTATTGCTTAAGTGTGTGTGTGTGTGTGTGTGTGTGTGTGTGTGTGTGTGTGTGATAGTTTTTGGAGGATGTCATCTATGTAATAGTTGTCTCCTTTCCTGCCCTCTGGAGGGAGAGAGCTGGAGAGAGAACATAGGTCAGACGACCAGGGATCCTAAAGTATCCCACCATCCTGCAGCCTTTAAGACTTTCAATTCTTTTCTCTGTACCTCTTATGTCTGCCCCCTCTCGCTATCCTGCTCTGTCTCAGGCGAAATATTCCCTGTGTCGTATTTCTCCCTGGAGAACCTTGTACCCTCTGCTGTTCAGGTCACCCGGTTGCCTGGGGATGTCAGCTCTCAGTGGCGCTTGCACAGGTGTGGGTTCTGTGGATTACCTGGCTGTCTCCTGTGGTTGCCATAGGAATGACACCCTCTTGGAATTTCCTACTTTGCAAGTGGCTCTAAATAGGACTTTAAATGACCATTAATACCTATTTTGGGGGGAGGATGAGAGGTGAGTAGGGAAAAGGAGTCAACAAAAATGCTAAAGAGGGGAGCCTGGGTGGTTCAGTCGGTTGAGGGTTAGATTCTTGGTTTTGGCTCAGGTCATGACCTCATGGTTTTGTGAGTTTGAGCCCCGTGTAGGGCTCTGCGCTGGCAGCGTGGAGCCTGCTTGGGATTCTCTCTCTCTCTCTCTCTCTCTCTCTCTCTCGTCTCTCCCTCCCTCTCTCTCTGCCCTTCCACACCTGCACTGTCTCTTTCGTTCCAAAAATCAACTTAAATAAAATGCTAAATAAGTGGCTATGAATAAATAATACAGCTGGCTCAGCAGACAGAAATGGAAGTAAAAAGTAGAAGGATGTTAAAAGACTGAAGAGTAGTTGCCCCGGGAGGAAGGTGGAGGCAGTGAACTGCTGGGAGGGAAGCTAATGAGGAGACGCAAGAAACTTCGCTGTTTCGTTGTAAGCTTTCTGGCATTATTTGGCTTTTGAATTCTTTGCAGGTGTTGCTTTGATCAGAATTATTTTTTAAGTATTATTTTTTTATGGCTGATGAAATTTTATTTTATTTTTTTTAGGTAAGAAGTTTTATTTGCTTTAATGGAAAAAAGATGGTCAATACAAAGCATTCAGGTGATTCAGAAACATCCAAAAAGAGAAAAAAGAGGAAAATAAAAGAAAAAATGTTCCCAGGAACAAATGTGGTCAACATCTGATAATGACCCTTCCTGTAATCCATCCACACAATTAAAATCAGGTGACTAAATACACTGAAAAATTATGCATGCGTGTATGTATTATGTTATAACAGATTTCCTTTTCTTTAAAATAATATTATGCATAGTTTTCCTTTTTAAAATATATATATTTATAAAAATATATCCTTAAAAATAATGACTATACTAACATGTTTCATGTTTATACATCCCAGAGTTGACCTCATTATTAGATAGAAATTAAAAAATGCAACCCAGGGGGATTAAGGGTTTTCCTCAAAAACACAAAGCTCATTTATGACAGAATCAGGCTAGAACTCAGATTTTCTGACTGTCAATTCTGTGTTTTTATCAACTTATTAGGTTGTTTAGTGTCTGAATTTTAAACAATTACTATTAGTTTTTTGCAATCTGTTAATGATGGATTTTCATTAGATTGTTACCTCTAGTGATAAATTGTCTTGAACCATACCTGGCTTTGTCATGTAATTAAACTTTAACAATATCTAAAAATTTCAAATAAGAGAAAAATATTGTTAATACAGACAAGGATCAGGAATGATGGGTCCTTAAAGGCCAGACTGTTGTGAGTCCAGAATTTATGAATAACTGGATTTTCAAAATAATTGAGCTAATGATCACAAGTGAGCTAGATTCAAATTCATGTTTGTTCAAGATTTTTAGCAGTGACTTTGATAAATGAGAGCATCTACAACTTTTTCCAATTAGTAAATATCAGCTGGGAAGAAAACATTTTAAAGATACAGCAAATGTTTAAATATCATTTCGGAAACCTTTAAAGTGACCTGTTTATGTGCTCTGACCGTGAAAGATTCTGATCATCTAAGTCACAACTAATAGAAGCTCAAGTGTATTTTCCAAAAGAAGAGAATTGGAAATGACTTTTTTCTTTTGTTCTTTTTTTAATGTTTTATTTATATCTGAGAGAGAGAGAGAGAGCGCACAGGGGAGGATCAGAGAGAGAGGGAGACATAGAATCTGAAACAGTCTCCAGGCTCTGAGCTGGATGTCAGCACAGAGTCCGATGTAGGGGTTGAATTCTCGAGCTATGAGATCATGACCTGAGCCGAAGTCGGACACTTAACTGACTGAGCCACCCAGACGCCCTTCTTTTTCTTATTCTTAAACATGTTATTGTAATATATTTGTAGTCAATAATACAACCTACATTTCACCTTCAATTTCAAAGACTTTGCAGTATTCGAAATAGATGTTTGTAGCTTCAGCATGGGAAAAATAACCCAGTTGTCGCTTATTATTGTGTTCATCAACAAATTGAGGAAAGAATAGTATTTGGGGAAAGAAATGTTCTCTGATATTTTATTACACATATTGCTACGTTTCATTCTCCTGCAATCATCGCCCATTATTCCAAAGGAAAATGATAAGATCACATATAACTGGACATGTCCTTGCTGTCCCTCCACCTCCTATGTCTTGACTGAGTCCAAAGAACACAACCAGAATGTGGCAGTCCCATCCAGCCATCTGTAAATCGAAGTGACATCAATTCACATTGTAAGTAGCAGAAGAAGGAGGTCCGACAAAGTTCAAAGCCCTAAGATTTTCCATACTACTTCGGTGCCTTTGTAACCTCCAAATAATTTCTCATAATTTTTGTGTGTTCTGACTTCTCTCATTTGCTGGTGCCCTGGTTGTTGGTAATCCAGCTAAAGGAGGTCAATACCTTGTCTTTTGGGGGTGTGGGAAGCTGATGATTTTACATGGAGGCGGTCAGCTCTGGGTTGGGTGGCTGACTTGTTCTGGTTTGCCCATGACTGTCTTGGTTTTAAAACTGCAAGTCACGAGGCATGGAAGTCCTGTTCTTGGCAAACGGGGTCATTTGACCCCTCAAGTTTGAAGTGGCATGTGCTCCTTTTTCCATGGCCTATCTAGAATATCTAGCAAAATCAGAACAGAATTTTGTGAAGGTGGTGCTTTCTGAAGAGTCACTTTACTAATGTATTCAAGCGTTTTGTGAATGAATGGATCTTTCCCCAAAACATGTCCTTTCCAATCTCTTGGCCAAAGATTGTGGAATTCTTTATTACATAGTGGTCCATCTCTTGTTGACACATGAACATTTCATTTCAGGCTATTTATCTTTCATTTATTCATCGATATGGATGAAGTTCAGGCTCCCTATTTTTATTTTCCAAAATAAAACTTTATCCCCGTTCTCATTTCACAAATTTGTTGCACTCAAGTAAACGACTGCTTTAGAAGATGGAAATTTTGCATTTTGATTCAAAAGTCTTATCTTTAATGACTTTCTAAAACTTTAATCCTAACATCTAGGTTTTTTTCTGTAGGAACATGGTGTTATTTTTAATTCTTACCCATCATTACCAGAATACATTAAGGTCACATTTACATTCTTGGCAAAACATCATTCTATTGTATGATTAATGTTACAGGTGTTTTTGCTACTAACTTCACTGCTTATTTTAACCTAACCACCACTTTCTAATTTACTTAATGACACATCACATACTCATGGTTTGTTCTTAAATTAAGCTTTGCTCTTACATGCGAGCATACATTATTGACACATCTATGATGACGTAAGCACAAAAACCAAGGAGAAAAAAGACAGAAAGTCTTACAATGGCCTGTTAATGATTGTTAATGCTACTTTTGCGCTGAGGTCCCAGAGATGTTATTAGCATCATAGGTCTCTGCAAAATCCTGTCCTTCCTAGTCTGTCCTTTTCATCCCATTTTCCTTGAGTAGGTAGTGTGACTCTCAAATCTTTGTTAAAACACATTTCCATTTTCTTCTCAAAACAAGGGAACAGCCTCATACCTTAGCTGAGTGGTTTAGTACAGGGCCATTGGTAACTGGCTCCCTAACTCTATGCATAAAGGTCCTCTCTCCCTCCCTCCTTTCCTCCTCTCCCACCTTCTCTCCTTCCTCCCTTCTTCCTGCTCTCTTTCCTTTTCTCCCTTCTTTCCTTTTTCTCTCCCTCCCTTCCTTCCATTTATTATTTATTTAAATGTATACTTGCTGGTGAACCCCTGTTACATAATCTGCTCATCTTTCTTTAACCACAGGAAAGTTTCTTAGTCTCTCTCGGCAAGAAGCAAGTTTCTCCAGTTCTGTTATAGAGAAGTATTACTTCATTTAGACTCCCCCCCCCCTTTTTTCTTGTTTCTTCTGGCATAGTTACACTATCCCCAGAGTTGTTTGGAAATTATGGTGAATAAGTTCACTCATTCATTTTACTGTTTTTGGTTCACTTCTCTGAATTTTCTCCATGAGAGTATTCCATGCTTTCATCCATCTATTTTCATGTCAAGCCACCGGCCCACCTCGTCTCCCATCCACCCTTGCTGGGTCTCAGCTGAGGGCTGTGCTTCCCACTTCACAGGGAGAGGAGACACTCTCCGACATGTATTTCCTTGCGTATCGGCCTCTCCTTCCACAAGCTGGCTCCTATTGCATCATTGCTCCCTTCTTCAGATACAAAAACAACAAGAAGACCACATCACCAACTCCGTCTCTTACATTTGTCTGAGCAGGAACTCTCTCATTTATTTTTGTACCTTGGGAGCCATCACTGTCCTCAGAACATGGTGGTTTGTCATTTCAGGGAATAACGAGGTGTTTTTGTATTGTTTCTTTTGTTTTATTTAAATGTTTATTTTATTTTTGAGAGAGAGGGAAGGAGGGAGAGAGACCGAGAGAAGCCAACAGTGCAAGGGTAGGGGGGAGAGACAGAGAGAGAGAGGGAGAGAGAGAACCCCATGCAGGCTCCATGCTGATGACAGCAAGCCTGACGTGGGGCTCGAACTCACAAGCCTCGAACTCAAGAACTGTGAGATCATCATCAGAAACGAAAGTTGGATGGCTCAACGGACTGAGCCACCTAGATGCCCTGGGAATGAAGAAGTAAATAATACTAGACAGTGTTAGAAAGTACTAGACATGAAAAAATCAATAGTAAAATTGCAGATAGAAATCATCTCGACCTCTAAACAGGTAAATTAAAGCAACAGCTCTTGAAAAGGGTGTTGCGAGTCCTTAAATCAAGCAAAAAGATGAGGGGAATAAGAGACACAGCATAGGGAAGGAGTCAATGACATTGTAGCAGCGTCATGTGGTAACAGATGTAGCTACCTTGCAGTGAGCACAGCATGATGTATAAACTTGTCTAATTGCTATGTTGTAACACCTGAAATTAATGGAACATTATACATCAACTACACTAAAAGAAAAAAAACCTTAAAGATTATATTTGATATTGAGGTCATAATTCCACAAACAACTATCTGTTCACATACATCCTGACCTCAAGTGACTATCTGATTTCTGTGCTTTCAAACCAGTTACAGAGAGATCGAAGGCATAGTTTTTAGTTTTTATAGGACTAAGATTAATCTCTACTTTGATTTAAAGAAATGTGGGCCAGAGAGACTTTCAAATGTGATTGATGATTTCTATTTACATTGATATTACTGTGAAGTCACGCAGAATAAAAATTGGTCACATTAAATTACTTAACAATTGTGTATGCATAATAAGTTTTTAAAACTTGTAATGTCTTTTCTATGTTGAGAAGGAGGAGTTTGTGAAAATCATTAGTTCCTAAAATGCCTTTGAAATTTATTTCAATGGTATTAGTGAACTAGAAAATTTTCTGCATGTATCCACTTACCTCAAGGTAAAAAAAGCTTTGCTAAACTACTATTATAAAATAATGTGTTTATAATAAAATAAACAAATCAGATAATTCAGAAAGTATGAAAAAGGAAATGAAAACGACCTGTAATATGATGACCCAGAGACATCCACTATTATTACTACATTCATACATGGTTTTTCTGCCATGTTTTACACACATAATTGAAAATATTTCACAAAAGTGGATTCATACTGTGTACAGGATTCTGTAAATTTCCCTTTTTTTATTTTAATGATATGCTATCACCAGATTTCCATGCTAATAAATTAATTCTGCATCATCATTTTTAATGATGTCAAAGTACTCCATTAAGAGACGCAGAAAAAATGTATTCAATTAATTTCTTACGTTTGGACCATTGGATTTAAAAATGTTACATTAATCTAAAAATTCTGTGCAAAATATCAAAATGCATTCATCTTTTTTTAAGCATTTGATAATTGCATTAGGAAAAATATCTGGAAGTAAAATCGTAAATTTGAAAGGAATATACATATCAAAAGATATCTATATCTCTGTGTGTATGTGTGTGTGTGTGTGTGTGTTTGTGTGCATGAGGAGCCTATGCATGGTGATTCCATCCAGTTAATTGGTGAAGAATGGCATGTTATTTATTTTGGGTAATGAACATGATAGAAGTCTTAAATTTGTTTCTTAACTACTAAAACTGCTCATGAAGTAAAACTTTTCTTCTCTCTCTGGTCTTTATTGTTGATGTCTGGAGCCGTGCTGGCTTTAGGACCATCAGGAAACCAGCCAAAGAGGACAGGCACACCCTCAATGGTAAAAATGGAAAGAACCTGAGTTCTTGATTATGTCCATGAGCTGGCAAAGGTTTTGTTATTTATTTGATAAATATCGTTTACCCCAAAGCAGTGATTCTCCAAGTGTGAGAACTTGAGGGGATCCTGTGACCTTTTCAGAGAGTTTATGAATCAAAATTGTTTTTGGTGTCTCTGGGAAGCAATCATTTTATTTTATGTATTTATTTTTAAATGTTTATTCCATCATTCATTTGTTTTTCTAAGTTTATTTATTTATTTTTCAAAGAGAGAAAGTGAGAGTGGGATAGGGGCAGAGAGAGAGGGAAAGAGGGAGACTCCCAAGCAGGCTCGACACTCTCAGTACAGAGCCTGATGCAGGGATCGAACTCATGAACCATGAGATCATGACCTGAGCTGAAATCAAGAGTCAGAAGCTTAACCAACTGAACCACCTAGGCTCCCCAGGCAATTACTTTAAAGTTATGTAAACCGATTCCTGTGTTGAGATAAAAATCAAACAACTCCTTAGAGGAAACATTAGTACTTTGTTGCTGATATGATCTGTGAGTGGAGCACAGCTTATTTTTCCTTTGAAATTCACACATGCGAGAAGCTGCCCTTCACCTTGATGTGACCTCTGTGGTGTCATGCTATCAAGAGCTTTTTGCTTTTGTGGAGAATGTTTTTAATACAAATGACGTTAATGTTGGGAATTGTCTAAGCTTAGTCACTTCCATAGCACTCATCTGCTTTCTTAAAATGTATAAAATCACAACAGTAATGTCTTAGGCTAGTCGGCAGAAAAGTGGTCAATTTTGCCCTAACAAAAGCAGCACCATAGAATGAGAGCATGTTTCTCTGTCCTGCTTCAGTTTCCTTACCAGTAGGTGTATCTATGGAATCACATGTGTAGTTTCAAAGCTTCACACAATTCTACCTGAATGATGATTTTCACGTGATTGTACTTCAATAAAGTCTGTCATTTTAAACTTACTTTTTAAAAACAAGCGTTCACAGCTAGAAACAATCACAAATCTCCTTTTCCCTTTTTTTTTCTTTTTGGTACAAATAATAACTTGACTTCAGTATGAAACGTTAAATTCATTTACTGAATACCATTGTTCTTTCCTTTAAAAAAAGAAACACCCTCCTATTATACTAACGTAGAGTAAAAACATCAGTTGACAGTTGAAAGCCTTAGCGTGGTTTGAAAAAGTGAATTTATGACAGCATAAACTTTATATAGTTCATTCTGTTCTCATTTTAATCCCTCACATATGGTAGGGAATGCAGTTACTTAACACTGTCAATGAAAATAAAACTTTACACAAGATGATTAGCATTCATTTTTAATAATAAAAAGGGTGAGTCTTGCACATGTCTCCCTGGGCACAGGAAGTCAGAAGTTAGCCCTTTATTGAGTGGGGCAGTCATTAAAGTTAAGAGGAAGCTGAGTTCACATTAACAAATGGACCTCAAACATAGTGTTAAGAATGTCTTTCTCATCTAAGAGTCTTGAGGTGAATGATCTGCATTGGGAAGGTGGTTCGACTCTAAGGCCAAGCCCACCTTCTGCCTTTTGGTTGTTTAGCTACCGCTAAAGCATTCTCTTCATCTGCATAGGTGAGGCTGGGTCAAAATTGTGTCTAGTTCACTGAACAAAGGAGAAAGAGAAGAATTCTAAGGCAAGTGGCTTGTGGTTTTTAAAAAAATGTATTTTTAACTTTATTTATTTATTTTGAGAGAGAGAAAGAGAGTGCAAGGGGGCAGGGGAGGGGCTGAGAGAGAGAGAGAGACAGAGAGAGAGAGAATCCAGAGCAGGCTCTGCACTGTCAGTACAGAGCCCAGTGCAGGGTTCGAACTCACAAACCCTGAGATCATGACCAGAGCTGAACCCAACCTAGTAAAATCAACCAACTGAGCCACCTAGGTGACCTAAGTGGCTTATGTTTTAAGTTGAAGAATACGCAGACATTGCAAACATCACTTATATTCAGTCCCAGTGGCTTTCACGCAATCGTCTAACCACATCTATCTTCGAGGAAAGTTGAGAAATGTTATCTCTAAATTGGCAGCTTTAAACTTCTTTACTCTGGACAAAGGAGAGAATGACTTTGAGAAGACAATTAGCAGCCTTTAACATGTTGACATTACAGGGTACTCAGTCAACTTTCCCCCCATGCTTTGATTCCTCTCCAAAGAGGTGCTAAATATCTCCACTAAATTGAGGTGTATCTTTCATTATTTTTACTTTCTGAACATATAATCTATCACATGGATTGGACTGTAATTGCTAACAAATGTAGGAGATGCAAAGAAATAAAATGCAAGGGTTAGTAAATTTGGAAGGTTAGTTGGTGATCGCCATGTCTAAGAGTTATCATACATATCTACACTCATACTGCATATGCAGAAACTCTTCCGTCAGGATTGGCTTGAACAACTCTCTGATGAACCATTAATGAAAAGAGACTCCATGATCCACATGTCCCAGATGAAGCAGTCTGGGGCACAAGTGTTACATATGTAGCAAAGACTCAGCTCCTATAATTACCTACCAGGGGGAGATTTTAATCATATCATACCTTGTATCAAAGTATCATCCCAGTTAGAAATAAATATGTAACTCCATATGAAATTTTCTCTTTTTCAAACCAATAATACCATTTAGAGCCTTGGGTTGATAATAGTCTGGAATCATAAAATCACACCTTTGGGGGAGAGAAAAAAAAGAAATGAAACAGCTTATTCATTTTCATGAGCAAGTGCTAAAATGTAAATGACCATATCAAGGTATGTAGGAAAACCATAACCCTATCAACAATTTCATTGAGAACTGTTTCTAAAAGGAGGTTGCTGGAAACCTTTTTCTGAAACAAAGTTACTTTCAAAAGAAGACAACTCTGAAAACATAGTCTACTATTGGATTTTTGCAGGGATGTAGCCTAACACTACCAGGGCTTGAGGTTTATGCTAGAAGTTCCTTTGGCCTGAGAGTCCAGAGATTTGGCCCTGGGTAGGTGACCTTGAGCAAGTTCTTTGACCTCTCCAGTAGTCTCTTTCCTATGGTGGCTGGGGAGGGAGGGAGCATGAATTAGACGAAGAAGAGCTCGGTAGTAACATTGGGTTCCTCACATTCTCTTCTCTTCCCTAGGATTTTTGTGAATATCCGTATCCTTTTTTCTTGTATTTGGGGTGGAATTTGCTTCACAGAAGAAAGATGGAGTCCAGGCTTTGGGCCCAGCACCCAGTAAAGTTTTTTTTTTTTAATGTTTATTTATTTTTGAGAAAGAGAGAGAGAGAGCGAGAGAGAGCAAGCAAATGTGAGTGGGGGAGGGGCAGGACTAGGGTGTTGGGGACCAAGGATCTGAAGTGGGTTCTAGGCCCACAGCCAAGAGCCCACAAACTGTGAGATCATGACCTGAGCCAAAGTCGGAACTCAACAGACTGAGCCACCCCAGCCACCCAGTAAAGTGTTGTGTGGGAGGAGTTTTAACACGTTGCATGATCTTTGGCAAACTACCCCCTTTAAGTCTCAATGTCCTCGAATGTAAAAAGCAAAAAAATAATAATACTGAGCTTGTGACTCTTGTGAGCATTGAGTGGTGTAATCTACATACATAAAGCACTTACTACAGTATCTGACATTTAGCAAGTGTTCAATAAATATTCTCATTATTATATGCAATTCAGATATTGGTAAATGTTTTCTAATGCATTTGGTAATGATGAAGCCTTGTTTCTAAGCTGGAAAATTTATTACATTTCATATAGCAGTGATATTAAGTAGCTCCTGGAGAATTAAAGTTGCATAAACGAAGTCAGACGCTCATTCTTCTCTGGGAGCAATTATAATAGATTCAAAGTATTTGTGTGTAGTTGCAGTGACGAGGCAGCAGGCTGGCTTTGCCGGCGTGGGAAGTTGCTAGTCAGCTGGAGAGATTTGGAACACGCAGGGGCAGGGTGAGTCAAAGGACCCTGGTCTTCATCCCAGCCCCCCAGTGAATGAATCACTGAGGCAAGTTACTCAGCCACTCGCTGTATCAGCTGCCTCATTTCTGAACAATATTCTGCTTGTAGAAATGATTCAAGAATGAAATGAGGTAGCGTAAGGTGCCTGGCACAGAGTGGGGGTTCTATCTCATTTGGCTTCCTTCTTCTTTCCCCCCTCTGTATAATTGCCTCATGGATGCATCATTGACTATTGAAAAATAATATTTGAATACCACCAAATGAGGCCTATTAACTCAATTTAATTACAGATTTTTAAGTTTCTTACTTCAGAACTAGCTCAAGCTATTTGTAGAAGTTTCATTTTACTACGCTTTATATGACTGCAATGTCCTAAATTT
This sequence comes from Crocuta crocuta, assembly GCF_008692635.1. NCBI lineage: Eukaryota > Metazoa > Chordata > Mammalia > Carnivora > Hyaenidae > Crocuta > Crocuta crocuta. The sequence goes on from NW_027536464.1 coordinate 9,848,044, forward strand.
CTGAAATTGGGAGTTTTGTTTTTATTTATTTTTTATGTATGCATTTAATTTAATTAGGCTTCATGCCCAGCATGGAGCCAAACACAGGGCTTGAACTCATGACCCTGAGATCAAACCCTGAGCTGAGATCAAAACCTGAGATGAGATCAAGAGTTGGATGCTTAACCGACTGAGCCACCCAGGTGCCCAGGTTTTATTTTTAATGTACAAAATGGTGAGTCTCACCCTGATGTAAATGTAAGCAAGTCATTCTTTAAAAGAAGAATAGAAGAATTTTCTATTGCTAGAAAATTTCTGAGGTTGCTTTCACATCATGTTTGTGGTCTATGACACTGAACTTTTGATCCCAGGTGTTCTGGTCTCCTTGGCAGGAGCTGGCCATCTCATCCCTGTATCTGCCTGGTGATTCAGTTTTCTCTGGACCCCTCTCCCTGGCCCCACAGGGTCATAACCCCATCTCTTTAATCCTTAAGGATCATGTCAATGTAAGATCAACATGAAGTTAGTTGTAGATTAGCCTTTACTGAATTCCAGGGGGTGGTAATTGGCAGGGCATTACATTATACAATAGAAAAATCATAAGCTGTAACACATTGTTTCTAAAGTGCAGAAATTGAACTGCAATACAGAGAGATCATTAATTTCAGATGCCTCCATTCCTTAGGTCTTGCCTACTTCTGGTTCCTATGAGGTTCATGCAGATCCCCCTTCCTTTCTTGTCTCATCAGTTCCCTGCTGTCGACTCCTATCTCTCCAGCAGCCCCCCATCCCCCAATTTTTTTTTTTACATGAAATTAACATCTTGAGGTCAAAAAGACACTCTTCTCCCTTTCGTTAAACTTAATTGTGTGGTGCAGTTGAGACTGCTCTGTTCTCACTTCTGCATTCTAGATGAAGCAGCAGGGTCCAACTTCCCCACCTGTGACGCCTGTTCACATGATAGTCTCCAGACACAGGAATGCTGGCTGTCGGGACTCACACACTGCTGCCCGCGCACACTCCATTTAGAGTGCGCCACTCTTCACATCGGGCACTATGCCCTCAGCACACTAGATACTTGCACATGTTGTTATTTAACTAACTTTAAAAATCTGTTATGTATTAAAAATCATATTAAAAACCTGAAGGATTTTCTTAACATTTTGAAAGTTTAAGTATCTTGCTCAAGGATAAACACTCCTAAATAGGAGACCCTACAATTAAACTTTGCTTTGTCTGATGCCAAACCCCTTCCCCTGCTGTGTCTCATGGATTTTTTTCATCACAATGGCCTAAAGACAGAGCAATTCCCAATAAAGTAGATTATCACTGGCAGCAAATATCCTTAACAAAATCAAATAACTACCTTCAAATAATTGCTGCTCCTCTTTTAAAATGTTCATAAGGAATAATGGAAAGACAATGCTGGAATTTTTTTTATCCATGTAAAGGAACATTTTGGTTTCAAAAGCTGTTTGAATCTGATGTCTGTCACATCTGCAATCCAGAAATCTCCAAGGCCCAAGATTATCTCACAGTGGTGCAAATGAAATAGATGTTTCATTGTCTCTGAAATGCTCAGCATAAATGTTGGCAGTCAAGGCTAGATGATGGGAGAACGCATTTCCTGGTACCTCTCCCAAACTGCCAAAAATATGACAACCGTTAATTCTCAGCGCCCCTGAGAGGCGAGTGATTTATGGCACAGAAATCAAACCCATGAAGGAAATGTGCAGAATCTAAGTGTGGTCAAGACTGTATCTTAAGTCTGGTAAGGAAGCCAAATTTAATTTTTGACTGCAGGTAGTATTGGGAGGATTCTGCTTGTATATTTCCACTGGAACCCAACCCTCCACACTGCCCCATCATGACAGCCTCATGGGGCACTCTACCACCATCCTCAGAACTACCGTAATTCTGGATTCTCATTTACCACTAATGCTTTTAGCGTATTAACTATAATTGGTTCATGTCCAGTGAGCCTCAGTAGAAATTGCATTATTTTAGGCAATAAATTTTGTACTCACATATTTCAGTGCAGTGTCTAAAATAAATAATGCATCATTAGACGAATAGACTAACAACTTTTTCAATCTAATTATTTAATAGTTGTTTTCCAGATAATTTTGTTACAGCTTAAACATTTTTCTATTTGGTCAACCACAAAGAGAGGATACTGGGGGAAAAATCGCTTTGTAGAATGGTGGAGAATTCATTAACATTCTCTGAATAATTTTCTCATAGAAGCAATTTTTCATAGTGCAATGGTGAAACCAGCACTTACTGATGAGATCTCGCAGCATCTTGATTAACGTCTCAGTCCAGAATCTTCCTAATCAACAGCTGCTAGAAAATGTAAAACAGAAACCCAAATTAATAACTGCCTAGATTTCTGAAGTATGCACTCAGTTGCACACACATTCCTACCCACATTTTGTGGAAATAAAAATAGGCTGGTATACTGAATCGCAAAGCAATAACAAGAATTGCTTTCTCATCTGGTCTGGCATAGGAGAAGCTCACAAAACAATGCATGCACTGACCCCACAGGTGCGCGGGCTACACCATAACAAAGAAACATTATTCCCTAGATTCTTTCTAGTGGTATCATCATTTGTGCTGAGACACAAAGAAGTAAACAAATGCCCAGTGCTGGCTTAGCTTTTGTGTTCCCCCGACTTGGAAGCCTGAATTGGGTCAGAGAGGAGTCAAGTGAGAGGGGGTTGTAGGCCAATTTTAGCTGTCAGCTGATGCATTGAAAGAGAGGAAAGGAGAAAATAACTGGAGACAGTGTTTCAAGGTTATGATGAAGATATTGCTAGAAGAGTCTATCGTATTTCCTTTTAAATTTATTTTCCATGTAAATTGGATTGTTTTATGACTGAGAAGCCAGGGAAAGGATTTTCCCTTTTATGAGAGGGAAGAACCTTTGTTTTCATTTCTCCTGCCTCTGAATGGTTTATATTTTAGATGTCATTGACGACCTAATGGACTTTATTGCCTCATTTGAAAAGTTGTAAAAGCATCCTCACAGCCCTCAAGATTACCTCCTTTTCCAATGGTGAACTCAGCAAAATGGCAACGATTTGATGATTGAATCTAATTTTATATCATGACCATTAGGTAAGCCAAATCTAATATTTGATCACTGAGAAGCCAAGAAGATCAGAGGGCCACTGTCATGTAGTCTGGTGACAGTCTAGCGTAAAGATTGAATGTTATCGTTGATTTTTTTAAATTTTTAAATATTTTTATTTATTTCTAGGAGAGAGAGAGAGACAGAGAGACAGCGTGAGCAGGGGAGGGTCAGAGAGAGAGGGAGACACAGACTCCGAAATAGGCTCCAGGCTCTGAGCTGGCAGTCAGCACAGAGCCCGACACGGGGCTCGAACCCATGAACCTCGAGATCATGACCTAAGCCAAAGTTGGACGCTTAACTGACTAAGCCACCCAGGCGCCTCATCCTTACTGTTGATTTTATAGATGCTCATATTTAATTTCTGTGTTTCTTTCTCTTCCCAGTTTTTGAATTTTGAAGATAACACTGCAGCCATCTTTTCATTATGTAAATCATATTCTAGGCATTGTGTCCCCGTGGGTACAAACAAGTTCATATTTCGAATAACATTCCCATCATGAGAGTGGAGGCCACACATGACCTCAATAAGCCATAGGCCTTCGTCAGTGTGAACAAGGGTTCCTGTGAGTTTCCTGAGGTCTCCCCCGTGTGTATTTAGCTCCACATGACTGTCCCTTTATCAGATTTCCTTGTCCCATGTCTACCAATTCTGCCCCATCTCAGCATAACAGACTCAGTGGTCACACAGCAACCGGGAGTAACCCTTGAATCATCTTGGCCCCTCACTCTCCAGTCCACCCTATTATGAATCCCTAATGCTTCTTGCACACCCCTACCAGAACTGTGACTCTCAGCCATTTCTGTATGCTTCAGCTAACTTCTAGCAGCTAGAATGTCTGCTTCTGTAAATCTGAGGGTTTTCCCCAAACACAGAAAGTCACTCTGGCCCCCCTTGAAGTAGTCAGGGTCCTGGGGGATTATCACTGCCTTCTATGGCTCTTCCCTACCATACGCAGCAATCCTTCATCAATGACTCTCAGGGACTGGTGTATAAATACTAATACTACAGAACCCTGATCCCACAAGTGGAATTACTCTTGAAATGCTTTCTAAAAGTTCCTCATGAGAGTAGCTCAGGCTGCCTGTTGTAGCAGCTGGGTTAATAGCATCCCGTTGCCCTTGGCCTTCCTTTCCTGTTCTATTTACCGACCCTGGCTTGTGGGCTCTGAACTTTCTAAAGAACTTCTTGGCTCTTTGTCTTAAAGCATAGTTTGGGGGACAAACTATGAAAACCACATTCAACATATATCCCAAATTCAAGGTCCCCCTTCATTTCTTTTGCTATCACTCTAGCACTGCCCTGATGATAGCGAGTCTCCAGAATGATATCAGCTCAAATGCCATCGCTTTTCTGCCAGTCATCCTCTTAACAGCTCGTTGAGTAGGTCTTGCAATAAAAATATCCACTCATTCAGTTAATTCATAATTTGTAAAAAAGTGCCTACCTATGAGTGCCTAACAAAACGATGAAAACAGAGAGCTTGAAGAATACAGAGGGTGATTTCTTCCATATGGGTCATGCATGGTGTTGGGTCGAATTTATTCTTAGAGCCTTAAGCTAAATATTCTAGTTAATCAATCACATCATCTACAGATAATGGAATTGGCATCATCCTCACCAATATATATATTGTTGTTTTATCTAGTATTACCATGTACCCCAGTGATTATTCCATACAATAAATTAATGTGCTATATTACTTTAGGTTTTGTTTCATGCTTAATTATAGGTTTCCTTGTTTAATTACAAATTAAAGACACTAATCAAGCATCTCAAGAGAGCGGACTTATACATTTTTTAAAATGTAGAGAACAGTCTTCCAAATTAATTAATTCCAAATATCCTTCTCTTGTTCTTGAATGTGAACAAGACACTTCTACTCTTTCAACATTTAGGTCCCAAACTGCTTTTTGTCACTTGTATATATAACATAGAAAGGGATAAAACTCATCACAAAGATCCAGTTCTTACATATTTTACTAAGGAACGCTAATTAGAAACTGGTTCTTATCCTTACTTATACATCTAGCAAGATATACTAACTCACTTTCTGAGTTAACATTCTTTGCATTCTGGGGATGAACCCCATTTGGTCATGGTATAGTTTCCATGTAATTCTCTGCACAGTTATTTAAATTCTAAGATGGTTGTTTTCAAAGGATACTAAACATTGAGCAGAGGTGCCCCAGGAGTCTCATCAGGGGGGGAAAGAAGTGCACAGGGGAGTAAAACTCTACCCACGTTACCCACATTCTTCAATTGATGCTTCTCTGCTTTCATCTGTCTCAAGTATTGCATTTTTGTATTTGGGGCATCTACAAAATATTTGAAAACTTGCTCTCTGCTGTAGGAGGCACCTTTCCTTCCCCACTTTGAAAGCTGTTTGCCAAACTTCATTAGTCTTGGATTCCAGAACTTCAATTTTGCACTGGCATCACTGGGCAATGCCCACAGACAAAAGAGATGAATCATGATTGGACTAAATGAACTGGGGTACTTCCATCCTATTTTGCAAGTAATTGGGGCTGGTGTAGCCAAATGACCCAGGTATTGTCAAGGAGACACAAAAGGGACAGATGTCTTCTGGGATTCTTCTGTGAGAGATTTTCTGCCCTAGTACAAAAAGGGAATTGTAAAGAGAGAGAGCTTTGTCCCCACCTTCCAGTGTTGGGTATATCACATGAAGATGGCGTGTCTCAGCAAATATGAGGTGAAGGTGAACATGAGGTGAAGGTGAACATGAGGTGAAGGTGAATAGAAGGAACTCAGAGCTATGACATCACTGATTTTTCAATGGACCCTGACTTTGTCCTTATGTGGGAATTATTAACATGCTCCTATCACTCAATCCATTTTATTCAAGAGGCCAAATGTTGTACAACTGGCACATCTGTTAAGAAATAAACTAAAATCCCTATTCTGAGCCATTGTTTTTTCCTTAATACATGAAGTACCCAAGATTAGCAATTGCTCTTCAGCAGTTCTTCTCAAAGAGGAGTCTCTGGCCAATGGCCATTCCAGTTCATCCATCCAGAGCTACTCTAGAGTCCTATTTGGTCTCTGCTTGCTACAATTCAACTAATAAAGAAGGCTCATAATCTGGCCTCCTGGTAAGATTATTTTAAGTAGGAAATATTTCTCTCAAGTGACTAATAATTAAAGGAGGGTAGAATTGTTAGTTTTGCTTTTTAAGGTACAGGGAAGGAAGGTACAGGAAGTGTTTTAGATGAGTTTTATATTCAAAAGCTCGCATGCATTATGGATGGTTCTTTATTCAGAGAGAAGAGAAGTCGCGTGCATCAGGATGAGCTGCCTTATCTGATTTAAAGAAACAATGATTTGTGAAATGTAATGTACTTTCTAGGTCACGTTCCAGAAACCGGTAATTCTGGCAGGAGATTATTACAGAATCCTAAGAGTATGGAAGTTCTCCCTTACTTGAAAAAAGTAAAAGAAAAACCTTCTGTAAACTGAAATATCAGAGATAGACTCTAAGAAAGAACAGATGCTTTCTTCTGTACCTTGCGGGGTTTCTAAGCCCTCCATGTGGGTAACTTCCATTTCATTTCTTGATTTTTATTTTTACTTGTTTTTTCTTTTCAAGTTAACTTTGCCTCCCCCCCCCCCCAAGCCCTTATGGATAGAATTAGAAAATTGTCATTGTTAGTAAGTGACATACCATTTCAATTGACATACAGGTCACGGGACCAAAACTGGAGAGAATAAAAAATCCCTGGCACATGGTATACGATAGGAATCACGTGTATAATTAAATTGTGGGAGAGAGAAGCCTAAACCCAGAAGAACTGTGGCAGAGTGTAATCACGGTGGAAATGGATCCAAGACGTAAAGAAAAAACAGGCCACTCCAAGAAGCAGCACACACTCCATGATGTACAAGGCGCAGTGTGGTGGCCCCGAGGGCGCAGCCCAGACGTGCTCCTGGGCGACTAGCGAGAGCCCCAGGTGCCCGCTGGGAGCCACCGCTGTGCTCATGCTGAAGCCGGTCTTCCCCTGGACTGTTCCCTGCCACGGGCCACTGGAGAACGTGCAGGCCCCTTCCTGCCCAACACGGGCCTCCTCTCAGCGATGGCTTCAGCTCAAGAGCTCCCCCTTAGCTTGCCTGAACTTCCTTACGGTGACAGGGCAGCCTGAGACACGTGACCTCTCCTCCCCCTTCCTCCCCCTGACCGGTGTCAGGCTCGCATCGCTGTCTGGGGACGCCACCTGCCCTCCCGGGTCCTCACCCTCATCCTTCTCGGACATTCTCCCAACAAATCTCGTGTGTGCTGAATCTTGTCTTGTGGTTTGCGTCCCAGAGGAGCTGAACTGATGCCCTGTGCGTGTATTCGTGTATTACACGAACATGATAACATAAAGCAGCATTTTGAGAAAGAGAAACCAGAAAGCTATTAGCCCATTCCTTTCCACTTGTTTTTCACTTTTATATGATGACACTATTTCACTAATGATTCATTGTTATTTAAAAATAGTTTTGGAGCGCCCGGGTGGCTTAGTCGGTTAAGCATCCGACTTAGGCCCTGATCTCGCGGTTCGTGGGTTCGAGCCCCTCGTCGGGCTCTGTGCTGACTGCCAGCTCAGAGCCTGGAGCCTGTTTCAGTCTGTGACTCCCTCTCTCTCTGACCCTCCCCTGCTCACGCTGTCTCCCTCTCTCCTAGAAATAAATAAAACATTAAAAAAATTAAAAAATATAGTTTTGAATTGTTTCTTACCATTTTATTTCGATTTATGTTGCTACTGGTTACATAGTTCTTTTTTAAGCTTAATTGTAGGCATGTTATAATGTTTCGACTGGTATACCATAAGCCATTTATAGATTTATAGTCATTTATTTATCACACCCTTATTCCAAATAGTGCTGGAAGAAATTAATGTAATATATAACATATATAATATGTGTATTATATGTCTATAATATATAATATAATGTACATAATATATCATATGATATATGTTTTTTAATATAAAGTGTATAATATTTCATATGATATATTATATACTATAAAGTATTATATATATTATATGCATAATATATATATTCCTCTCCTTCCTTTTAAAAATTTTTTTACGCTTATTTATTTATTTTGAGAGAGACAGAGACAGCACGAGTGGGAGAGGGGCAGAGAGAGAGAGAGAGAGAGAGAGAGAGAGAGAGAATCCCAAGTAGGTTCCATGCTATCAGTGCAGAGCCCAAAATGGGGCTTGAACCCACCAACCCACGAAATCATGACCTGAGCTGAAGAGTCTGACACTTAACTGACTGAGCCACCCAGGTGCCCCTCCTCTCCCTCCTTTTTAAAAAGAGGCTTGAGATGATAGTGTCTTATGGAAAACCCAGAGTGACTCTATGTTCTTTTGAGAACCGACTGGCATAGCCCATGCATCGCTACAGAAAACATTGCGGAGGAGATACTGAGGATAAGACATGAGCGCTGCCGTTTCAAGGTTCAGTTTTCTTGTCTGTATAAATATAACGAGGGCACCTGATACAATTTTTGTGAGGGTTGTTACATACTACTTAAGTTTTTAAATGATGTTATTATTATTGGTATTAATTTATCATAATTCTTTGGAATAAGAATATTTTAGAATCTCATTCAAATTTTCACTCTCCAAAGTCACCAAGAACTCTTCCTTTGTCACTATGGAGAGCTTTGTCTCTATTCACACACCAAAGTTCATTCTTTTCCAATGAAGTCATTCTGGACCCACCTGCTAATCCATGACACTCTCATTCATTTCAAAATTTCCTGTATACTTTACAAGCTAAGAGAATGTAAGTAAACATTCAAAAGTTGTGAAAAACTTGTTACATCAAAGATTTTCTTTGAAATTTTTGAAGGGATTTGATTTTTTAAATTTTGGAAACCAAAGACCTCTACTAGATGTAGTGATTAAAATTAGATTGAAAATTTGAAGAGGTTATAAGGTGTTTGCAATATGGGAAAGAAAGCTTAACTGAGTGTCAAGTCACTAATCCCACAGTGCCTGTCTTCCCTGGGGTTCTGGACACCATAATCTATGTGGGGGCCTTTCCAGCTACCATTAGCCTCTCTGCTTCAGCGCTTCCTTTCCTCTGTTCCAGAAGTTCTAAAATCCCGTCTTCCAGCCTACTATGCAAAACATAAATTCTCATAACATAATCCTGTGTGTGTGTGTGTGTGTGTGTGTGTGTGTGTGTGTGTATTCCTGAAAGAAAACCCTCTCCTCTTATACAGTGATTTTTATTGGTGCCCTGTCCCCTTCATGAGCTAATTTTATCTGTGTAAAAATGAGCTTCTCTGAAGTAAGCCTTTAACTAATGGAGACTGGCTAGGAGCCAGGTTATTACTTTCTAATTTGGAATATCAAGCCTACATATCCTACCCAAGGAAATCTATTACAGCTTGCAGAGTTATTCTATTTCCTAATTGAGAAACAATATGGATGCTTTGTTTCATGCATATCCCAATGGATTATGTATAATAAATTACAAAGACTGCGGGATTTAAAATGAAGAATGTAGAAGTTTGTTATTGCCTGTATGGTTTTCTTTCTTGTTGTTCTCCAGTCAGCCAGCAGGGTGCAGCAGAGGGCTAGCTTTAGCTTTCAGTTAGCTCGTTCAGGATGCTAAGAGCCATTCTTTCTCTTCCCTTCCGCTTTTCCCTCCTCCTTCCTTTCCTCCTTTTCTCTACTTCTCTCTCTCCCCCATCCCTCAATTCCCTTCTTCTTCCTCCTTTCCTTTCTCTCTATCCTCGTTCTCTTCTTTTTTCTTTTTCTTCTTGAATATTTTGTAAAGTAGAGGAAGTGGCCCAGTAATGAAATGTATATGTCAACATGTGATTTTTAATAATATCCATGATAACCACTTTCTAATTTTTTTAAATGATAGGATGGCCACCAGAATAATAATAACAAGAATGTGTGAACTTAAGTTTGATTAACACAGATAATAATAGCAAAAACCCAATTTGGTTTAAAAAGCACAAATTATTAAGATTGTATTCCAGTCCCATAGCATATGCAAATGACCTCCTTTTTGCTACTACATTTGGAAATGTGGAAAAAGACATTTCAATCATAGCTCTCATCAGTTATTCACTGTATCCAGGCCTCTCGATTGTGTTTCTTTCTTTAATGTAATAGTAAGCAATAATCTCACAGCTGTGCTTTATAGAGTGAACTATATAAGCATCTATATTGAGATTTCGTACACACATAACATAAAAGGGAGAGAAAAGCATCGCAAATAGTGCTTGGCCCACTGCAAAACCATACAAAAGAACTAATGAATCTCTCTCAGAACATTTTCTGTAGAATGACCAGCTGTAAGACTTGATTTGTACTTCATAATGGGATCGCCATTCAAAAATTGTTTATTTCAAGGTATAACACTACTTTCCCTGAGAAGCATTAATATCTTTAATTGTATGCTATTGGCCAATGTGATGAATTAAAACAAACTCCAGAACTAGGAGTTTTCTTTTCAGTTTGCTCATTCACTTCAACTGCTTAAAGGCATTTATCCAAAGCCTCCCAAACAACATTGCTTACATATAAAATATTCTAGGTGCTGACTTCTTGCTCTGACATTTGTGTTGAGAGTTCACTGTTAGGTGGGAGCATTTTGAACTTGCAGTCTAATTCACAAAAGTGTTCTGTCATAGAAGTTTTGTAGCAATAGTTTTGGTAGGTAACACTGGCTTTCATTTCACATTCAGTCAACAGATATTTATTGCGTTATTATCACGGACATGCATTAGGTAGGGAAGGCCTGGGTCTATGCTCACATGGGGCTTAGAAGGGGGCAGGAGGAAAGACAGACTTCTGCTGATAATTGCATCGATTATTAAAATAATGATGATTGTGTAAAGTGCAATGAAAGAGAAAAACATAGTGTTATGAGAACATCTAAGAAAGATACCAAACCTGGTCTGGAGGTGAGGACATATATTAGGGGAGCTTCCTGCTGTGACAGATAGGAAATTTATTAGTCTCAGTGGTTTAGAGTGAGGCTTGATTATTGTCATTAATTTGTAATTAAATGAGGGAACCTATGATTAAGCATGAAACAAAACCTTAAGTAATATAGCACATTAATTTATTGTATGGAATAATCATCAGGGTAAGTAGTAATAGTAATGGAACAACTTTGTTTGTATGGTAACATCTTGAATTCTATGAAGAAAAAAAGGTTTATCTTTTGCATGGCAAGCTCACACAAGTGTGGCCATTACAGTTTGCAAAAATAGAAACCGAATATGTTAAATTATATGACTATTTATCTACAGGTTATGACTTTGTCTTTCTAAAACTTGTTGAAACATATGGATTTGAAAGGCATACAGAAAAATCATGTTTTGGTATAAAATGGCATATTTTAATAAAATCCATTTATTTTGTATCCCTTTCCTCACCCTTATAGTCTTCTTTTTTTCCCCAGTGTTTTAAAACCATATTTGATTTTGTGGTGCTATTTTTCATTGGAAAATATATTTACATGCTCTTCATTCAGAGGTAGAGTGGATTAATACACCAACCTGAACTGATGCTCACTAAAAACCCACAAAGGATTGATAATTACTAGGTCGCATACCCATAGGTGGTTTAAATATATTTGTCAATAGAAAAAAGAGAGAAAGGATAACATAATACTACCAGAGATTGGTGGATTAGGATAGCATGACACATAAAATGAATATAAAAATATACGAGACAGTTCAACAGAATATGAAAGCATGGGTCACTCTGGTGAAGGAGTCTAAAGGAAATGATGGATTTTTAAAAATCAACCAGACTCATAATCCCAAAAAGAAATGCTGAAAGCAAAGAGATGAAAATCTGATTAAAAGAACAATTCAGTTACCCCAAAGTAGAGTAGCAGAAGACACTTCATGACCTTTTATGGAGGATATTTTGGGAAGTCTGGACACAGGATGAGAATAACAGGGGAATCTAAGAATGAACAAAACAAATGAGGTAACACTACACAGGAAGGACCCTCAAGCACAAAATAATCAAAGGTGCAGAAAGAATACAGATGCTGAAGATAAAAAGTATTGTCCTTTTGTATTTCATAACGAAATACAAAAACAAATGTAGTCTAAATGGAGGGGAAACATGAAGTGATACATGAAAGCCATGAACTGATGACGTAGAATTATTCCAAGATATATAAACACTCTGTTAGAATCTTAAGAAAGGCGTTCTTGTTATTTGATTAACTAATAAAAATAATAAGAGTGTCATGGATGGCTCAGGGGTGAGAGTGTTTTTAGGGGGTTGAGCTTTCTAACACTTTGGGGTCTGTGCATGACTCATTTGAATGGTAGAAAGATAGAACAAGTTTGGCCAATGATATCTGCCCACATCCCACCCCAAGCCTCTCTTACCCACATCCACTTTGGGGCAGGGAAACTGCAGGAAACTTATTAGCAGACACAAGTGACAACTGTCACTATCGTCCGTTGCCTGTTTAATTTCCAAATAGATTGCAACACAGTGTCTTTGTTTCTGCTTTTGTTTTAATTCCAGGGCCAAGCTTGGAAACTCTAAATTCTAGAATCTATGTTCCAGATTGCAGAAAAGAAACATTCCTTTACTTTGTCACACCTACTCTTCTTTTACCCAGGGTTATAATGAGGTCCAATGGTCTTCCTGAAAGGTTGTTTGTTTAACAGAGATACTCTAACTCAATTATCTGGGAATAAAAGGAACAAAAGAAAGTCGTTATGCAAATGTCAGCAAATCTTGAGTTTTCAAACCAATTTATAATTAATATCAAGCTTCTCCTCGGATGCCATTAATATTATAACCTCTGAAAGGCGAAACAATTGGAAAAATATGAGAGGTAATTGGGCATTAAAAAAAAGGTTAGGCCATATGAGATTTAGGCCATATTCTCTATGATAATATGGCTATAGCTGATCAGGTTGGTAGTGGAAACTAGTCATAAAATATCCATTGTTCTTTTAAAAAAAACTTGTTTTATTGAATAGATAAATAGATACAAGTAAATATCATTTTATCTGTAGATTGACCCTCTTTCCTTAAAATTCTAGCAATACAACTTCTCCAAAGGAATTGTTAAAATCTGTATACTGTGAAAATGAATGGAATAACCTCTGTGATGTTAGAAATTTTAGAGTTAAAGATGGAAAACTGAAGATAGAAGTGCGCTTAATTTGGGACAGCATCGTGCCCTTCACAATCTTTGTTAATCTCATTGGTCATTAATCATTGAAACCCCAAAAGCATATTCAGGGTTGCAATACATATAGATGCCTTTATCTCTCCCCCTGTCATACACACATACATATACATTTCATTATGTATTATAAAATATTGTATTGTATATATAACAGATAATATTATATGTCTTATATTCTATATAACTAGACATTAGTAATTTTAAAATAATGTATGTTTTCTGAATTTTTGAAAACAAATGAGATGTATATTATGTAATATTACATATTGTATCTTTATAAATAATACATATATACATGTAGTATAATGTATACATGTAGTATGTACATGCTTGTTTGAGTAATTATGTACATTGGCAGGGAAGCAAATCCCATGAGGGACTATCATACTAGTCTGAGAAGAGAGATAATGGTGGCTTGGATCAAATAAACAGTAGTAAATATAGAGAATACATATACAATACATATACATGCAGTCTATTATGTAAATATATATACAGTACACGTACTATACACATGTTATATAATATACACATGTAATATATTATTTAACCCTATATATAATACAAATTATGGGTGCAGATCTAGGAAAATGTATTTATTTATTATTTATAAAAAATTTTTAATGCTTATTTTTGAGAGGCAGAAGGAGAGACAGAGTATGATCAGGGGAGGGGTGGAGAGAGAGACACACACAGAATCTAGAGCAGACTCCAGGCTCTGAGCTGTCAGCACAGAGCTGGACGTGGGGTTCAAACTCAAAAACCATGAGATCATGACCTGAGCTGAAGTTGGATGCTTCACCGACTGAGCCACCCAGGCACCTCTTATTTATTTTTTATGCTTGACAGGGGTCCATTTTATTGGAGGTAAATTATACCTCAATAAGACTGACTTTCAAGAACAGTAGCCAGGAACTAATTATTTAGAGTAATTCAACTCCATTAACTCTCTCCCTTCTTTTATAGCTGCTCATATGGTCACTACATCATGAATTCTCATAAAACACATTTGAAAAAGGCAGACAAAAATGCAAAGGATATTCAAATAAGTCCATTTTTCTACTTTTTTGGATATACGATCATCCATTGCCCTAAAAGGATTTTTTGAAAAATCTCGCCTGTGGTTCTCAAAAATTGACATCAGGAAACTATAGTACATAGTCCTTATTGTCCTCAAATGCAGAAAAAGCAAAGGTAATACATAAGCACTGACCCTAATCATTTGGATAAATCACAAGTAAATCAAATTCATTAAAGCAGTAGAAAATTAAAGGAGGAGGAAAATATAAGTAGAATCCTGTCCAATTCTTCTCAAAGAGAAACCAGGAAGTTTATGGTTGGGGTTTTGTGGTTGTTATTATTGTTATTTGTTTGTCTTGTAAGAACATGTATTGCACAAAAGTGATAGGAGCCTGCCGACAAATTTTCCATGGGCTTAGGAGATCACCATCCATAGAGTTTCACAACTGGCTTAATTTTATCCCAGATAAATGTTTGTAGAATTCTGGGAAATTAAAAAAAAATAAAAATCACAGGAAAGTCATGTGTCCCAGCTGAAAAAGCTAGATTAATTTTCTCCTACACTTCTTAGTTTCAGACATATTTAATCTCTGAATATGGTCTGGAAATTTTATTTGAAAGTAATTCCACTGGGCCTGGGTCTCTGCCATAGCCTCTCTCTCTCCCTCTTTCTCTCTTGCTCTCACTCTCGCTCTCGGGTTGGTGTGAACAGGCTCTGGGCCACTGTTCTTGTCCAACCACTCCTGGCTGGAAAGGTGGTCCTTGGCACTCTAATGAGGGAGTGAATGCCTCGGTTTTCAGTTTGTTAATTTATTCTTTTGTTAACATGTTTGTGTTTTTATTTTCCATATTTTCTTCATGAATTGCCATTTACTGGTCGTGGTGGTTGTTACTCTTTTCCAAGATCCAGTTCAAATGTACCCTGCCTAGAAGTCTTCTTACGTCCCTGACGAATGGTCCTCCCTAGGTGTTATATTTGCCTCCTATTCATCCTGTTGGTGAGGGAGGTATTCCTGCTTTAGGTTTCTGGAAATTGAAGGGGGCAGGACACATGACCCTGGATGGTGGGATGGGCAGCAGTTTATTAATCACATGTACTCACAGCCCCAGGGAGAAGGACACCGCTCACCACACAGGGCCACCTGGAGATTGCACTGGGAGCAGAGTGAAAGTGCACAGGCCATAGGGGGCGGGCTTTATTATGCCATGAGAATGGGGTACCTGGTCTCTGTGGGAGAATGTGATTGGCTTGTTTGAGTAATTGTGTGGGTTGGCCAGGAAGTCAGACCCTGCAGGTTGAGGAAAACATAGGGGACTAGGTGGGTGGGGAGTCTTTCCTACTGTGTGACGGGCATATCTGGTAAGAGTCAGGGAGCTCTTGCTTAGGTCTTTGGGGCCCTGCAAGGCTCAAGCTTTCAAAGAAGCACTTGAAGTTTTAGGTCTTGCAATACATTGACCTAATCATTCTTTTTTTTAGACCATTTTTAAAATTTGTTTAATGTGTTATTTATTTCTGAGAGAGAGAGAGAGAGAGAGAGTGAGCAGAAGAGGGTCAGAGAGAGAGGGAGACACAGAATCTGAAGTGAGCTGTCAGCACAGAGCCCGATGCGGGGCTTGAACCCACGAACTGTGAGATCATGACCTGAGCTGAAGTCAGACACTTAACCGATTGAGCCACCAAGGAGCCCCCTAATCATTCTTTTTGAATGATTCAAGTTCATCCTTTATGGTTCAAATTCATCCCATAAAATCTGGCACACGATGCTGCTTGGTCCCGCAGCTGCTTGCTGAAAATTTTGCTATTTTGACCTAGTCTCTCAATTAGATTGTAGAACTAGAAGACAAAAGACAGCTTATTTTTTCTTATCACTTCCCCCATATCATCCCCAAATCATATCTTTCTCCTACATGTTATTCGTGCAGGTGCATAGTGTATTCACTCCCTACGGATACTGTAACAAATCATCACGACTGAGTGGCTCCATATGACAGAAATGTATTCTTTCAAACCCTCGGAGGCCAAAAGTCTGAGATCAAGGTGCCTTAGGCCAGCCTCCCGCAAACCCCCAAACATGAAGGCTCTGGAGATGGACCATTCCTTGGCTTTTCCAGCTTGCCAGCAATAATTGATGTTCCTCCCCTTTGCCTTAGCATGACCTTCTCACTTTGTGTGTCTCCGTGAGGCCTTCTCCTTGCAAGAATGGCAACAACTGGATTTAGGGTCTCCCTTAGTCCAGTATGAGCTTATCTTAATTCAATTACATCTCCAAAAACATTAAGGTCTCTTTCACAGGTACTTCAATATATCTTTTTGGGGGACATGATTCAACTCAGACCACATAGGATTGGAAAATATATGCATGCTGTGTGTGGACATACGCCTCAACACAAGCCAATTCCTTATACAAGGTTGTTATAATTCACGTTGACCATGATCGGAAGGGACAGAAATATCTGTGTTGGCTTTAGCTTATGATTTTGCCTGTATCCAAAGAACCTGATATAGGAGGCTGGAACAAAGGGTTATTTCTCCCTTCATGATTGAACAAGCCACAGAATAGGGTTTGAAGCTTTCATGGCATTTTCTGCATATCTATTCCCTTTCTGTCAATTTGTAGCTAATCACAATTGGCGGAATCAGCAGACTTCCCTGGGGATGAAAGTTTTGTGTTGTTTCCTTACACTAGTGATTTCACATTTCCTTCAAGGTCAAGGAAACAACCCACATCAATCACTCACCTTCCCCATTACAGAGGAATCTGTAACTACAAAGTGTTTGTACCAGCCACGTGAGAGGGGTTACTCCCATAGGCTAGCTTACCACGTAAAGTAACCTGCAAAAGACAAAAAAAAAAAAAAAAAAAAGGTCAGAGAGTAATTTACTGCAGCCACAGTGACTATAGTAACAATTGCATTTAGTAAAATATCATTCTTTATTTCTCCTTCTCCTCAAAGACTGCTGGTTTCAGGTTTAACAGAAAGACACAAAGAAGAACATTTCCAGATACATCTATTATAGAGTCATTAGTATTGGGAAAGGAATGGGATGGAATCCACTCTCATGAATTTAAAAATTAGGGGGCACCTGGGTGGCTCAGTCGGTTAAGTGTCTGACTTCGGCTCAGGTCATGATCTCACGGTTTGTGGGTTCGAGCCGTGTGTTGGGCTCTGTGCTGAGAACTAGCTCAGAGCCTGGAACCTGCTTCAGATTCTGTGTCTCCCTCTTTCTCTGATCCTCCCCTGCTCACACTGTCTCTATCTCTCTCTCAGAAATAAATAAAACATTAAAAGTAAATAAATAAATAAATAAAAATTAATTGCTATGTGTTTTTTTGGCTCTTGCTGTGTTTCTTAAAACTGAAGAAAGATATTCTAGATCAGCGCTCAATGGTAAGTACACAGAGTTGTTTGGGACCTGGAACTATTATTTAGTAACTTAGCTGGTGGTGGTGGGCAAATTTGGTTGTTACCATCAAGCGAAGGTATGTGATGGGAAATTGGACATCTAGGTCAAGGGTAAAGAGTTTCCTTATATGACTGGCCTTGGTCAAGTCAGCGTAAGTAACAAGTGCTATAGAAGCTTCCTCATGTCATCTTTTCTGTTCTTCTTATTGGCTTCACTTCCTAGATTCCTGCTGGAATCCTTTAAGTCAGAAATCCCAGACTGGGAAGAGCAAAGACTCATTCTCCTGGGATCCCAAGTAAGAGGACAGAGCAACCCAGGCACCCTGAATTTATCGCAGCTGCATGGTATGGCAATGGTGACAGTAATAACATAGCCTAAGACTTCAGTGGCCTGACTCTGAAGGCCCTGATGGACTCAAATATATTTTTAACAACTTGCTAGGGTTGTGACACTGGGCACGTTTCATCAGTGCTCTGTGTCTACATTTGATGGGCATAATAAAGGGTTGTCAGGTTTAGCAAATAAAAATACATTATATTCTGTTAAATTTGAATGTAAATAAACAGTACATTTTTTAGTGTTTGGTATGTCCCAGATATTTGAGGGCATGTTAAATTCAAATTTAACTGAGCTTACTGGATGCTATCTGGAAACCCAAGGGTAATAAGTGTACCTATCTTATACGGTTCATATTAGGTTAAATGTGATGATGTTTGAGTAGCATTTAACATGATGCCCACCACTTAGACACATCAGTTACTATTATTCCTAATTGCAACTGCCTTGTAATATTAGATCTTGTGTTGGGCATTTTTAAAATTTATTTTTGAGAGAGAGAGAGAGAGACAGACAGACAGACAGACAGAATCTGAAGCAGACTCCAAGCTCTCAACTGTCAGCACAGAGCCGATGCAGGCCTCAAATCCATGATCCTGAGCCAAAGTTGGACACTTAACAGACTGAGCCACCCTGGCGCCCCTGGGCATCATATCACTGAACTTCAGGACAGCTCTGCTAGATTGGGGTTAAGAGCCTTGATTTATATGAGATACACACAGATCAGAGAGTTTGAAATTTGCATAGCTAGTTGATGTCTGGGTCCAGGGGCTGGCATCTTGCAAGTGTACCACATTACTTTCCTTTAGGTTTTAGCCTAAAGACCCCTGGATTTCACACTAGTGTGTAGAATGTTACAGATTAACAGGATATAGTTTATTGCAAATTGTTGGGTGGCTTGAGGCTTTAAAACCTCACTGTTCCTTTCCTTTTCCCAGAATGGCTGCGTATATAAGCACCATTGAAGGGTGACAGGGTTCTGCTCAGGGAATTCAGCCACCAATTCTGAAAACACCTATTATGTTCTCTCTGCCTCCTGTGGATTCAAAAGATGGGAAAACGATGGAGAGCAATGGTCTACCATATAATTGTACCACTTTAGGTTTGCATCATCCACTATTCTCTTTCGCTAGGAGAGAACTATTCATTGTGTATCTGTGAACCAAACTAGATGGTCTTATAATTTCGAATTTGGATGCATATTTGAGAAATGTTTAGAAGCTGTATGGGGAGCCCATAGAGTTTGGACAAAAGGGATTCCTAATGAGCTTCTTCTCATGTTCCTGGCAGGGTTGTGGTGGGGCATTGGGGAAGGAGCTGCTAGAAACAGAGCCTGGTACTGACTGGACATTGAAACTATCTGTTTGCTTTAATGAAAGGGTTTCAAATCTTAATTCACTTACACTGAGATAACTAAGTGCTCATATCTGGAGAGAAGTACTGCTGTAGTCAGCAAAAAGATGTCATTACCTACAACCTTTCCTGTAAAGGCCTTGAGTAATCAGTGGAGACAAATTTCTTTTCATCCTTGAGATGATTAGTATAGAAACTAATGTCAGGGTGGCTGAGGGAAACCTCACCTATACTCTCTGAAGCCTCAGTCTCCCAAGGATAAGAGTGGGGCCGCATGTCAGATTTGGAAACGGAGAGGGCATTGTTTGGAGGTTCACCGAAGCTTGTCGTGATGATCTCCATGTTCCTTAAAGGCAAGATGGGTGTGCCCACCATCGCATCTGAGCATTGTGCCAATTGGTACATGGCGATGACTTCAATTCAGAAGAGGAATTTGTGCACGGAGTTTGTATAATGATACTGGCATAATGTCGTTTGCATGGAGTTTGTATAATAAGGTGGGTGGAGTCCCCAGCTCCCTCCCGTGTCATTTACTACTTAGTTGACTTTTCTGCAACTTTTCTTTCTTCAGCCAGATTTTAAGTCTTTTATTTTTTGGTCTAAATGCTATCATTCATACAGCTTCTGGATTCTCCCTGCACCTGTTACTGTGTGAGGCACAAAGCATTTTTCCACTAAAATCATGACCTTAAAGAGTATTTATTGATTTAGACGGGTAAGTTTGGGGTGGTTTGGTGTACATTAAATAGTACCTGAAACATTAATGGAGTAGATTCTTAAATTTTTTAAAGTTCTGTTTTAAGTTAGATTATGCCACTCTTGTGTTAAGAGCCCTCTAAAATCTATGCATGTTCTGATGCCCTATTCCCCTCTCTGACCTCATCTCCTATTACTCTTCCTATTACTCTTCCACACTCAGGGCCTCTGGCCACACTAGTGTCCTGTTGTTTCTCAAACTCAGCAGACACACTCCACCCCATCGCCTTTGCCCTTCCCTCTGCCTAGAACATTCTACTACCCCTTATCCCTTTGGCTAAATCCCTCACTTTTATCAAGTCTTTGCTTATCTTCTAACCATTTCATTAAAAATTGCTGCCTCCCTCAAAGCGTTGACATACTTACTGTGATTTATTTTTTCATCCATGAAAGTGATGTACTACATGCTTTATTTATTCATATTGTTTGTTGTCTGATTCCTTCACACTTAGAGTGTAAGAGACTTATGCCTCAAGATTGCCTGTTACACTTACTGCTGATTTCCCACACATACAATAATTTCCGGTACAGATTAGGTCTAAAAATGAACATTTATTGAATGAATGAATTATGGAAAGCATGAGGAGGAAGATAGACATGTATCTACTTTTTAAAGGAGCTTTGAGTTGAAGAGGAGAGAAATCTTGCTATCATTTTGAGTTTAGAGAATTAAAATGTTTTATTGCTTGCAAGTTTGTGCATGAACATGTGTGTGTATGAACACAGAGAGATACAGGACAGAGCCTATTAGTATTGGAATGGATGGGAAGTGCTCTCCTCTCTCCTAGCTCTTAGAAATACTCTATCCAAGTGAAAAGAGAAGTTAAATATATATCAGTGATTTTAAACTGTAAAAAAATGAATGGGTGTTCCAAAAGGTCAGACTGGCTGATTATCTTTTAAATATTCTTCTCTCTCTGAAATATGCCATATTTATAAGTTATTATCCTTTGCATTGTGTGACCTTTCTGCTGGTCAAAGACGGATGCAGTATTCTGTAATTCAATATTTCATAAGTCGGGGTGAAATAGTCTCTTTACAAAACAAAGTTTGAAAGTAAAATTGTGCTTTGCCACTAGCCTTAGTTCTTAGTAAACACACCTTTAATCTTTCTGATACCTTGGGTATATTATCTTTCACGGACATTGCAAAGGTCAGAGAAGACAATTTCCTTCTTAAATGGGTTGCTTGTGAACATCTCATATTTGATTTGTTTGAAGATGACCCTCTAATGCTTCACTCTCCCTTTCCCTTCATTGTTAATGGGAAAAAAAAGTGTATGCTTTGCTGTGTTGCTTGATGTGTTTAAAATTTTTTCTTTGTAAGGATAGTCACATTCTGAATCGCTTTAGAATCGTTACCCAGGCTCATTAGCATATTGGACTCGGGGCAAACTGTCACATTACAAAAATTCTTAACTGACATTAGGTACAAAAATATGGACAAAATTTAGCTTAGCAGTTAGTTGAAGACACCTACATTTCACTCATTTATTTGTTCATCCATCCACTCACCGAACAGCAAATTATAGACTATTGGCTATCAACCAGGCTCCCTGCTAGGCATATGGGCAATAGAAAAAAAAAATGTCACACAAAGGCCTTTTCTTGAAAAGGTTAGTTTAGTGGTGGGAACAGACATGTAAAGGCTGTATGTGCTACTGAATAGGTCTCTATGCAGATGCTCTTCTATATCTTAATATCCTACACAGAACAACCAATTTGAGCAATTTTTTTTCAATTTATCAGTTAATTGTTTTAGTATTGTGTAGATTAACTATAGTATGCCACTCATCAGACCCTCTTTTTTCCTGCTGTTTGATATAAAGGTAGTGTGAGGTTATCTTTGATTGGAAGGTCCAGGAACATAAATCATCAATGGCCTAATGTTTGCTTTCTGTCTCTGCAAGAAAAAACAGCATCAACTGCTGTGGAAAGAGAACCCAACTCCATTGGTTGCATACGTAGGCAAAATAGAAATTCGTATACACAAGCCGACCACGGACTTCCTTCCATGTGATTATAATAATCTGAGCTCATGATAGCATGTCTGAAATTTGGTATCCTTATGCTGTCCTAAGTTAAAAAAGAATCTTTGAAAATGCCTTTATTCATTTTATTTGATTTTGCTTTTATGTGTGATATAAAATGGTCTTTTATTTACTATCTTGCCATTGGGTGTCATGTACAAAACCTTAAAGGCTATAGGTTTGATTTTCAGTTTCTTTAAGCTTGAAAAACCCAGCTGAGTATTGACCACTGATGAGACAGGGCTCAGGTGGTATTATTGTCAGTCTTCCAAGCTGAGCAAAAGGACCCCCAAGGAGATAGACACATATTGGAAATATATTTACAGCTGGACAAGGTTTGAACAAGAAAATGCATTGAGTTTCTTAAAGATGGCATTCATCTTCATGGACAAAGGATTAGGAGACCATATCATATCTCTGTCATTTAGAAAGAGGACAAGATGTTAGAAAACATAATGCTAACCTTTATGAAAAGGCTTTCAATTATTTTTATCCTGTATAAGTCATTAAAAGTCTAGGATTATATATCAGTTTGTAAGAAGGTTGACTTGCAGACTTGATGTCAGAAATTATGGAAATGTAAAAATACGATAAAAGTGCAATGTAAAGACTTGCAAAGAAAGCACAATGCAAGGACATTTTCATATGTAAATATAAGACCCAAATGAAATATACAGGTGAATACAAAGGTTTTTTTTTACATGATTATTTGGAAGAAAAAGAGGAGTTGGTTTTATCCTATAGTTTAAAAATATAAAGATGACCCATATAAACATGAATGTATAAAAGTTATGTTCAGAAATAAAGATCCTTAGGGAAGTATGTACCATTACCAAGATTCAAAACACAAATAAAAAAAATATGCTGACAGCATCTTATGTCAGGAAAGAGAAAATATGTGTGACCTCCATGAACAGTTCATTAAAAGCTATGAGGTTAACCTCTGAAGTCATGGAAAGTGTGAAATTCTGAGTTGGACAGTGATAAATTATTGGGGTATGTTTCGAAAAGCAGAATATAGAAAAACTCATTGAACCACTTTGTCCAAGAGCTGTCCATAGTTCTACCTTGGATTAATGGGTCTTCCTAGTATCTTCATTTGACTGTCACTCACTCATCTCGTTAATACACGGGAACAAGTGAAACTTTGTAAAAGAAACTTGATTCTTGGGGTGCCTGGGTGGCTCAGTCGGTTAAGCATCCGACTTCAGCTCAGGTCATGATCTCAAGGTTCGTGGGTCTGAGCCCCACGTCGGGCTCTGTGCTGACAGCTATCTCAGAGCCTGCAGCCTGTTTCAGAGTATGTATCTCCCTCTCTCTCTGACCCTCCCCTGCTCATGCTGTCTCTCTCTCTCTCCATCAGAAATAAATAAAACATTAAAAAAAAAGAGAGAGAGAGAAACTTGATTCTTCTTGGAGATGCATTTCCTTCTTGAACTCTCAGTGAATGAAAATGTGCAAAGTTCCATGGATTTTTTTGAAGGAAATCATCAGTAATTCGTATTTCTATAGCTCTTCATAGTTGATTGAGCATTTTTACTTTCATATACCTGTTTCTCTGGTCTCTCTTTCTTCAAGTTTATGATATCCAAAATATTTAAATGATTGGTTGGGCATAATTATTAGCCAATTAGAATAGATGTACGCCTCACTAACCATACAGCCATACAGAACGAGCCCTGAGTTTCTTCCATAATTATCTCTTTGCAGATCTGTTATTATCTTGCCATATAACTATTCATGTAAAAGTTGTATTTTCCAGGAAAAACATGTTTTGTTAAGAACAATTTTTGTTGGAAGTGACAGAAACACGAACACAAAAGACAGCAAAAGCTCCCATAGATTTTGTCTCACACAGCCAGGAAGTCTAAGGATGATTGATCCAAAGACTTAATCAAAATAACATTACCAAAGACATTTTTCCTTCCATCTTCAGATTGCTTTTCACAGGTGAACCTCATTCTCTCATGCTGCAAGAAAGAGAGTTGTGTAGAATCCTAAGCCTCTATCTTTACAATGTGAGAGCAAGGAAGAGAAATTCTTTATCTGTTAAGGCCAATAAATAAAATTGCAGTTTTCTGATTGGTGCGAGTTGCGTTATGCACAATGAACAAACTGGTGCCAACCTGTCAATCCAGGGAATGAGGAGGCACTCTATTTCATGGTGTTGCTGGAATCACATCAGATGTGGAAAAGGGATACTTTTCCAAAGAAAATCAATGGGAACAGGAACGATTGCTGAGTAGAAATGAATAAACCTTGACATAATTCACTATAGAAGTGAATCACCAAGTAATTTGTGTTTTAGAAAGGGTAGTATGGTGATTAGAGTAATGATTTTTTTTTTCTGTCCTGAATCAATTCTTTGTCCCCCTTTTATTTTGGTGAAAAAAATAGTGATTTTTAGTATGAGCACAAATACTAGTTTGCCAAGTTACTTTAATTCACTTGTGCAACTATTTACGAAAAGGAAAAATGCTTTCTTATTTTGTTGCATTGATCTGTGTCTACTCGTTCACCGATACCATGCTGCCTCTATTACTTTATGCAAAGTTTAGTATAACTTGAATAGCTTTATAGTAAGTCTTGAAGTCTGTTAAATGTCAGTCTTCCAACTTTGTTCTTCTTTAGTATTGTTTTGGCTATTGTTATAGGCTTTTCCGTTTCCAATAAATTTG
Source organism: Crocuta crocuta (assembly GCF_008692635.1). Lineage (NCBI taxonomy): Eukaryota > Metazoa > Chordata > Mammalia > Carnivora > Hyaenidae > Crocuta > Crocuta crocuta. The sequence continues at coordinate 9,872,950 of NW_027536464.1, forward strand.
AGAGTCAGTTTGCCTATATACGCAAAGTAGTTTTCTGGGATTTTGACTGGGATTTCATTGAACCTACAGATCAATTAGGGAAGAACTGGCATTTTAACAATGTTAAGTCATTCAGTGCATTAACACAGAATTTTTCTCCATTTATTTAGATCAGTTTTTTAGTTCCCACAAATGAATCCTATATATTTTTGTTAGATTTACACCTTGATTTTTCTTTCTTGGGGGGGGGGGGGGTAGGGGTTGCTGTGGTAAATGATACTGTTTTTAACTTTACAGTCCAATAGCTTATTGTTGGCTTGTAGGAAAACCATTGACTTTCATATGTTAACCTTGTATCCTGAAACCCTGCTATCATCACTTATTGCCAAAGGATTTAAATGGATTTATTGAGTATACTCTTTATCAGCCAAATGGATTTCTTGTGCATCCTTCCCAACTCTTATTATAAATTATTAAAATTTAGATGCTGTGGATTATATATTTGCACTCCCACATTGGTAAAGCCATCACAAAACTCCCATTAAACAACCGCAAAAAGAACAGTTTTATGACCCTCACTTTGATTCTCCCCACCACCAATTACTCACCCAACTTCAGGAATCTCATGTGTAAAAGGGAGCTGATAATATTTACTCCAAAAGGCTTGTTTTAAAGATCAGGTGAGAGGCTATGAAAGTACTTTAAGACTTAATAGGCCATACAATTTTATTTAGTATTATAACACTAGTGTAATAATGGTAATAATAGTTGTATAAATACAATTGAAGCCATAAACATAAAATTGAAAGGTTGAAGATACAGAAGAAATATTAAATTCTCCTTCTTTATGAAGATATCTAGAAATCATTTTCTTTCTTTGTTTTTAAAGGTAGGTAGGCGATACACATTAAAATCATTCATAAAAGACTATAGATCTGAAAGTTACTAAATGCTCTGCCATTTTAGAGTTTACACTATCATTTACTAGGAAACCTGTAATGCTTGAACGTATCATTCCCCAACACAGGACTGTAGATGAGTAAATTTTTGGTCCAAAAGCAATGGATTTCTCCCCAGTGTCAGAAAAATACTCAGTAATGTGTAACTAGTACATACATAACATAGTACATGCATAATATATTATTATACACATGATTAGTAAATGTGTAGTACTATATAATTAGCATTAGAATATTTCTAATTTTATTTTTATTTTCACATTTAGTAAAAATTAATAGATTAACTATTAGAAAAAGTATACTCCCTGCATTATTATGAGTTTAATATGTTTTGCAAATTTAGATGACCTTTCTTTAAATCAATGTTCTGAAAAAATTATATGCTTTTAAATATTTGGAAGACCAACTTCGATATCTTGAAGTCAGTGGATCCATTGTCATGTCTAATCATTAGCACAAATAAAATCTTGAAGGTAATTTTGAAGTTTTGGCCCATGTCCCTAGTTGGATGTTCTTTATGCTGTCCTGCCCTGGGATTCTGAGCATGCAATCAGGGTGAAAAATGATAGCTTATTGTGACAATCGATCTTTTATTCATAATATACATTTTATCTCACCAAGAAAGCTTACAAAATTGTGCTTACTCCTTATGGTTTAGCTGGTGATTTGGTAAGAGGTGATTTTTAACAAATAGCTGCAAATATTGATTTATTAAATAAGTTTTTTAATTATTTCCTGCCAATGTAGTTAACTTTTTTCTTTTAAATGTAAATAATGTAAATAAATAAAATAATTTACTATCAGTACCTTTAAATAAGTAAAATAATTCAAATATCACCCTCTGTATTGTTTTCTCCTTCCAATTTTTTTGTCTTTTAGTTTTGACACGGTCCTTGGTAAACCCCTTGCCTGGATTTCATTATTGGTTATTCCACACAGATTCTTGAATGTCATTTCTAAAACTAAGGGTGCCAGCTATTAATTAAGTAAAGTTGCCAGGAAAGGCATAGAAACCAAAGGCCTGGTTTCCAGGTTTCCACTGATTGATTCATTTACAACAAACAAACAAACAAACAAACAAAAACACTTCTCTACATAAGATCTGGATTCCAGCAGAGCAGTTTAAGGTGCTGCTTGATGGATCTCCTTCAAAAACAGTATTTAGTTTGGTTTTCAAATTAATTTCTGTCTATTCTATTCCTTCCAACCCATGTATTTAGGATAGTTAGGGTATAATAGAATGTTCTGGGAAGAGAAACAAGGTAGAAATGAAGAGTTTTGTGTGTATCTGAGCTCTACCTTCATCTCTGAGAGTCTCAAGGACTCTGTTCCTCTGTGAGATGCGAGTGTGAGACCAGGTAATCATTCGTAACTTCCTTCTTGCTGGATACCAGCAACATCGAAATTCTAAAATCCTCTGAGTTTGGCTGCTAATTAAGGCCTAGATCTTGAGTTAAAAAATAATAATAATTTCTCCAGGGAGCTTCTGGGTGGCTCAGTGGGTTAAGCATCTGACTTTGGCTCAGGCCATGATCTCCTGGTCCATAAGTTTGAGCCCCTCGTGGGGCGCTGTGCTGACAGCTCAGAGCCTGGAGCCTGTTTGGGATTCTGTGTCTCCCTCTTTCTGCCCCTCCCCCTCTCATACTTTGTCTCTCTCTCTCAAAAAAGAAAAAAAGAACTTTTAAAAAATAGTAATTTCTCCAGAACTTTTCCAGTTGTGCAGATTGTGACATTCATTATTCTTTCATATCTTATTTCAATAAAGTAATTATTTTGATTGATGTTTTTCTATGAGATGTTAGATGGATGTATTTGGGGATTCAATGTTAATTAAAAATTGTAAGTTCCCTTGAAAATGTAAATTAGCAAATGATTTTCCTTTGCTCAAAACTCTTATCATCTCTCCTTAAAAAGAAAAATCCATACACTGACTCAGAAAGACCTCCCAATATGGCCACCAGGGACCTGTGCTCTTTCATCTCTGGTCACTTCTCTCTTGCTCGCTGTGCTGCAGGCTCTATGATCTCCTGGCCCTTCCTCAAAGAGTCAAGCATGTCTGCTTAGGATCTCTGAATGTACCAGTTGGTCTGTGTTCTGGATGCTTCATCCCAATGTCATGGTTCAATTGCTTTTTCTTCCCTCCAAATATTACTTCATTGGAGAGATCCTCTCCAAAAGTGTCCCTTCCAACAGTCCATGCCCTTTCCCCAGCCCATGATTTTCATAGCACTAATCACCACAGTACACATTGCTAACTGTCTGTCTCCTCTGACTAGAATATATCTTTGGAGAGAAGCAATTTTGACTGTTTTGCTCACTGCTCTGTCTTTATTTTCTAGAACTGTTTGCATTAGAGATATATTTGTTGAATGAAAGAAGGAAGAAAGGAAGAAGATAAAGAGAAAAAGAAAGGAGACACACACACACACAGAGAAGGAGAGAGAGAGAGAGAGAGAGAGAGAGAGAGAGAGAGAGAGAATCTGAAGCAGGCTCCAGGCTCCAAGCTGTCAACAGAGAGCCCAATGTGAGGCTCAAACTCATGGACTACGAGATCATGACCTGAGTCGAAGCTGGATGCTCAACTAACTGAGCCACCCAGGTGCCCCTGTCATTTTGAGTTTTTAAAGATAGTCAAGCATATTTGTCTAGAATGAAATCTTACAAATTTTGTGTCTGCACTACTTGCTTCCTGGTTAGTCTACCTTGTCTTTCTTTAAGCTTTCTCTTCTATATTTGTAAATCTGTTAAACCAATGACTTGGCCAGTCCTTGGTTATCTTAAGCCTTGTCATTCCGATTTCCTACCCCATTTAATAAATTAAGCTTTGTTCTGTCTTGAATGGATCACAAATTTTCAGAGAACTAATGAAACAACATTTATATTACATTTATATAAAATGTATATATAATGCTGTTTAGAGAATATTCCTTTAATGATATCAAAACTACTCCAGTGTAAAAATCATTGTGTCTGATCATTTTATAATACATTGTATGTAGGGTAAACCAAGATCCAGTCCTGTATTTAAGCAGAGTAGACCATTCACATGTGGCAAAAATCAGATGGATTGAAAAATTTCCTTTGCTTCACTCTAGTCTTGCTCCAAAGAATCTCTCAGTCATTTCTACCTAATGCTTAAAATATATCATTTCTTAATTAATGGCACAATAAAAAGCAAGGTTTCTGCTAAAAACTTCAAATACATCATGTGGGAGATATGCCATATGAATTCATTAACAGTCATTAACAACTTAGCATGAATTAGAAAACATGGGAACACCATGGGGAATTGAGAAAAATGGCGTCTAAATTTGATGGTGGTAGGAGGTTGGGAGGTATGGACATGAAAGGGATGGCCAAGACAGAATTCCAGAAGGAGAGCTTTTGCAGAAGGAGAAGAAGCGAGGCCACTCAAGCATACTCAACTTCGGATTAGTAAGGTTGTGTCTGAGAGTGTTATCTGTTTTATATGGAAATTTACCTATCTTCTAGCTGTCTTTTTTTTTATTCAACAAGAATGTTGGGCCATAGATATATCTCCTCTGCCTCTCCTGTGAGTCTCTAAAGTTAAGCTCTCTGCCCTTTAGGACACATGGCTAATTTTTTTGGTAGAGTAGACCTATGGAGATGCCATTTTGAACTCATGAATAACATTGAATTTCTGTGGTAGTATATTTGAAGAATTAAGCTATTCTGGGGATAACTTCTAAAAGATCACATTTCACTCAGCTATACCTTTTCATAGGAAATGGCTTGGAGGTCCAGAGTATCTAAACATAGTTCTGCTGCTTTGGCAATATTATGTAATTTTAAATTTATATAAAATGAAAACTACATTGGTCAGCAACTGTTATATTTTTTCCACCAAATAAGAGGCAAAACCTCATTTTAATAGAAAAATGCACTGTAACAGCTGCTCTCGCTCATATTTTCAAATATTTTGTATTCTCTACGATATCAGTGCCCAACAGCCCAATTTCCCTTCAGGATATTTGATTTCTTTTTGAGAATCCAAGAAACAAGGGCTTGTCTAATTTTTCAAAACGCACTACAGTGGACCTTATTTAATACTGTTAGTTTGGATGGATGCAGGTGTTTAAAAGTAATATTAGCACACGCACAGGTTTTTAACTCAACCTTTCTGTTTAGTAGTGAGAGACAATGCTAAAAATAGTTTCAGACAACTTTGAGTTAATTTTCTGCAGCATGTGTGAGACCCTGGCATTCCATATGGAATCATCACACAAGTCTATTTTTGCTGTGTGCTCCAAAATGAGTCTGTTAAATGAGCCCTTCATTTGGTTTAAAAGCTAATATTAATTGTTCTGGAAAATGTGGTTTAAACACTTAAATAAAAGTCCATTTGCTACATTTAACGCAAGAATGTCGCAACATGTTGTGCTTACAATAACGTAACATGCGCATGTTCAAAGTCATAGATTGAAGTGTAGGTAATTTTTGCCGCTAAGTTTGAAATCTGAGATTTTTCTGGTTTGACCAAATATTCGTAGCATGCATATGCTTGAAATCTGCCGAAATTGCTTCTTAGTCAAACCAGCCTTCCTAACCAGATGAGTCATTTGTTTGCTTCATTTCTTCTTAAGACCTGTGAGGGGCTTCCAAGCTGTCCCTCTTGCAGCAGATGGAGTGCCCACAGGAGTCCATCCCTATAGCAACCACAGCTGCACCGGGCAACCAATGCTGCACTGATTTCCAAATAGCATTGTGAGGCCACTGGAGTCTGTAAAACCTTCCTTCCACCAACTGGATTCCCTGCTGATGCTATTTGGATAATGTCTAATTTGACCTGCATCTAAGAGAAGAAGGCTATTTTATACATAACTTAGGAGGACACTCAGCCTAAGAATAGAATTATCTTGGGGTGCCTGGGTGGCTCAGTTGGTTCAGCAGCCAACTTTGGCTCAGGTCATGATCTCACAGCTCAAAGGCTCATGAGTTCGAGTCCCACATTGGGCTCTATGTTGACAGCTTGGAACCTAGAGCCTGCTTCCGATTCTGTGTCTCCCTCTCTCTCTGCCCCTCCCCTGCTCATGCTCTGTCTCTCTCTCTCTCAAAAATAAATAAACATTAAAAATTTTTTAAATAGAATTATCTTAGGGGGAACATTTTTTTCCAGGTGATTCCCCTTTAAGTCAAATATTCTAAGCACTTGACTTCTATAAGATTATCTGCCATACATACAATGAGAAAAAATGAAATCTGGCCATGTGTAGCAACATGGTTGGACCTTGAAGGTGTTATGCTGAGCGAAATAAGTCAGGCAGAGAAAGACAAATACCTTATGGTTGCACGTATAAGAAGAGGATTAGGAGGAACTTAACCAAGGACCAGGGGGGAGTAGAAGGGGGGAAATGGTGGGGGAAAGGGAGAGAGGCAAACCATGAGAGACTCTTGAATGCTGAGAACAAACTGAGGACTGATGGGTGTGGTGGAGGAGTGGGGAGATGTGCATGAAGGAGGGCACTTGTGGGGATGAGCACTGAGTGTTATATGGAAACCAACTTGACAATAAGCTATTTGTAAAAAAATAAAAATAAAAAATAAAATAAAAAAAGATTATCTGCCATACATAAATCTATACCACAGTCATGTAGCTCATTTGATTACACCTTTGATAAGACCATGGGCTGTGACAGCATTTTTGTGAAGACTTAGTAGCTATAACATGGAAGATGAATCTTGTGAATTAAGTTTAATATTGAGTACAGGGTATTTACTCACGGGCAACACTGGGAAGTTCTTTTTTGGTGGGCTTGCCCCTGGCCAGAGACTCTGCAAATGGCTTTCTTATTGATTGTTTAGAAATTCTGTCAGCAATCTTGATTGCTGAAAACAAACTGGGCTAAAGTCATAGTTGGGATTGTGCATTATAACAATTATTTGATTGTTCAAATGTAATCAGTTTAATGAGTTTTTATAGAGTGTTCTTGCTTTGGATGTAGTGACAAGTACTTGTTTTAAATTTGCAGTATGAGGAATGATTTCGGCCGATCTGAAAATGCGCCCCACAAGGTTAATAGGCTTGAAACAAGCAGAAAGTTTTGTTTTGTTTTTTGAAGGCGGCAGAAAGTTTAAAGCTTGTTTCAGAGAACTGTTTCCCTCAAATCAGCTTTTCAGACCGCACTAACATATTCACTAGTTCTCCCTGTAAAAGCTGGGATTCAAGGTCAACTGATGTGGTTCCTGTCTATGAACAAACAAGGTGCTGCCTTCCTTACCCAGGATAACAAGCTTAAGACCCCGTCCAGTTTATATCACCTCTCGGCTCATGCCCATAGCCCCTCTCCTTGTTTTACCCAATCTTTGATGGCAGGGGTTGAATTTTGTTTTGTTCTGATATTACGTCTCTGTCCCAAAGTGGACATGGGGTGTATCTTACATATGTGTTTGCTCGATGCACGTGCCCCTACTTTCCTCATGAAGAATCATGAGTTTCTCCACCCTTTTAATCAATGTATATGAAATCTCAACCCTTATGAGTATAAAAAAAGTTGTTCTTTTCCCCTCTGGGGAGGCAGATTTGAAATTTGTCCTCCAATCTCATTTGGCTGCTTCTTTAATAGACTCTTTCCCTGCTGTATACCTTCTCAGGGATTGGTTTTGCTGCACATTGGGCAGAGGGCCTTGGGCTTGCTCACAGATCAATGCATTTGACCTGCATTCGTATAGAAGGTGTTGTGAATATGACTGAGGAATCTCAACTCAACACAGTGGTGTGATTTCATTGTTACATCCATAGCACTCCAGCCCTCACTACTCTTTCCCTGTTTTTTGGTGTTTTTTTTTTTCTTTTTTTTTCCTGAATCTGTCTGAGGTGCTCTGGGGCTGGGAAAATGGTGGCCTAGAATCTACATGAGTGCCAAATGTGCTTATAGCATTGCGCAGTCATATATCATGACCAACATTATTTTATGGGAACTGATAAATGGAAGAAAGTCAGAGACCAGGTGGAGTGAATAATACCTCTAACTTCTCTTACTATAGATTTAAGCTTTTACCTACCCCTAAGGGTAGATTAAGTATTTCAAGGTTTTCAAGAATAGTCTCTTTCAAAAATCAAATCCCCATGCCTTAATTTCTTTTCTTTTCTTTTCTTCCTTCCTTCCTTCCTTCCTTCCTTCCTTCCTTCCTTCCTTCCTTCCTTCCTTTCTTTCTTTCTCTTTTTACAGAGACAGAAACAAAGAGAAAGAGAGACTGAAAGAGAGGGGCAGAGAATCTTAAATAGGATCCCTGACCCCAGGCACCCATCCATGCCTTAATTTAAAGACAGACCTAGGATACAACAATGGACTAAAGTGAAAAGAAGCCTACTGTTCAGAGAGTATTTGCGTCATTCCAAATATACACTCGCTTTCCATCCTGGAGCCCATATATCCAGGTGGCAGATGGGATACTCATTTTCCCCATATTTTCAATGTCATATAAACACAGCTTTCATGTCATGTACACACTGCAATATGATTGCATATGGTTTCATTTAGGATTTCATATTTATAAGGTGGAACTATACCATCGCATGAAATATGGAAGGCTAGAATCAAGCATTGGGCCAAACTTGAATTCCCTCCAAGGATGTTTTGAGTTCATGGGAACGTGCACAAAGATACTCATTATAACTCGGTTTTGTTTGTAGCATCGCCCATTAATGTGGACCTTGAGGATAGCATTACAGGGAAGCTCTGCTTTTCAGGGAAATATTTCCTTGCCAGAGAATTGTATGCGCTCCCCGCACACTCGTTCGTCATGCCAACAGCTGTTCCCTGTTATCATCGCTTCCAGCCTGCAGGCTGGGTCTACTCAGGAGCAGCTCTCTCCATGGCGAGAGGTAAACAGACAGCTGCCGCCGAATTTGAATCCTTTCTTTGTTGCCACTGCTCTACACAATCTTTGTTTTTGCCTGCCTTGCACTGGACTATCAACAGTTTCACTGAACCGTTGCTCGTACAGTAAAACCTTGGATTGCGAGTAACTTGTTCTGTGCGTGTTCCGCAAGAGGAGCAAACATTCCTAATAACTTTTAACTTGGTAAATGAGCAGTGTCTTGCAAACTAGTATGTGATGTCTAATGTCACATGATCTCTCTCTCTCTCAATCTCTCTCTGAGGGATTGTGGGTGATTGTCTTCCACGCTCAGATGCTCGGTCTCACGCCACGGTGTTTGGCAGAAATCAGTGATTTTTCAAAAAGTTGGGAAGCTCCCACAACTGTCACTAGTGTGTTTTTTGTCACTTAAAGGCTCCTGTGGACAGTCCTTTGCTTTTCCAGACAAAAGTGAGTTTGGAATGCTTTGCTTCTTTCCAGGTCAGGCTGCCTGAAGATATAGACCCTTTCCTCTGCTGCCTTAGTGACAGTTATATTAAATACAGTGTATTACAAGAGTTTATTAATACTGTACTGTAGTCAGCATCCACGTGAGTGTAGACAATGAGCTCTAAGCAAAAAAAGGTTCCAATGAGCCAACAGATAGCAGTGATTCCGTTAGTGAGAGTGAAAGTAGTCCTACACAATAACCCTCCTCTCTTGCCTCCCTCATATCAGCCATGAAGGTTTTCAAAGGTAAGTGCAGGTTAATTTGTTTGTTTTTCTTTATATTTTCTTTACTAATTTTATATTAAATTACAGTATTGTAATAATTTTTATATGAATATTTTTGGGTTGTGGAATGAATCATCTGAGTTTTCATTATCTCTTATGGGGAAATTCTCTTTGATATACAACTGCTTTGGATTACAAGCATGTTTCTGGAACGAATTATGATCACAAACCAAGGTTTTACTGTAGTAGATTGACCCTCCAGTCCCCTGTCCCTTCCTTCCCATGTTCCTTCAAACTCTGACAGTCTGCAGTGTGCTGAGGGCACCTGGCTGCCTCTGACCTTCCTCTTTTCCAAGACTTGTGCCCTCTGTCTTCCTCTGATTATTTAAGATCCTTACCCTACTGCTACCAGGAATCTGCATCAGCTCATGCGATTTTCCCTCAAACTATAACCTCAGTGCCCCATTCTTTTCCTAATTCTATCCATGAGCTAGAACATAAAGATCTAGTCACTAAAATGAGAATGAAACTCAAACCTTGCAGAGGCTGTGAATTGCCATAGTTGGAGCTCAATTATTATGCACTTACGGTATCATGATAACTTGTTTTCCTTGAAGAGAACCTTGTGGGTTGGTGACCAACTTCATTATTTAGGATAACTTTCACTATCATCAAAGCATTAGTCGCTTCAGAAATCCAAGTGAATCAGAGGAGAAAAACTAGTAGCTTAGCAGTTCCAATTAAGTTCTTTAGAGGGACACCTATAGTACATACATAGGACTTTTTTTTCTATCTTCCTGAATAGACTTGTAAAATTGTAATTGTACTCTAATGACCCAGTCCCTCAGCTTTGGAGAGAATATGATTTTCAGTGTTTAGACTTGGTAGGAACACAAGTTTGGCGGCTGGTTGGGCATGTGTATAAAGCCGCATAAATGTAATTATATACATGCTTAAGTTAAAAGTATATTGTTATATTTTCTTTATCCTTGCTGAAGATGGACAGAATTTTGGATGGGAAATTCTTTGTAAAATTTGGAGAATGACCTCTGAAAATTATCTGCAGTTTACATAAGGAAAGCAGAAGCAATCAATCTATCTTATTAAAGTACTTAAGGCAAACAAACAACTTGACTCTTACTGGCATGCTTGTGTTTTCTCTTTTGTTCCATTTCTGGGTACTTGTGTTTTCCTTCTGATCTCTGAAGTCTGCAATTTGAGATCCAGAAGCTTATAATATGTGAAAAAAAATAGACTCAACTCTTCCTCCCCACCATTTGCACTCCCTGTTACAAGTGTTGGAGTCTTGTTTGAAGTCTTGCAGTTGCCTTGGGTGCTCCACAGTTTACATCTTTCTGAAGTCTCCAAATTTTGTAGAGAGAAATGAGGATTCTCTTTCTTCAGGGAGGTCTAAGATGCGAGCCCCAAATCTCCATCAGGTGTGACAACGACACCTTAACCAGGGTCACCCCTCCTCCACTGACCATAGGAGGAAGTAAGTTCTTAGCTCTGCCATGTGCTCTCTCTCAGCTGTCGACTTAAACAGCAGCCCAGACCACGGGATTTAGCTCCACTTTGTCCCTCAGGGCCCCCCTCCGGGGAACACAGCATGCCCTGCATTTCACAGTCTTTTAACAGGCATCCAAAATGACTTGAAATCACAGTGAGTGATTGCTACTCCATGTAGCAATTTGGTGCCAGGAATAAAGTGAGCACTGGATCTCAGATTCATCTGGAGCTTTAGCATCTAGATGCTCCTAGATATGTTAATTAAATAAGTACACAAATACACAATCATAAACCAAGTTAAGTGTTCTAAGGCATGGCCCTCAAAGTTATCTGGGAAGGGAAATGATCCCCTGAAGAAGCGACATTGAGCTGAGAGTTGAAAGATGAAGAGTTAATTGGTAGGGGGAATGGGTATATCAAAAATAACTCAAGCACCCAGAGGAGCGGATTCTAAGGCCCTGAGGTAGAAGGGAGCATGGTTGGTAAAATGGACATAGAGAAGGCCAATGTCATTGTAGCACAGAGAATGAGTGGCAGAGAGCACAGAACATGAAAGGTGGCTATATCAGTCAGGGAAACTGAAACCACTCTATGTGTTCAAGGTACAAAGGGGTCACATGTAGCATGGAGGAATAGGGGAAAAACTATCAAAAAAGGTGAACACCAAATGCCAGGGAAGCTTCTATCAAAGACTGAAGTTTAAATTTCACACCAAAACAAGCAGTTCTGAAAAGCTCACTGGTATGCAAAAAGAATTGAAAGCCGGGACGTGAATAGTTTTTTGTACAACTGTGCATATAGGTGTTCTTCACAACAGCCAAAAGATAGAAATGTCCTAAATGTCCATCGATGGATGGACAGATAAACAAAATGTGGAATATACAATGAATATTATTAAGCCATAAAAAGGTAGGGCGTTCTGAAACAGTCTACAACATGGATGAACCATGAAGACATGCCAAGTGAAATAAGCCCATTGCAAAAGGACAGGGTGTGATTTCACTTCCATGAGGTACCTGGAACAGTCAAATTCAGGGGGAAAGGGGGCGCCTGGGTGGCTTAGTCGGTTAAGCGTCCGACTTTCGCTTAGGTCATGATCTCGCGGTTCCTGGGTTCGAGCCCGGCGTCCAGCTCTGTGCTGACTGCCAGCTCAGAGCCTGGATCCTGTTTCAGAGTCTGTGACTCCCTCTCTCTGACCCTCCTCTGCTTACGCTGTCTCTCTCTCTCTCTCCTAGAAATAAATAAAACATTAAAAAAACATTTAAAAAAATTCAGGGGGAAAGAAGGTATGCTGGGCGTTGTAGAGGCTGGTAGGGGGAGGAAAGGGGAGTTAGAATTGAATGGGTACAGGGTTCCAGCTGAAGAAGCTGAAAAATCTCTGAAGGTGGAAGGAAGGTGGTAATGGCTGCCGGACAATGAGAGCGTCCATGATGTCACAGATCTGAGCCCTTAAGAATGGTTAAAATGGTAACTATTATGTATATTTTATCAAACCTCTTTTCATACTCTTAGAATCAGCCTTCGACCAAAAATGAATGGGCAGTTAACATATAGAAATCCTACTATCCTCCCCCCAATGAATATTTATCAGTCTGGAAACAGTAAGAGGTGGTAAGAATTCAGCATCACCTTCCAAGGTGATCACTCAGACATGGTAATTATATGGTCTTCAAGCGAGTGGAGGCCTTATAATTTCACACAGGGGAGGAAAGGACAGGCTGCATTTGTTAAGGGAAACTCAGGAAAATCTGGGGGTGGGTCACTGTGATTAAGTTCATTGAAACATGCCCATTTCAATTATTCCTTTTCCATCAATGCCTTAACTTTAACATCAGAGCTCTACCACGGCCGTAATTGAATTTGTGTTGTAATTCAATCACTTACTGGATTGGACTTGAGTTTTTAGAAATCTCACTTTGTAGATTCAAGATACCAGAGATTAGTTTTTATTTTATTTTATGTATTTATTTTGAGAGAAACAGAGACAGCATGAGTGCAGGAGGGGCAGAGAGAGAAAGGGAGAGAGAGAATCCCAGGAAGGCTCCATGCTGTCAGTGCAAAACCCGACACGGGACTTGATCCTACAAACAGTGAGATCATAACCTGAGCCGAAACCAAGAGTCAGATGCTTAGCCGTCTGAACCACCCAGGCACCCAAAATACAAAGAATTATTTCCAGGAGATCATCTCATCTCTAGAGTACTCTATTCTGTGCCTCGGACTGAGAATGTAAGATCTTGAGTCTGTTTCTTGCTCTGAGCTATCCAGAGCACTTAAATATGGTGACGTCCATGGTAGCAGCCACTTTGTCTTCTAAAGCTTTGCCTTGGGCACAAACTGTAGGATATGATATAAACAGCTTTGTGCCCAGTTGCCCATGTCCTCTTGGAGCAGATGCCGTATCTCTGTGCATTCCTTTGCATTCTCTTCTCTATGCTGTGGAATGTTTACTGTTGATACTGTGGCTCTCTACTGAGGACTTCTCTGTTTCTCTTCCCGATTCAGGAACATACTCAACCGACATTCACGACAAACTGTATGGACGGGGAACCCATGCCCTGGAAGCATTCTCTCACCAAAAAATGGTTTGGGAGTTAGTGGAGAGAAGGTCCAGTGTCCCCTCTCAGTTGGGTCGATAGTCCTGTACCACCGTTGTCTAACACTGTTGAATACCAGTTGTTGCTCACAGCAGCGATGTCTTGGTAAGGGACTTTTTTCTGGTCTTTGATCTCTCATTTTCTAACTTTTTAAACAGTGTTCCTTGAGATAACATGTCAGAGTAACGATTTGCATTGAAGTTTCTGTTTCCAGATCTGCTTTTGTGGGAAATCAAAGACCCCACAATGATGTCATTATTGCCTTAAATCTGATCAGGCCTGCAAAATGAATTTAGAGTTTCATCTTTAAGGGTTGTACCTAAGGTCAGGATGAAAACTGGTGTCAGTCAGGATTTGGGTAAAGAAACAGAAAACACTCTGTATTTTCAGGTCTGAAATACAGGGGTGTGTGCAACCATTAGAAAGACTGAAGCAGTAAGGATTGTAGAAGTTGCCATGAAGGTCAGGAAAGCTGCTATTAAAGACAGTGCCACTGGAGAACGGGGGGAAAATATCTGCTTTCAAGGATTTCAGCAATGCATGTCCCTTTCCAGGAGAAGCTGCCAAAACTCTCACAGTTACTCAGGTTTTCCATTGCCACAACATGAGAACAATGGATTTTGCTCTCTTCTGCCTTTATAATCTTTTCTGCATGCAGTCATCCCAAAATCCTAAACTTGGAAAAGTGTTCTGGGAACTCTAGTTCCTGGATTCTCTTCTTCAATACAGGAAAAGTGTTTGGAAGGGGGTGGTAGTGATGTTGAGTTGTTACTGGTCCGTCTGGAGTAATAAGCAAAATCTGGAACATGAAAAAGATTGTGTGAGAATTTGAACAAGACCAGTGGCAACACATTGACGGCATGAAAAGGGGTGTGATAGGGTTGTTTTACATTTTCTAATCCTTGGCTATAGTTCAGAGTATGGGATGAGAAAGACAGCCAGTTAGGGAAAAATATAGTTCAGTCCAAGACAAAAGGTGATGGCCATTTGTTTGGGCAGAGTGGTGAATATATAGCAAGTAGATTAGATTGGAAATTATCCAGGATATACAAGTAAGTGCACATGGAGGTAGACTGAGATTGGGAGATGGAGATGATCAAACTATGATAACCGTTGACTTATGTTGTTGATAATTAAGGTAGAGAATGCTGGAATACAGCCAATTTGGGACAGGGTGGTAGGTTTGGGGGTAGGCTATTGGTTTAGTACATGTTAAATTTGACATACCTTTGAGATGCTATGCAAGGAATGCTGAAAAGGCAACACACTTGAACACAATATGTGCTTTTGCAAGGATGGGCACTCCTTGCTGGCCACTGCCAGGGAGGGTAGCAGTGCCCAGCAATTGCTTCCGTGTTAGCTCCTCAGGGCCATGGAGTCTCACCTTTGTAATAGTTTCTTAGAACAATAGCTCCCAAGAGCCTCCTTTGAATGCTAGCTGGTCAGACATTTTTGACAGTAGTTTTATATATTCCTAATTATTTTTCCCTTCCCAGGAAAGATTTTGCATGATTGTCGACTGTTAGCTTGGTGTTACTCTCCCAGCCACCCTTGCGAGGAAAATAAAATGGAGCCTTGCTGAGCTGTCTCCAGGAAGTTGTTCATGCATAGATGAACCACCTTTAAACCCTCAGGTTTAACTGAGGAAAGTAAGCCTGTAGAATACCATATAATACTACATAACACTGCTATTCTCTCTGCTTTTTTATTTTGTACCCTGAGTCAGGCTGGCTCGGGAGAACTGTCATTCTCTCCAGTGGTGCTGCCCAGGGACTGAAATGACAATCTTTCTTTTCTTCCTGGCCTTACTTAGCATACTTACATAACTAAGGAGCTTGGCAAATCCATATATCATTCAAATTCCCATGGGCCTGGGGTGTGGCCTACACTATCCAGGGGTTAGTGAGTGACCCAAATGTTCTCACAGAGTATGTGAAAACTCTTAAGATAACCTTTACATTATGTATCATTTTATGTCATTTATAATTCTCCTACAAGGGAGTTTTGCCTCTTGTTCCCCTGCCATTTATTTATTTCTTCAATTATTTATTTGTAGCAGTGTGGATTTAGATATCTATGTTGGCCTATGACCCAATACTACATTATTTATTGCACAAATCATTCCTATTCTGGCCACCTGAAGTGCTTTCAGATTAGTTCCTGTGTCCCTAGGAAATGCCTCCATCTTCTTGTGTTTTGAGTACTTCCTCACTTTCTGGTGTTACAAGCTCTTCAAGCTTCATCTTGTGCTTTGTGTCCCAATCCTAGCAACAGCCATCTGTGTACTGGTATCTCTGCCTTTCTGCCTGAAGTACTTCCTTTCTCTTATCTTGTGGTGAAGGTCTGCTGGTGGTGAATCCTGTCAGCTTTTGGACATCTGGTGCTCCTGACCTTGGCCTCTCAATGTTTTGACCTGCAGGAGAGGGTCACTAGCATGCTGAAGACTAAGGAAGCTCGCCAAAGCTCCCCAGAGCTCTCCTGCCAGCCTCCGCCAGCCCCCATAGCTGTCTCTACTTGACAACTTGGGCACAAATCTCAGCTGTCCTGGGCTTACCCAACCCTCAGGTCGGTTTGCTTGGATTCCCTTTGTACCTCTCAGCATATAAACACTCCAGGCAGTTATCTGGGGCTATCAGAGGGCTCCCCATGTTTGCTTCCCCTCCTCAGGGATCACTAACAGGAACCACTTGTTACTCAAAACTTAACTTGTCTGAAAGGTATTCTGGAAATTGTTCTTACTTTGTTTGGCTTTCTTGTTGTTTAAGGAAGAGAGATAACTTGGCTCCCTATTACTCTATTTGCTAGGAGCAGTTTCCTCTTCTGTGCTGTCAGTGCAGAACCCAATGCAGGGCTTGAACCCACAAACTGTGAGATCATGACCTGAGCTGAAATCCACTGGGATGCTCCACTGACTGAGCCACCCAGGTGCCCCTATTTATATTGTTTTAAGTGAAGACACAAAGTTTTAGAAAAATTCTAGGAAAAATTCTTGAAAGAGAAGACTTCATTGAAATTGTAATAAACATTTCTCATATTTTATTAAACAGGGCCATGAATAAATAGTTCATTTGGTGCTTTTGTGTGAATCAGAAAAGGACATCTTTGCATAAGAATACTTTACTATTATCTAACAATTTGTCATAATAGACAGATTTTTATAAACCCATGACTGCTATCTGTTGGAAACTTGCCACGATGATATGTGTAAATCTTTGATGTCTTCAATGTAAATATTATACTCTAAATATTTTTAGGATTCAATCTTTACAACTGTCTTTGGGGACCCAGAGACACTTATGGATGTGAGAAAGTAAAGTGGAGGGATTTTAAAACGTGCAAAAAAAGTTTCTATTTCCTTTTATTTATTTATTTTAAGTTTATTGATTATTTTTGAGAGAAAGGGAAAGAGAATGTGTGAGTGAAGGAGGGACAGAGAAGGAGAGAGAGAACCCCAAGAAAGGTCTGCACTCTCAGCACAGAGCCTGATGTGGAGTCCAGTCTCTGAATCATGAGATCATGACCTGACTAGAAATCAAGAGCTGGGTGCTCAATCACCAGAATGTTTGTATTTTCACTGAGAGGAGTCAGTAAATCCAGGCTCACATTTTTTCATCACAAAGTCTAATTTGAAAAATCTAAATGTATAGATTAACAATAGTATGTTATTCCTAAAAATTCTCTGTAAAAAATAAAAGGTCAAAAAACATGATGTCTTTTGCTATATGTGGGATGATATTAGAAAATCACAGTATGAAGGGGAATATTAGGAACTACAGATACTAAAAAAAAAAAAACTGGAAAAAATGAAAAAGTTGGCAATAGTAGCAATAAATGTCAGTTATAATCAATACGGGTTAAACCCTCGATTTAAAAATGTTAACTTGTATTAAATACAAAACAAGCCACAAATCTCTTGATGTTGTGAATATCTACCACCCACAAATAAAAGGCATGTAGACAGTGGCTAACAAGGTTAAAAAGATGGTCAGTAGGACAAAGGGATTATATTCTGTGAAGATAAAATAGACTAACTTCAATAGAAAATCAATAGTCCCATGTTCTTGTATGTGATAAATACAGTATCATAAAACAGGTAATGGAAACAATGGAAGCCCAAAGTCTTGATGGATTAGAGAAAAATGGACATAGAGGAAATTGATAACAAAACTTATATGTTTTATTTAATAGATGTTTATTTTTTAAATAAATCATACTCTCTTATTATAAGAGATCTTGACATATTTAAAAATTTAGATTATTTGTTTTTTGGGTGTTGGGTTTCGTGAGTTCTTCATAGACTTTGGATACTAACCCTTTATTCGATATGTCATTTGCAAATATCTTTTCCCATTCTGTCGGTTGCCTTTTAGTTTTTTTATTGTTTCTTTTGTAGTGCAGAAGCATTTTATCGTGATGAGGTCCTAATAGTTGATTTTTCCTTTTTATTCCCTTGCCTTTGGAGATGTGTCGAGCAAGAAATTGCTGAGCCTGAGGACCAAGAAGTTGTTGCCTGCTCTCTCCTCTAGGGTTTTGATGGTTTCCTGTCCCACATTTAGGTCTTTCACCCATTTTGAGTTTTTGTGTATGGTGTAAAAAAGTGGTCTCATTTCGCCTTCTGTATGTTGCTGTCCAGTTTTCCCAGAACCATTTGCTAAAGAGACTGTCTTTTTTCCATTGGAGACTCTTTCCTGCTTTCACTTGTACCTCAATGTTTATAGCAGCACTTTCTACAATAGCCAAATTATGGAAAGAGCCTAAATGTCCACCCACTAACTGATGAATGGATAAAGAAGTTGTGGTTTATATATACAATGGAATACTACTTGGTTGTGAGGAAGAATGAAATCATGCCATTTGCAGAAACGTGGATGGAACTGCAAGGTATTATGCTGAGTGAAATAAGTTAGTCAGAGATGGACAGATATCATATGTTTTCACTCATATGTGGATCCTGAGAAACTTAACGGAAGACCATGGGGGAAAGGAAGGGGAAAATTAATTACAAACAGAGAGGGAGGAAGGCAAACCATAAGAGACTCCTAAATACAGAGAACAAATTGAGGGTGGATGGGGGTTGGGGGAGAAGGGAAAATGGGTGATGGGCATTGAGGTGGGCACTTGTTGGGATGAGCACTGGGTGTTGTATGAAAGTGATAAACCACCATTAGCTACCCCAAAAACTGAGAGCACTCTTTAAACACTGTATGTTAGCTAATTTAACAATAAATTCTATTTAAAAATTTAGAAATTTTATAAACCTGGAAAAATGTGATTAAGTTCAAATTAATGTAAAAGTTCACAAACATTTCAAAAGCCTTAGCCGTTTAGAAATGTAACATTCAAATGAGTAATCTTTTTGATAAATAAAAACAAAAATGACAATACCATATGTCAAGGGAAAGTAAGTTAAACTCTGAGAATAATTAGTGGCTTTTATTATTAAAACGAAGAAAATCAATGTAAGTTAGTTAAAAATTTATCTTCTGGTGCATGTGGATGGATTAGTCGGTTGAGCCGCTGACTCTTGATTTTGGCTCAGGTCATGATCCTAGGGTCAGGGGATCGAGCCTCAGTCAGGCTCTGCACTGAGCATGGAACCTGCTTAGATTCTTCCTCTGTTCCTGACCCCTGGTTGTGCTCTTTCTCTCTAAAATTAAAGAGAGAGAGAATGAGAGAGAGAGAGAGAGAGAGAGAAAGAAATTCAGTAATCCAGATTAGAAAAGATTTTTCCAAATTAATTCATATATTTATTTTATTTCACTTAAAATACTAATGGAATTTTAACACTAATCTAGCTTTAGTAAGGTGAATCTACAGTACATCTGAAAGAATAGTTAAGTAAGAATAACCATATAATGTTGAAAACCAAGTAGACTTTTTTTCCACAAGAGAGATGAACAAGATGAAGACAGTTTAAATATCTTGTCCAATCATTTATCTTGTCACTGGTAAGGCCAAAATGCAAATTGAGCCTTTTTTTGTAAAACTTCACAGCCACACCTCTCTTTTAGTGTGATATGTTCAAATACAGTGGATACTGTGATGCTTCCCAAACCAGTACTGAGCCACTGGCTGCGGGAAGTGTTGAATAAGCTGCTTCACGAAGTTTATACCTCTGTCCTAAGGGCAGCCCCAATCCATGACCAATGGATGGGAGCACAGAGACCTCAATCCTGGCCTCAATCTTGGACAATGCTGAATGGTCATCCTAGCTCGAGGAACCCTTCTGGAATCATCCAAGCTGGACCACTGCACTCGGGCCTTTTTGCAAATGCATTACATTCAACTTGATCCTCTCCCAATTATTCTTCCTGCCTTCCTTAATAGGTGCTGTGCCTGTGAGCACTGCTCAATAAACTTCCTGTTTGTAACTCTTTGTCTTACAGTATATATATGGAGTAGCTGGCCTCACATATTTAATGCCAAGAGTGGTCCTAGGGAAGCAGATTCAAAAAGAGGAATTTAGAGCTGGATTACCCCTGGCTAGTTGGCCACATTGGTGGGTAGGGCACTGATGGTGTCTGACATTCTGTAACAACAGTTGTTAAACGTTCCCTGGTGATGAACAGGAAAAAGGTGCCAGAGAAGGTAATGCATTGGCTGATGAAAAAGCTTCATAGGTTTGAGAGGTTTGGGGAAGCAGCAATTATGGAAACAACAGAATCCGAATATTAGTGATGCATTGGACAAAGACATTGAAAGGCTGATGATGATTAATCAACAATTTAAGGTCAAAATATGAAAATCAAAGGGCCTATTTGGCAGTATATAAAAAGAATCCTACAGGTGGAGGTTGGAAAAAGTGGGGCATCAGACCAGGATATAATTATAAGAGTAGTAGAGCTTCAGAGAAGGTTGAATTCTCATCTTTATCAAGTCTGCCTTTGCCAAGGTCAGAGTCATGGTTCAGAAGGTCTAGAACCTGAAAATTGGGATGGAGATGCCTGAAAGGATATTCCCCGAACCTTGAAACTCCATAGTATCTCTAAATCTCCTGGGTTGGCAAAAATGGTCCACTAGTGTCCATTAAAGCCTCCCTGGGGCGCCTGGGTGGCTCAGTTGGTTGAGCGTCCGACTTCGGCTCAGGTCAGACCTCATGGTTCATGGGTTCGAGCCCCGCATCAGGCTCTGTGCTGACAGCTCAGAGCCTGGAGCCTGTTTCAGATTCTGTGTCTTCCTGTCTCTCTGCCCCTCCCCCGCTCATGCTCTGTCTCTCTCTGTCTCAAAAATAAAAATAAACTGTAAAAAAAAAAAGCCTCCCTGACCTGCTTGAGGATATAGAGGTTGTGGCTTCTACCTCTCCTCCTGGATGACAGACTAATAACGGGTCATCACAAGATAACCTGGCTAGAGTATTCTAGTGTATTCTGGTACAGAATGAGAAGGGCCATTTCCTGAAAATGCTGCAGAACTTAGTCAACTATAACAGGAGGAACCAGAACATATGAATGGCACTGGACCCTGAGGGTGCTGGACCACGGTGATGTGTGGGAGGCAGAATACCAAGTTGAATAAGGGAGTGTTTGTTAACATAACACTCTCTGTGATACAGAATTTTATACCTTGGCAAGGGATCTGGGAAACAATGCAAATTCGCTGCTCCTTTGGGTTTTTGAAGCCTGGAGAAAATCAAGGCTTGCACTTAGTGAAGAAGAAAAACCAAAACAGGTAGGCAAACAATAGAGGAAGAAACGCAAGACCCAGAGACTGGGCGATTGGAGTGCATATATTGTGTAAGGCTGGAAAATGTGGAAGCCTGTGGGATGCTCTGTTTATCAATATAAGAATGTGCTGGGACGAAGGACATCACTATGAAGTAGAATCTCAGGGCTGGCTGTCTCCTGTGAGTGCGGGAGATGGCAGGACATGTTGTAACAGATCTGGGCTCCCTGATGAAAATGAGGTAATAAGGTCCCAAATAGAGGCAGGTAGTGGCACTTAGCACTCAGAAGCAAGTTGTGCACAATTATCATAATGGGCAGAAAAATCAAAGTGGCAGCCAGGCTGGCCGGCCTGCACAGAACAATTGAAAGGGGAGGAGAACATGGCTTTGCTTAGGGCAAACTAGATGGGAAAACAAAATTCTTATTCGATATGCATGGAATCAACAAAAATAAGTAATAAGAAAACTGAGGGTAATAGATAGTATAAAATCTTCTATTTTTGATGGGTCAGATCTCAGACTCAGAATTCGCCGATGGAACAGGAGTCGGGGTCCCTATTCATCAAAGCTTATTTAGCTACTGCCTTTACTGAAGGTGTGACAGATAAACGACAGCAACAGATAACAGTCACTTGGAAATGCACCATCCCTCAACGTGACAAGTCAGCCACTTAGTAACAAGTTGATGGCACTGGGTTCCTTCAACCCTAGAATGAGCAGTGATTCATTTTACCTGGAAATGATACATGCTCCCAGTATGGCTATGTCTTTCATGCTTTCATGGCCTTTATTTGAAGACGGACTGCACTTGACCCACTGACAGACTCTTTGACACACAATACCACATAGAGTTATCTCTGGCCCAGGAATCCAGTCCATAGCAAAATAGGTGCAGTCAGGAATAAAGCACAGCACTGGAACCATTGGCCTGATAGAGTAATGATCCATCTATAATCTGGCTTTTAGTAAAACTATGTTGTACAACATAGGACAGGTTTTCTAGACACAAGATAACTATAACTATTATTTCACTTTAAAGTTGCATAATATTCCATTTGTATATTTTTACTGCAAGCAGGGGAAAGTAACTCTATCTCTCTTAAGCATGAAGTGAATTTATTGGTGGATATATGGAAACTCATGGGAATGAAAGAAAAGTAGAATATTGTTTGGGAATAACTAGAACTAGTAATAGTAAATTTAGGAAAGTCAATATAGAAATCATTTGACAAGGGGACTGAGTGGCTCAGTGGGTTAAGCGTCTGACTCTTGATCTCAGTTCAGGTCTTGATCTCACAGCTTGAGAGATTGAGCCCTGCATTGGGCGCTATGCGCTGACAGCACAGAGACTGCCTGGGATTTTCTCCCTCCCTCTCTGCACTCCTCCCACCCCCACTCTCTCTCTCTTTCAAAATAAATAAACAAACTTAAAACAATTGCATTTGTTGTTTTAAAAAAATCGTATGTCAGTAAGGGTCTAATGTCTTCACTGGAGGAATCAACTCCCTTTATTTCTTCAATGCTTAATTCTTTACTCTCAGATTTCAAAGTGGCTGCAAAGAGCGGCCAGCTACTATCATTTAGGTCATGTGTCTATACCATGGCTTCTATTAAGTAGGAAGAGCTATGATATGTCAAAATCCTTGGGCTTCTTTTTGTTTTCATTGTGGGAGGGCAGCATGATTTACCATTCAAACAAGACGAAACATAATGTAGGGGGTAAGGAATTCCCCAAAGGAATTCATGCAGCTATTAGTTAAGGTGACTAGAAACCCATCAATTGTCCTCTGGTATACATTTAACCACTCTTTAAAGTGACCATTCAATTATTTCTGGTCAATCTATGTGCCGTTGGTTATACTGACAAGCAAGCAGTTTCTGTCTGATACCCCAGCACCATTTTCTTCCTCTCCCAGCTACGTGGAGGTTGGGCAGAGGCACTGCTTTTTGAGTAGTAGAGGCATTATCACCTCTCATGGCCAACCTCATGTATCCATCCCTGGATGTGCTACCTCCTGATGGGAATCTCCCTCAATTGTCTCTGGTATTGATGAGTTGTATGCCTCTGAGTTGCCAGATGGCAGTTCATTATGTGAAATTGCATAATAGTCCATGCCAATTTTTTTAATGCTTAATTTTTGAAAGAGAAAGAGAGAGAGAGAAAGCACAAGCAGGGGAAGGGCAGAAAGAGAGAGGGAGACACAGAGTCTTATGCAGACTCCAGGCTCCGAGCTGATAGCACAGAGCCGGACGTGGGGCTAAACTCCCAAACTGTGGGATCGTGACCTGAGCTGAAGTCAGGCACTTAACCAACTGAGCCATGCAGTTGCCCCCATGCCAAAAGTTTTGTAAGTTTATTTATTTATTTTGAGAGAGAGAGAGAACATGAGTAGGGAAGAGGCAGAGAGAGAATTCCAAGCAGGCTCCAAACTGTTAGCACAGAGCCCGATGTAGGGCTCAAGTCCATGAACCTGTGAGATCATGACCTGAGCCAAAATCCAGAATCGGACACTTTAAAAAATTTTTTTAATGTTTTATTTTATTTTTGAGAGACAGAGGCAAAGTGTGAGCAGGGGAGGGTCAGAGAGACAGGGAGACACAGAATCCAAAGCAGGTTCCAGGCTCTGAGCCATCAGCACAGATCCTGACGTGGGGTTCAAACCCATGAACTCAAAATCATGACCTGAGCAGAAGTTGGATGCTTCACCAACTGAGCCACCCAAGCACCCCCAGAGTCTGACTCTTAACCAACAGAGGTACTCAGGCACCCCATGCCAAAAATTTTTACCTTCCTATATTTGGCATCTTTTAAATTTTGATCATTTTTTCTCTTCTTTCCCTTGGAACTGATAGCAAACCTTGTATCTGGATACTGAGAGATGCTGATTGTGAATCAGAGAGTGTAAATAACCCTGTTGGTTTCTGCCTTCAGCCCTCTCAGAGGGAACAAACAAGTTCCCAGTGTTCTGTAAGAACTGGGGAGCGGGGGGTGTATACAGCAAGCCCTTCATCAAACACTGTCCTTCTAGCCCCTCTGGCCATACCCCTTTTCTCTTGTTGTTATTCTCGTTCTTTGTAAAGACCTTTAATCAATTCCTTCTACCGATGGCACCAGTTTCTCTACCTTGCTCCAAGTCCAAAGTAAATAAATCAAATGCCCCTTATTTGTATTACAAAAGAATCCTTTCTTGTACCAGAAAGTTTAATAAGGTTTTCTTGAAAATTATTCATTGCCAATCCTCGGTTAGTCCATGAAGGTTATACCTCCACTCTAAATTTTAGGTAAAGCCAACTCTGCTTTTCTAATACAACCTGAAAAACAATAGGAAGAAAATAGCATATAGCTGGCAGGAAATTATTCAAGCTGTTCATGTCTCCTTCCCCAAGCCAGTTTCAAGAGAATAGTGAAATGGAGTTCCCTGATAGGAAACATGTTTTGCTGAAGGACAATGAAATCATGCTAAACTTAATGAGAATGTTTTTAAATTGTTCCTATTTCCCCTTTCAGGTGATGTTTGAAACACATTTATTCTATTCTCTTCATATTATGACAGGAAAGAAATTGGGTTATTACTTCTACTACCTAGGGAACATAGCTGATTGGCTACTTTCGACTTTTAAACTGTTCTCCAATCATTCTCTTAGAGCACATTTCTTTGCCTTATTTTCAATGACGGAGCAATAAGGCCATTGCATAATTTCCATTATCAGTAATGACTCTTCTAATGATTTGATGTCTGATGCTTTTAATTTTTATTTTAGAAAATGCACCTACTACAAACACTAAGTCTCTTTATTGTTCACTGCAAATTTCCCCTGAGGCATTAGCTTTTGTTTAAGGGGGAATAATAAATAAATAAATAAATAATAAATAAATAAAAGTTCATATTACAGTTAAGAGTGGACTAAATTCAAATTAATACTTAAGCCTCCAACAGAAAAATAAAATAAATACATAGAGTGTTTACTGTATGATACAATATCAATAAAATATCTGATTAAAAATTGAAAATCTAAAATGGGTGAGTGATTGCATGGCCAAGTTTCTTTAAAAAGACAATTGAGAGAGTCAATATTGTATCCAACTAATGTTTGCATTTGTAGGTATTTGATGAACATGACAATTAACATTTCGGTTTCTGATACACCAGTCATTTTAATGTTTACATAATTAAAGCCGTTAATCTAGTTTTTCTAGATATATGAACCCCTATGTTTATTGCAGCATTATTTACAATGGTCAAGTTATGGAAGTAGTCTAAATGACCCTCAGTAGATGAATGGATAAAGAAGATGTGAGATATATATATATATACCCACAATGTATGTGTGTGTGTGTGTGTGTGTGTGTGTATGTATGTATATACAATGGAATATTATTCAGTTATAAAAAAATGAAATCTTGCCATTTGCAATGACATGGATGGAGCTAGAGTATATTATGCTAAATGAAGTCAGTCAGAGAAAGGCAAATACCATATGATTTCACTCATAGGTAGAATTTATGAAATAAAACAAAGAAGCAAAGGAAAAAAAAGGAGAAAGAAACAGACCAAGAAACAGACTCTTAACCATAGAGAACAAACTGATGGTTACCAGAGGGGTGGAGGGTAGGGGGATGGGTTAAGTAAGTGACAGGGATCAAGGAGTCACTTGTTATGATCCCTGGGTGACATCTGGAAGTGTTGAGTCACTATATTATACACCTGAAGCTATTATTACTCTGTATGTTAATTAACTGGAATCAAAATAAAAACTTAAACAAATAAACTAAAAAGAAAAGAAAAGAAAAAAGAAATTTAAATTCCTTGCTGGGTATCGAGGCTGGTCTGCAAATAAGGCAATCAACAATTTCTCTCATCAATAGATGGCATCTGTTTTCCTTATGCTTGAATCTGGACTATCCTTATGTCTTGTTTTGATCAGTAAAATGTGATAATAATGATGGTGTACCTGTTCCAGGCCTCGGCTTCAGGGTGCTTTGCTCCCTGAAAGAAGTTTAGCTGCTCTAGTGCAGAGAGGAGTCCATGTAGAGAGGAGGAAGGACCTTGGTGTTTGGGAGACTATAAAGTGCAAGAAAGAGAAATCCAGCCCCTGATCCTTCCTTCTGCCTCAGCTGAGCCACCAGGCCTGAGAGGGAACCTCTGTAGAATTTCAGGTCCACTGCAACCATCCTGCTCAAGAGTGTGTAGGACAGAGAGGAACCATCCCCACTGAACTTGGCTAACATTTTAGAATTATGAGGAAATGAATGGTTGTTGTTGACTTAAGACAGAGAGTTGAGGTGGTTTGTTACACAGAGAGACGTAGCTGATGCACCATGGCCTCCCGGGCTTTACTGGCTCTGACTCCTGCCTACCACCCTAACCTTTTCTACCACACTCCTCTAGTTCAGAGGTCAACAAACTACAGCTTTGATCAATAAACCTTCTTGGAATATATATATCGCCTCTGGCTGCTTTCATGCTGCAATAGTGAGTTGAAAAGTTGCAACAGAGATGCAGGCTATGAAACTCAAATTATTTGCTCTCTGGTCCTTTACAGAAAAAGTTTGCTGATCTATGCTCTAGCTCACCAAATGCCTCCCAGCTAACTTTCACTTTTGCAAAAGTGAAGCACTTTCCTGCCTGAGGGCTACTCAATATACGATACTAGTCTCACAGTCCCTGGCTTCTTAGATGCCTGGCTCCTTTATATCTTTCCACTCTTAGCGCAACTCTCAGCTTCTCTGCGAGGATTTCCTGAGCCATCTGATTCAAAGCCACCCTGCACACTACACGTTACTCTGTAGCACACAATTCTCTTTATTTGTTTCATAGTGCTTATAAAAAGCAAAAGTGATCTTCTGTACATATTTATATCTTTATTCACTTTCCATCTCCTCCGAGATACAGATTCATGGGTAAAGAAGAGTGCCAGTGGCAAGATGGTGACATTGGTGGCTTGCGATTTTGGTGCCCCATATAGAAATAGCAACTTAGTATACATCCACAGACATGATGCCTTTGTGAAGATTCCAAACACAGTGGGGTTTGAAGCATCTTCTTGGGCCACCCAAATGGAAAAATTGCATTAGAAGGGTAAGAGGAATGGTTTCACTTTGACTTCATCACCCCTTTGCCAGGCTGATACCAAGGAAGTCCTCTTTGGCCTAAAGTTTCTCTAGTGGGAAAAGAAGAGCCCAGCATGGACATTCAACTTCCACAGAAATCTGGGATGTTTCTTGGGAGGCCCACTCCAGTATTGCATCCTGGAGATCACTGGGGGAATCAGCTAGAGACAAAGAAGTGGGATGGGGCTCATGGCAGTGAGTGTGTGGATCTCGAAGACCACATTCTTGCTAGCACAGCTGCCCAGGCAGAGCAGAACAGAGATCCCAACCACTCACCGAAAATCTGCCAACAAAGAAAAGCCCAGAACCAGATAGCTTTATGGGTGAATTCTACCAAACATTTGGAGAATGAATGCCAATTCTCAAAATCTTGCAAAAAATCAAAGAGGAAAGAACGTTCCCAAGCTCAATTTATGAGGCCAGATACGAATGCCAGATAAGAACATTACAAGAAGAGATACTGCAAGCCAACACCCCTAATGAATATAAATGCAATGATTCTCAAAGGTATGAATTCAATAGTACATTAAAAGCAGTATACAGCATGATTTAGCGGGATTTATCAGGGATGCAAGATAGTTCAAAATACACAAATCAATCAATGTGATACACAACACTGTTAAAATGAAAAACAAAAATTATATGATGCTCTCAATAGATGCAGAAAAAATTTGACAAAATTCAACATCTTTTCATGATAAAAACTCAACAAACTGAATATCGAAGGAATGTGCCCCAATATGATAAAGGTTGTATACAAAAAGCTCATAGATAACACATAGTAGTGAAAGTTTGCTCTAGAGTTGGGTGTTGTGTTTTTATTGGATAAGACCTCATCCCGGTTATAGATTTCAGGGATCCAGACAGCAGATTTATATACAGTGAAGGGGAGGAAATCACCAATATATGACTAAATAAGAATGCAGATATTTATTAGGAGAAAGTATATCATTCTCTTGGATTTAGAAGTAGAAAATCTCAAGGAAATCATTACAAAACCATAATCAAACACAACTTTCAAAAAAACCTATGTCGGGAACAGCACATCTTTGAGCAGTGTCATCCAATAAAGATACAATATTAGCCACATATGAAATTTAAAATTTTTCTAGCAGTCGCATTAAAAAAAAGTAACAGGAAGAATTAATTTTATATATTGTATATATGAACATATAAAATATGTGTTATATATAATAGGAAGTATTATATTTTAATTAAGCAAATATATCCAAATGTTACCATTTCAACATGTAATCAATGTAAAATTTGAGATATTTCTTTTTTATATTGTTTTTAAAACTCAGTGTGTATTTCACACTCACAGCTCATCTAAGTTCAAAGCAAGTGTCAAGCCAGTATTGTTCTGAGATGGTGGGGTTCGGGGGGACCAGACATGAGCATGAGCATGAAGAGAACTGAGAATGTAGAATATTAGCAGAGACCATTAGTGCTTATCATTCATCGTATCTATTCATGAATGTGTCCATTCATGTACCCTGGACTCCTCTGAAGATAGACTAAGTCCATGTAATTAACTTCTAGCCAATTAGATGTGGGGGAAAGTCATGTAAGCCACTTATAAGCTTGGACCTTAAAACCATCCCATGAAGGCTTTCAGCCTCTTTCTCTCCTGCTGTGGTGACTTAGAGTCCATGTGGTCCAGATGCTGCTGCTACAGTGTGGCTAATGGCCATTCACCGAACCTTCAATTATCATCTGAACAATCAATCCACTTTCACTGAATATCTTCATGGTGGTAAGTCATTGAGTATTCAGGGCCTGTCTATTGTACCAGCTAACATTGATTGCCTACCATGTGAAGAGAGAAGAACGACTTAGACTTTGTGCAGGAAATATCCCGAACACAGGTAGTGACAGAAGCTGACAAACAAAAACAAACAAAACAAAACAAACAAAAACACTTAAGTTTGCTTTGCAAGAAAAGTAGAAACTGTGGGGAAAAGGAAAGAAGAGGGTACTTTCATCTAATGAATATTTAGCCTACAAATGTAGAAGAGACATGGGATTTAATTGAAGAAGCAGGTTGAACTTTAAAAAAAAACTCAGCTAAGATCTGCTTGAAAGGAGATGGTAATAACAGAAGGAGATAGAAATGGAACCCTGGAGGAAATAGAGACATATCCATCTGCTGCAGGAAAAATACCATAGAGGAGAATGTTTTTGCTACAATTAAATAAGTCATGATTTATGCGAGTCCCAGAAAAAAATCAAATTCTGAGTATAGGTGAGATTTGGGGGGAGCGATATATGACTAGGGATATATTGTTGGCTGTGAACTTTACTTAGAGAATTTCCTCTTAGAAACTTCAGGTACCCATGTCAGGATGCCACAAAGTCAGGGTCCAAAGGGAAATAGCCAGTAAATTGTTTTAAATACACAAAAGTAACATCAAGGAAAAGGAAGGAAAGTCAAAGAAAATTTAAGGACTTCAGGTGCCATAACTATATATTTCTACAGTTTGCGAATAGTTTCTGGAAGTGTTTCTCAGTCAGAGGCAAGCACATTCCACCTCCCCCCTCCACCCCCTGCAGCCCAATGTATCTGGGAAGCTGAAGCTAGAATACTCCCAATGGAAGGTGGCTGGAGTGTAAGTTCTCAAGAAGTAACCAGACACAGACATACGCTTGAGTGAGACTCTCCTGGGAGCAAGTGGCACAAGGGAGTTAGTTTTGACCTCTCATCCATCTTAGAGAAAAGCCACTTATTTTGCTTACACATTCACCTTTTACTTCAAGAGTTTTCTCTCTCTGATCCCATGTGGTTCTAGTGGGTCTGACCATCTCAACACACATCCTGAGTCTGGCCAGTCATTGAATCCCATGCACTATCAATAAGGATTATTCTAGGGGGTGAGCATGGGATGCAAGCCAGGTTCATCAAATTGCTTCCAGCAGACTTAACGTAAAAAAATGAAAAAGAGAAACAGAGTGTAAGATTGGCTTCTGTACTGTTTGAGACCTTGTATCGTGCTTCACTCAAGTTAGACTGACTTTTCGATTTTCTGGCTACCTAATTACTCACTCATTTATTTAAAATTATTCGAGTTAGAGAATTTGGTATTGCTAAGTTCATATTATTTTAGTTATACTGCTAAGCAGATAATATATCCGGCAATCTAGTTTATACAACATAGCTGGGCCCAGTAATAAATAAAAACTGGAACTGAATAGGTATATCTATCACAAGTCATAGTGTCTGGAGACATTGAGGGATGGAGCTGCCTTTTAATAGGACTCGGTGGGTACACAGGAGCAGGGCGTTGTGTTAGGAAGTGATTATATGTGTTAGGAAGTGAGCCATTGTGAAATGAAATTTCTTGATAATTCACTAAACTTGTTTATGTCAAAGGAAGAGAGGAACTGTAATTGCCTAGTCATACTTATATGTTAATGCAGTGGCTAATAATAATAATAATAATAATAATAATAATAAATATTAGTAGGATATTTCCACCAGAGAATGATATACAAGGCCCCCTGATCTTTCTCTATCCTACTTTATTTCCAACAGGGAGAAGTTGGTAAACATTTGCCACGGAGCCATGTTGTTTAGTGGGTACAGTCACTGCTGGAGAACTGAACAAAGAATGTAGCAATAGATAAACATAAATAAGCACAAGTGACACTTTATGCAGAAATCAACTCAAAATGGATGATGGATTTCAACAGGAAACATAAAACTATAACACCTTTAGAAAAACAATAGGAGAAAGTCTTGGGATCTAGGACTAGTTAGAAGTCTTGGATCTAAGATTTGACGGCAAAAGTATGATTCTACAAGTAAAAAAATTAATAAATCGTATGTCACCAAAATGAAAAACTTTTGCCCCATGGAAAGCCCTGTTAAGTGATTAAAGATAAACTAAAGAGTGGAAGAAAATATTTGCAAACAACATATCTGATAAAGAGCTAAAATCTAGAATATGTAAAGAACTCTCAAAACTCAACAGTAAAAATACACAAGTAATCCAATTAGAGAATGGATCCTGAACGGATGTCTCACTAAAGAGAATATACAGATGGGACATATGCGCATAAGAAGATGTTCAACATCCTTAACCATCAGGAGAATGCACATTAAAACTACAATGAGCTATTGCTGTATGTCAGAATGACTAAATCAGAAAACACCAAATGGGTGCGAGGATGTGAAGAAACTGGACCACTCATACATCACGATTCTATGTATGTATAAAATTGTACATCCATTCTGGAAAACGGCTTTGCAGTTTATTTTTTTTTAATTTTTAAATGTTTTTTTATTTATTTCTTAGAGAGAGAGAGAGACAGGGTAAGCAGGGGAAGGTCAGAGAGAGAGGGAGATACAGAATCTGAAACAGGCTCCAGGCTCTGAGCTAACCGTCAGCACAGAGCCCGATGTGGGGCTCGAACCCATGAACCATGTGATCATGACCTGAGCCAAAGTCGGACACTCAACCGACTGAGCCACCCAGGAGCCCCCGGAGTTTCTTAAAAAACTAACAATGCAAGTTTCACATGACCTAGCAACTGTACTTTTGGGCATCTATTCCAGATAAATGAAAAGTATGCTCACACAAAAACCTGTACACAATTGTTCAAAGCAGCTTTATAGGCAAGAACCAAAATGGAGATTCATCCTGGATGCCCGTCTGCAAGCGAGTG
Organism: Crocuta crocuta; assembly: GCF_008692635.1. Taxonomy (NCBI): domain Eukaryota; kingdom Metazoa; phylum Chordata; class Mammalia; order Carnivora; family Hyaenidae; genus Crocuta; species Crocuta crocuta. The sequence goes on from NW_027536464.1 coordinate 9,904,990, forward strand.
GCTTAACAAACTGTGGTATGTACCTCCCATGGAATACTGCTCAGCAACGTAAGGGGGCAAATTATTGATATGTGCAACAACTTGGATGAATGTCAAGGCAATTGTGCTGCCTACAAAAAAGGCTTACATGCTGTATGAAGGCATTTATGGAACATTCTTGAATTTTAGAAGTAGAGACCATATATGTGGTTACCAGGGATTTGGGAGGTGAGAGGGGGCCGTGTTGTAAAAGGACAAAATGAAGGATCTTTGCAGTGGATACATGAACCTATGGACGTGATAGTCTGTACAGAGCTACACACACACACACACACACACACACACACACACACGTAGAGTACAATGGTGGATTCTAACAACGTCAATATCCTGAGTACACAGGACCTCTATTTCATTTCTTATAGCTGTGGGAGAGCCTAGAATTCATTCAAACTAAAGAAAGTTTCATAAATTAAGTCATTACCTGCTATACTTTTCTCTGCAACCCAGATAGATTGACACAGAAGGTTGACAACCTAAGAAAGGTTGTTTCTTAGCCTTTTTCTTTCTCTATTTCTTCTTTCTTTCTTCTCTTTTTTTTTCTTGGTGTATGGTATATTTGTATGCATGTATGTACGTAGTTACTTATTTTTTCTTGAAGTATAGTTGACAGACAATGTTACTTTAGTTTCAGGTACATTTCTACTTTTTCTTCTACAGTAGAAGTGGTCTTCTAAAGCATGATGAGAGCTGAGATTCAAATTTGAACTCAGGTGGAGGTTTCTAGCCTAGGTCACATTCTCCAGCATGGCCTTTCTGATATCTACATGGAGCCAGGACAATAAAAAGTGTTAACTTTCATTTCTTTCATAGACATTCTGTGTTGAACTCTGTGGACAACCTTGTGAAGATGATTACATCTGGTCTGGAGCAGAATTCAAATATTCTTGGGTCCACTTACCGTAAAATCATTTCAAAGCCATAAAGATCTCACCCCAACTTTAAAATTAGTTATCACTGCGATAATTTTCTTCAAGTTTAGGGGTCCTCCTGCCACTCTGAATTTGAGTGGGAGACTAAGAAAAAGGCATACAAAAGGTTTTTTAGGTTGGTCACAAATGGTATATTTGAATTTGAGACATACTCTCTGTAGGATTTAGTTGTTGTATTCCTGGGAAATACTATAATTTGGCTAAGTCACCACCATCATTGTGAGTTTTATGTACCTGATTGTACCTGATTTTTTTGAGGCTGGCAGTGTGGGTGTTTGACTGGTGAGGAACAGGTCGAATAAACAGAAGCCACGTTTTTGCAACAGCATGTCTCTTGACACAGAGAGGATTGAGGGAATCAAATTGTTTTCTTTGATTTCTTCTATCACCATTGATCATTAATTGCCAACCGGTTTGCCTTAGGGGGAGTTCCTTTACCCCAGAGCTGTGCCAAAAGCCTTCTTCTTTGTGGCATCTTTGCTTCCACAGCCACCAGAGCATTTCTGCCATTGCATGTACTTACCTCGAAACCCAGGTTCCCATTTCTAGGAATGAGATCAGCAAGTCAGCAGGCAGTATTAGTTAATCAAATCTCAGACTGTAGCTCCAAAGCAAGTATCGATCAGGTCAAGTTTACTGAAGTTCCATACTGTCATTAAAAAAAAAAAAAAAAAAAAAAACCAATGGGGCGCCTGGGTGGCTTAGTCGGTTAAGTGTCCAACTTTCGCTTAGCTCATGATCTCGCGGTTCATGGGTTCGAGACCCGCGTCGGGCGCTGTGCTGACTGCCAGCTCGGAGCCTGGAGCCTGTTTCAGTCCGTGACTCCCTCTCTCTCTGACCCTCCCCTGCTCACGCTGTCTCTCTCTCTCTCCTAGAAATAAATAAAACATTAAAAAAAATACCATTGAAAGGGCTACTGGGTGGCTCAGTCGGTTAAGCAAGCGACTTTGGCTCCGGTCACGGCATGATCTCAGGGTTCCTGAGTTTGAGCCCGGTGTTGAGCTCTGTGTTCCTAGCTCAGAGATTGGATCCTACTTCAGATTCTGTGCCTTGCTCTCTCTCTCTGCCCCCCCCCCCATTCATAGTCTGTCTTTCTAAATAGTTAAAAACTATACCACTGTAGCCCACTTTCTTAGAAAATGAAGACTACTGCCACTGTCATGAGAGGGAAGTGATTGTTTTTATTGCTTTGTTGTCCTGGATCTGATTAGCAGAAGAGGAAAGAGATCCTGGAAGAGCAGTAATGTACAAATGTGACTCCTATTTTCACCAGGAAATACCACAGAGAAAAGTGGTACCCAGAATTTGGGACATGTCAGATGAGTTCTGAGAGAAAATGCATTCATAATTCCATTTCCTGAATTCTCATCTGTCCTAGATTTACCATTCCACCTTGCAAATTACCGCATCTCTCCAGAAGCCAGTGATTCTTAACTCTAGCTTCACACTTGGGAGTGCTTTCGGCCCACCCATAATGACCCAGATCTAATGAGCTCAGAGAGAAGACCCCAGACCAAAACACAGTCTAAAAGTTCTCCAGCTGATTTGCAAACAAGGGTGGAGCCATGACCCACCTTCTGGATCCCTCTACTCAGTGGGGCTGAAAGGCCAGGTGCTGATCAGGGAGACAGCAAGGTGCCGAATTTCAGGCAAGTTGAAAGGGAGCATGCATATTTTCCCTGGGGTCCTAGATTTGTATCAAATTCCTTTTCCCCCCGAATGTCCCATTCTAATGGGATGATGCTCTCCCATGCCCTTTTATTTAACTTTTATTCTACTTTGTGGTTTCAAGCCTTGCCCCTGATTCATCTCTTTATCACATTCCTTCATCATATGACCAAATGCTGTTGTATACCAATAAAGCAAACAGTTCATTTGTGAGCAAAGGAAGACTAAGATTTGCCCTAGCTTTTGGTAAAATGCGAGCAGCATAGGTATTATCTAGGAAATTCTTCTATAGATGAATTTATAGTCTCCTTTATTTGGTTCCCAAGAAATGGTAATGAGGATAGTACTCTGGCCTTTGATAAATAAACCAGATACATTTATTGGCACTTAGTGAATTATCTTTTCCCCTCAATTCTCAGAGCTTACATGGTGCTCCCCGACCCTGCTCAAGGCTTTCAGAGAAACAGAACCCCAGACATCTCTTTGTGTTCATTGGCTGTTGATAATAAAATGAATCATTTTTTTTCTGTTTTGGACAAAAGACTTGCTAATTGCCTCGTTTTTAGATAGCTATTTGGATCAGACTATTAATAAACTGATCAACAAAGACATTTTCAAAGCAGAATTCATAAAGCAAGGCTTACGCCCTTCTTCAAGAATGAAGTAGTACAGCTTTTCTGGATCAAATGTCTTTGTCATGTGAATAAAAGAACATCTTTTCTGTCCAGTTGAACAAATTGAATTGAATCGAATGCGCCCCCTTTTGATCTCGGCATTTTCAAAGTCATGAATAAAGCAGTTTGCAGGGGCGGAAAGAGATTTCTGAGACTTGACCTGTAAAAAAGTCAGAAGGCAGCATGCCAGAGCTAACATCACATACAAAAATCTACTTATTGCTGTTTGAATTTTCTATTATCATGACTTTAGCAACTGGGGCAGAAGGAGGCAAACCTGAACTTGCAGAATTAATGACAACTTTCTTAACGAGACTGTACAGTAATCAAAACCCAAAATGTCTCAGAAGCACTCATTTCACTCACAGAATACCTGTGTATTTGAAACAGAAACACAAGGAATATATTTATGTTAAAATATAAACTTTATGTAAGAACCAAATACAATCATTAGTGTTACTATTTGAATTTGTTAAATTATGTTACAGCTAAATTATAAGTATATGGACTTTAGCCAAATTATTCAGGGAAACTTCAGGGCAGATGTTATTTCACAGAGATCCATTATGCTTAGGAGATCTGTTTTAGTTATAAATATAGGGCAAGGATATTACTGGAAGTAATAGGCATATTGGGCCAAAAAAAGTTCTCTTGCTCCTAGTCTTGAAATAATTTTTTAGTTTACATTTTGAAAGTCAACTCATTCTTTCCTAATGGTTCCGTATATTATTTGTACCATGAAAAAAACATCATCTTTCCTAGTAAAATTGAAAAGAAGTAGGCATTATTTTCTTACCCAGAAAAAAAAAACCACTAAAGCTCATCAAATTTAAATAAATCTAGCGCTTAAAGACAATATGAATGAAGAAAGGTCTGAATGAGGTCAGTGACTCAAAGTCACAGAAAGAGCTTGTGGAAATAGCACAGGCTTCTCTCATTTACTCTAATTCCAGTTCATAGATTTAGAGTTTCCTGTCTCCAGGGCTGCCTAGGCAATGCTCCTGTCTCTTGCTGTACTTCTCCAAGTATATCACTGTTGCCTCTAAGAGTTCCCCACACGGTGAAGAATGCTTAGCTGGCAGCCAACTTGCATAATTTGTGATTAGCGGGTGATAAACCAAGCTTTTGTTTGGGGGATGATTTTATAATTCAATGAAAACTCCACATTATCTCATTAGCGTCTCATCCAAATCAGGATTGTTTTCCCTCATTCTCTGTCTGTCTCTCTCTCTCTGCATTCTTTTATTGGTCGTAAGTAGGAGGGTTGAGTTTGACTAATCCATAGAATCCGTTAGCCAGTACAAGTGGTGCAAGATTAGAGATCATCTGAGTACACTTCACACCCGAATGATGGGAGTTTACTTTCCAGAAGTGCTATGCGATTACCGGTCACTTGGGAAATACTGAGTTTTATGCCGATTAAACACTAGTTTTTCAGAAGGTTTTAGTTTTACTTCTACTTACATAATTGCATGTTGGAAACTTGGCATGAGGGTATAAATCTATATTAAATGTTTCTGGTTCTGTAAGAGATGGTGAAATGTATGAGCAAAACTTCCCACTTTGCTTTGCAGCCTGATTCTACCATGTTGATGCATAACGTATCTCTTTTTATAAGGTTGGGAGGGCAGAATTAAGTTGCTTCTTGGAATAAAACAGTGGCGGCAAAGAGAAGTTGGTTGCTTTTTTTTTCTTAAAATTTTTATTTAAATTCTAGTTAGTTAACATATAGTGCAATATTGATTTCAGAAGTAGAATTCAGTGATGCATCACTTAACGTACAACACCCAGTGCTCGTTACAATAAGTGCCCTCCTTAGTATCCAGGATACTATGGCAGGATATCATTATTTTGATGGCTGAGTAGTATTCCATTGCATATATACACTTGTTTAACCATTCATTATGCATGAATATCCATTCATGGACATTAGAAGTCTTTTTATAATTTAGCTATTGTCGATAGTGCTGCTATAAAGATTGGGGTGCATGTGCCCCTTAGAATCAGTATTTTTGTATCCTTTGGATAAATACCTAGTCGTACAATTGCTGGGTTGCAGGGTAGTTCTATCTTTAACTTTCTGAGGAATCTCCACACTATTTTCCAGATTGGTTACACAGTTTATATTGTTGATTATTGAGTTCTTGCTAAAAAACAGACAATACAATGTGTTTAATAAATTTGCACAAATAAAATGCACTCAGATATTTTAGGATAAAAACATTTTTATATTGTATACATGAAAAGAAACACCCAAAGTTCGGCTTATTTGTCAGGAAGGTTATTTTAAATTACTTTAAATTGTTACAAAAAGCAACTGAGATGTTTAGTGTATAACAGAAGCACAAACTATCATATAAATGGATGTCTTAAATTGGTAAATAATAATTACGTGTTATTATCACAAAGATTATGTAGAAACGAATGTGTAAAGCCCTTGAAATATTTTCCTCACTTTGATAAATAAAACATAGATCTTTTTAACTATTTTATACTAAATATACTCAATAAATCATTTTCTAAAATGAACAGATGTACTAAAGTCAATAATAATTTAGTCCTGTCTGCCTAAATTATTAAGACATCCAAATTACTGAGTTTTAACTTTCTGGTTTTATTGTATTAGTAGTGTTAAATGTAGGGCCATAATAAAAGGAAAAATAAAAGAGCTCTCTTTAAAGCAGATATACTTAAACATTCTTAACATTTCAGTTATAAATTGTGTATGAAATAAATGTCATTTTTTTAAAAATCTGAAAATGAGATGCCATCACATAACGGAGCAGAAAATCAATATTCAGAGAATTCAGTGAATTTTTAGTCTGTCCAAGGAAGAGGGTGGAATAGAAACAACTGATTTGCTGCCTCCAGTTCTAGAATGATTACCTTGGACAGAACAGCCAGGAAATCAAGTTAAATTACAGTGACAGGGCCAGAGAGAGAAAAGGTTTTAGATTTTTGTAGATAGCATTTGATATACATAGTTTTGTCATGAAATGAGATTTTTTCCACCTAAGTAAATATTCTGGATAACTAAGCTGAAAATAAAATATTTAAACACTGTCAACTAAAAAAGTAACTTTAAACAAACTATATTCACTTCCTTACCCTTTTCAATCATGAAAAGTCTAACCTGATTACCTTTGATTTAATAACTCAGGGCCATTAATATGATGCTCTCTGAGGATTTCCAGCACTGTCTCCAATAAGCAATGCCACCTGGTCCCACTATATTCCAAAATTACATTAATTCTCCTCATAGTGCATTTCCCCTTTAATTAATGTCAGATTTCTTTGCAATAATAATAAATTAAGGAATAATTTTTTAAAATGCTAAAATCATGATGCTCACACAAGCATAAAATGAACACTCATCAAAGATTTTATAATTCATTAATGAGGGCACCAGGAAGACATTCCGATTCACTCAAAGAAAATTCTAAAAATGCGCACATCCATAAATAAGCAGGAATGCTGTAGTGAGTTTACACAGAGATGTAAAATCAGTCAATAACTACAGGGTGATAATCAGTTGTTTTCCAACTCACAAGAATCTTTTGCATTACTTTAGGTTTCTACAACTTCTAAAGCTGGAAAATAGCTCAAAGGTAATTAAAGGCTGAGATAATTCAAAGGGGTGGACTGGATAGGATACCTAGTAATCATATTTTTTGCCTATTCCAAAGTCTTTCACAGTTTTTACTGATATAAATGAAATGAAATAAATGAAATAAAAATATTTATGACTTATTATTTCAGGTACTGTTTTGAGAACTTTACATATATTAATGCATGCTGTCTTTCAAAAACTATTTTGTTATTAATAATAATGTTCATTGGTAATAATATGGGGAAACATTATTATTAGCCCCATTTCACAGATGCCCTAACTTTCATAGGTATCAGGTGATGGGACATGATTCCAGGTTATTTGGCTTCATTGCTTCTCTTTGTGCTATATTATATTTGGTATTATCCTTGAAGCTGTTAACAAGTACATTTAGTTGTAGCCAATCTAAAAATTTCTTAAGGAAATCCTTTACTGCTATTGGCAAGAAACAAAATGAAATTATTCTCACATTATCAAGGAAACACCACATATAGGGCTTTTAAGTCAATAGTCTTAGTTACACACAGTTCACTCTGGTGGCTTTGGAGTGATGTTTCACTGGGCAGCTCCAAGCATCTGTTCTGAATGAGCAAGGATGACTTGTATTTGCTGTTGTTTTATTTTTTAACTATATCGCTGTGCTCCTAGTAGGAAGGAATCCAACTTTGGGATAAATGGTACCTCTACTAAGTGGATTTTACTACACTGCGTCAACAAATGTGGATTACCTTAACATCTTTTACAGGATTTAAATTAAATGATGCATCTCTTAGATATATTTTTCATGGAGAATAACAAAATTTAGGATGAAATAAAGTACCACCCTTCCCATAAATGTAATGTGCTTAAATCATCCTTATAAAAATAAGAATATAAAATAAAATTATTCTTGACATTAATGGTTCTCAAAATATAGTCAGTGAAGCTCTTGGGTCTTTGAAACGCCTGTAGGAGACTATAAAATAAAATGGTTGTTTTCATGGTAATAGTAAGGTATTATATGCCTTTTTCACTGTGTTGACATTTGTATATGAAAACTCAATGGTGAGTAAAACTTGCAGCACCTTAGCACAAAGCAAGCACTAAAGAATGCCCTTCATGAAGTAATACAAATAATAAATTTTGTCAATATCAGCTCTTTTTTTTTAAATGTTTTTTTTATTTATTTCTAGGAGAGAGACAGAGAGAGAGACAGCACGAGCAGGGGAGGGTCAGAGAGAGAGGGAGTCACAGACTGAAACAGGCTCCAGGCTCTGAGCTGGCAGTCAGCACAGAGCCCGACGCGGGGCTCGAACCCACGAACCACGAGATCATGACCTAAGCGAAAGTCGGATGCTTAACCGACTAAGCCACCCAGGTGCCCCTGTCAATATCAGCTCTTAATTACACATCTTTTTAATGTTCTGAGTGACAGAATAGGAAGTAAGCATAAATTATATCTGTCGCATACCAAAAGTATGGTGTTTGTCTCAAAGCAAAACACATATGCCACTGAGTTGTTAGTCCAATTAGGTATTTTTTTCGTAAAACACCATCTTTACTTGAATGATGAACTAGAAGAAAAACTATACATAGTGAGTTTTGAATCTTAGGTACATATTTTCTCCAAAGTGAACAAAATCAGTCTTTTCTTTAAGGAAAGCAATGGACTACAGTGTGCTAATGGCAAAAGTCAGGCTTTCCCATCAAAATAGAATTTTGGTGTTTTTTTTTTTTTATTTTTTTTTAATGTTTTCTTTATTTCTAGGAGAGAGAGAGAGAGAGAGCGTGAGCAGGGGAGGGTCAGAGAGAGAGGGAGTCACAGACTCTGAAACAGGCTCCAGGCTCTGAGCTGGCAGTCAGCACAGAGCCCGACGAGGGGCTCGAACCCACGAACCGCGAGATCATGACCTAAGCGAAAGTCGGACGCTTAACCGACTAAGCCACCCAGGCGCCCCCAAAATAGAATTTTGAAAACTTGTATCTGCTATCATGAACTTTTTTCTGATGAGTCTGTTGATGATATTGAATGTACTTCTAAAAATAATATGGTACAATAAAATCTGTTAAAATTGGAAGATCTGCTTAGCTATGTGTATCTTATGAGAAACAATAATGTGGAATAATTTTAAATCTTTTGAAACCAGATCTATAAAATGTGTGATTTTATTGTACATTTGCAAATACTGGAGAGATAATACTGGAACATTTAGATGCTTTGAATCAGTGAGAGAAGCAGGTTAATCCTACTGTTAGTTAACATTTGTGTTAGGGATGCAAGATAAGGAGAGGTATGGAATTAAGCTCCACTTCAAAGAAAGTGAATTGAGGCTCAGAAAATTGTGGGGGCACTAAGTCCCAGAGGGGTCTTTATCCTTCATTTGAACCATAGGGTTTGGATATGTTTATTAAAAAATAAATGAAGGAAGTCTGTGAGATTTGAAGTCAGATTTGTGAGTTTCTTCTTTTTTTTTTATAAAATGAAGATGTGTAAACAGTTTTAGTCTCTTTAATCTTTAACACTGAAGACCAATCATCAATCAATAAATACATTTTGTTATGAATATACACTCAATTAAGTGCTCATCATTGGTCATCATTAAAGCATTTATACCTTACACTTCAAAATAATAGATAATGCAGATCTAGTTTTTAAAGGGCTTACGAGAATTGGACATGACTTCAAAATAATAATAATAAGTTAAAGCTAAGTATATCTAAGAAAATACTTAGAAAGAGTAACAATAAAATTACATACTTTGAATTATTTTAAGTTACACTACAAACTTCCAAACATTAAACAAATTTTTTTAATGTTTATTTATTTTTGAGAGAGAGAGCAAGAGAGAGAAAGTCCAAGTTGGGGAAGGGAATGTAGAGATAGAAGACACAGAATCTGAAGCAGGGTCCAGGCTCCAAGCCGTCAACACAGAGCCAGTTGCGGGGCTCGAACCCACGAACTGCAAGATCATGACCTGAGCTGGAATTGGAGGCTTAACTGACTGAGCTACTCGGGTGCCACTGGAAATATTTTTTTAAGAGAAAAAAATACAGATTTGTACATAAGAAGACATTGGTTGCAAGCCACAATTCTATAATGTTAAAGGGAAAAATTAACATTGACTAGACCTAGTTGTAGTTTTTCTTGAGATGAAGCTCATATGTGAATTACAAGAAATTTCTTGTGTTTTCTTTTTTTAGGTTAATTTATTTATTTTGAGAGGGAGAGAGAGAGAGAGAGAAAGAGAGAGAGCACGCGCACAAGTGGCAGAGGAACATAGAAAGAGGGAAGAGGAGAATCCCAAACAAGCTCTGCTCTCACAGTGTGGAGCCAGATGTGGGTCTCGATCCCATGAGCTGTGAGATCATCACCTGAACTGAAATCAAGTGTCAGATGCTCAACTGATTGAGCCACCCAGGTGTCCCATTTTTCATTATTGTTTTTAATCATACATTACTCTGCATTGCTGTAAGTAAGATGTTACAAAACATTAACTAGTAGCCTATTTATGGCCTATAGACATGTTTATTTGCCATCCTGTACTTTTTTTTTTAAATCAACACAATTTGTTTTAATGTATAGGAATATAGAATTTGCCCTAATCATTCATTTACATTAAAATAGAATAATGTGGGGGCGCCTGGGTGGCTTAGTAGGTTAAGCGTCCAACTTTCGCTTAGGTCATGATCTAGCAGTTCATGGGTTCGAGCCCCGCGTCGGGCTCTGTGCTAACTGCCAGCTCAGAGCCTGGAGCCTGTTTCAGTCTGTGGCTCCCTCTCTCTCTGACCCTCCCCTGCTCACGCTGTCTCTCTCTCTCTCCTAGAAATAAACAAAACATTAAAAAAAATAGAATAATGTGGTTTCCAATGCACTTTTTTCCTATTACAAGCAACTTTATTTTTTATTTTTTCCTTTTTTAATTTAAATTTTAATTAGTTAACATACAGTGCAATATTGCTTTCAAAAGTAGAATTCAGTGATTCATCCCTACATAAAACAGTGCTCATCACAAGTGCCCTCCTTAAAACGCATCACCCATCTAGCCCACCCCCTGCCCACTTCCCCTCCATCAACTGTCAGCTTGTTTTCTATAGTTAAGAGTCTCTTGTAGTTTCCTTCCTTCTCATCTTTCTTTTCTCCCTTTCCCATTGTTCATCTGTTTTGTTTCTTAAATTCTACAAATGAGTGTGATCATATTTGTCTATCTATAGCTGACTTATTTTGCTTAGCATAATATACTCTATTTCCATCCATGTCATTGCAAATGGCAAGATGTAATATTCCATTATATATATATGCTACATCTTCTTTATCCATTCATCAGTTGATGGATATTTGGGCTCTTGTTTGGCTTTTGTTGATAGTGCTGTTCTAAATATTGGGGTGCATGTACTCCTTCAATGTGTCTTTGATGTGTTTCCTTTCATATGCCTGTTAGCCATCTGGATGTCTTCTTTGGAAAAAGTGTCTATTCATGTCTTCTGCCCATTTATTAACTGGGTTATTTGGTTTTTGAAATTTGAGTTTAATAAGTTCTTTATAGATTTTGGATACTAACCCTTTCTCAGGAATGCCATTTGCAAATAACTTCTCCCATTCTGTAGGCTGCCTTTTAGTTTTGTTGATTTTTTCCTTCGGTGTGCAGAAGCTTTTTATCATGATGAAGTTCCAATAGTTCATGTTTGCTTTTGTTTCCCTTACTTCAGCAATGGATCCGGTAAGTTCCTCCAGCCAAGTTCAAAGAGGTTGCTGTCTGTGTTCTCCTAGGATTTTACTGGTTTCCTGTCTCACATTTAGGTCTTTCATCCATTTTGAAATTATTTCTGTGTATGGTGTAAGACAGTGGTTCGGCTTCATTCTTCTGCATGTCACTGTCCAACTTTCCCAATACCATTTGTTGAAGAGGATGCTTGTGTGTGTTTTTTAAAAATTTAATTTGTTAGTAACACTTAAAAGTCACAAGACTTCATTGAAAAATTTCAGATTTCTGACATCTTTTAGAAAATTAAAAAATCTCAGACAGGAAGTCTGACATTTCCATTCAGAAACTTTCAGACGGAGTTGACATGTGGGAGGTACCACTTTAGATGGGCATCCATTTCTTAGTTCCCTGGGTCAGCCCAGGTGATTCATTCACCTTTGTTCTTCATCTGGGCTTGAAAGGCATTTGGTTTTGTAACAACTCTCAGGGTATGAGTGCTCCCTGGGAGTGGTTCTCCTTCCACTTGCAGTAACACACATAATGGATATACCCAAATGTACAACACCATGTCATGGCATGGGTATCATGGCAGTGGTCTGCTGCTTCCTTCAGGGAAATCTGCTGTAGGGAGCATCACTCACTGCCAGCCTCCAAATGGCCACATCTTTGGATTCACTGCAGCATTTATGCCAGGCCACGCTTCTCCCAAGCCACTCCCAGCCAGTTACTGAGCACAGCAGGGCACTGGAATCTACATCTTTCCAAATGCAGGATACTTCCAAGTGGCGTCTTTGCCTTAGGCACACTCTCCACCAGCTTAGCCAGAATTTTCTCAATATTGCACTACACTCTGAAGCTCCATCTACCCCATTCTTCCTTCTCTCTTTTCACAGGTGTTCAATCTGCAGCATAATCTGAAGACCTGCTCTGATTCTTACCTCCTTTCCCTTCACTTATGATGATTGCCAGTCCCCAGTATGATGGTCCTCAATCATCCCCGCCTCTTGTTATTCACATTCTTGGGTAGACACTTCTAAGATTGATTATAAAAGCACGTGATTTATCTTCTGGGTGTACTTTCTTGCTTGCTTTTGTAATAGTTCTCTCTGTCTTTCCCTGATTGCTTGCTTGCTCTGAAGGAATTGAAGCCATGCTGTGGTAGCCTATAGAGAGGTCTACATAATGAATAAATAAATATTTCTTGGCAACACACTACACTTGAGAGACCGAGGCCTCCAATAACCATGCAAGTGAGGCTGGAAGCAGATTTTCCAGCCTGAGATGACGATTTCCCCAGCCAACAACTAGACTGTAACCTCCTGAAAGATCCTGAACCAGAACTACCTAGTGAAGCCACTTTTGGATTCCTAACTCTTAGAAAATGTTTGATATAATAAATACTTGCTTAAAACTGTAAGGGTTAGGGGTAATTTGTTACACACCGACATGAAACTAATATACACACGTTTCCACCAATAAGTCTGTTGCATCACAAATTCTGCTTTTTGGGGGGTCCAAACTGGTATATGAAGGGTTCCCCAGATTTTGAGGAAACTCTCATTTCCCCCCCAAGAATATCAAGCATTGCAATCATATTGAATCACTGCAACCATGAATGATGTATCAATAAAGACTTCTCACTCAACAGTATCATGGATGAAATAGACCCAAAGGGCATTTAATTCCCTTTATGCTATCTCTGGCACCATGGTTTTCCCTTCCACTGTAGAACATAGAGTGCAAAGGAGTGTGAGTGGTGTTACTGCAGGATTAATATTAAACTTCTCAGAATAAAAGAAAATAATCCACAAGTGTTTGAGGCTCTTTTTATTTAGAACACATATCTTGCGATGCATCTTACAACTGGTAGTTCAGTTGTAGTAACACACATTGAGAAAAAATGTTAGTACTATCAGGTTTGGGTCAGCCATTTGTTTTTAAATGTTTTATTTATTTCTAGGAGAGAGAGAGACAACGTGAGCAAGGGAGGGTCAGAGAGAGAGGGAGTCACAGACTGAAACAGGCTCCAGGCTCTGAGCTGGCAGTCAGCACAGAGCCCGACGCGGGGCTCGAACCCACGGACCGTGAGATCATGAGCTAAGCGAAAGTCGGACGCTTAACCGACTAAGCCACCCAGACGCCCCTGGGTCAGCCATTTTTTTAAGTTTTTATTTAAATTCTAGTTAGTTAACATGTAGTGTAATATGGGTTTCGGTAGTAAAATTTAGGGATTCATCCCTTACATATAACATCCACTGCTCATCACAAGTGTTCTTTTTAATGTTCATCCCGTGTTTAGCCCACCCCCTTGCCCCCCTCCCCTCTAACAACCCTCAGTTTGTTATCCATAGTTAAGAGTCTCTTATGGCTTACCTCTCTCTCTTTTTTCCCCTTTTCCCTATGTTCATCTTGTTCATTTTGTTTCTTAAAGTCCACATATGATGGTTGTCTTTCTATGATTGACTTATTTCACTTAGCATAATACACCCTAGGTCCATCCACATCATTGCAAATGGCAAAATTTCATTCTTTTTAAAAAAATAATGTTTATTTATCTTTGAGAGAGAGAGACAGAGAGAGAGACAGAGAGACAGAGCATGAGCAAGGAACGGGGAGAGAGAGAAAGAGACACAGAATCTTAAGCAGCCTCCAGGTTCTGAGCTGCCAGCACAGAGCCTGATGTGGAGCTCATGAACCAGAAGATTGTGACCTGAGCCGAAGTTGGATGCTTTATCAACTGAGCCACCCAGGTGCAACAAGATCTCATTATTTTTGATGGCTGAGTAATATTCATACACACACACACACACACACACACACACACACACACACACCCCACATCTTTATCCATTCATCAGTCAATGGACATTTGTGCTGTTTCCATAATTTGCCTACTGGTCATAATGCTGCTATAAACATTGAGGTGCATGTGCCCCTTCAAATTAGTATTTTTGCATCATTTGAGTAAATATTTAGTATTGGAATGGTTGGATTGTAGGGTAGTTCTATTTTTAACTTTTTGAGGAAACTTCGGACTGTTTTCCACAGTGGTCAGCAATTATTTTTGAGGGTTGGTGGAATGCTAAAAATAAATGTCTGGATTACCAAAAAAAAGTATTCCATAAGGTTTTTGCAAAAATAAGTTTGGAAAGGGATTCATGCATCAAAATAAACACAAGTCTGGCTTTGAGAGGAATCTCAAAGTTGGAGGTGAGCTTCTGAAGAGGTCAGGAAAATGGCTAAGTTTGGGGGCAGTTTGAGAAAATGAACTGGAATAAAGGATGGGCTGTTATTTTTTATTTTCTTTTTCTTATTTTAGAGAAAGAGAGTGTGGGAGAGCACAAGCAAGGGAGAGGGTGAGAGAGAGAGAGAGAGAGAGAGAGAGAGAGAGAGAATCCTAAGCAGGCTCCACGCTCAGTGTGAAGCCTGACGCAGGGTCCAATCCCACAATCCTGGGATCATGACCTGAGCTGAAGCCAAGAGTTGGACCAACTCAACCAATTCAACCAACTGAGTCATCCAGTCACCCCTGGACTACCCTTTAGTGGTCTGATTTTTGACAGTGAAAAGGCATGTGAACTCAGACTTATGTCTGACTCTCCAAGATGTCCATGGTGTATCAGTTAGAGCTATTGCAGTTGAAAGTAAAAAAAAATTGAAATCAGCTTATGGCATAAAAAATGTAGTTTTTAATGGAAAGTTTTGTCCTTAGGTATGATGTCGTCAAGATTCACAATGTCACCTGGATCCACTGCTGGGCTCTGCCTCCCATGGGCTGGTTGGATTCTGTGTCCACATGGCTGGTCCACACTTTGTCCTCATGACATCACAGTATATAGTTGAGCCTTGGACTACTACTTACCTGTCAAACCACTGTGACTAGGAAGATTGCATTGACTATGTTTTCTTGGCTCTCCACATCTGACGTTCCAGCTGTCAGCTTTAGGAGAGTGATCCCTTTGAATTACATCAAGAGGCTCCCATCCCTCCCAATTTGGTTTGAGCTCAGCCAATCAGGAGTCTCTGCAGGAAGGCACAGACATGAACAGTGGGTCAAGGTAATTATCCTTATATTTCTCATGTGGTGTCATTTTGGACTCCACAAAAAGCCCAGAGGTCCTTGTTCAACATGATTCCCTCTGTTTCCAGTTTCCCGTTTCCTCTTTCACTCCAAATATTTGAGTCTGTGGGTGATAGCAGTTGCAATGAACTTGGATTTCTACATTATTTCTAATGGTTCCTTTATAACCTATGTACCCTTTGTAACTGGTCTGTTTGTAAATAAGTGCTCCTCAATTTATCCTGACTGGATTGTGCCATCTGTTTCTGTTGAATGTCTAACTGTTTTAGAGATAGAAACCACTGATTGCCTCTGATCATGCTTATGTCCTGCCTGGGGCTATGGGAGCCCTACTTAGACAACATGAATAGAGAGCTGGAAACTAGCTAGAAACTGGAAGCAGTTATGAGGAGGGGAAGGAATGGATACTAAAGAGGCAGATGAAGTTGGTTAACTACAAAGACGTTTGATCTTGTGACAGAGAAATTTGGTGTTTCTCTTTTTTAAATTTTTTAATGTTTTTTTTAAATTTATTTTTGAGAGAAAGACAGATTGTGAGTGATAGAGGTGCAGAGAGAGAGGGAGACAGAATCCAAAGCAGGCTCCCTGACAAGAGGCTGGAACCTGCAAACCGTGAGATCATGACCTGAGTCAAAGTTGGGCACTTAACCAACTGAGCCACCCAGGTGCCCCTGGGGGAGTGTTTCTAAGGCGGATGTTCGGTGGATGTTTGTCTGTAAAGCTTTTCAAATGAGCTCTCTTGTTAGAGCACGTCTGTATCAGTTTTAGGATTTGAGCACAGGATCCTGCCTCTGGACATGTGGCTGGTAAGGGCTCGAAAGAGCAAGTGTGTTGAGACTCTGGTTTGTTTATGTAACATAGTGCTGTTTTGTGATAATGTCCACACATTACATAGTTGTTAATCTATATTACTGAATGTCACGTATGCAGTTCTGTCACATCTGCACAAATAGTTGAGGGCCCAGATCTGTTTCAATTCAGGAACTCAGAAATTCTGCAGAAAGGGATGTATATGAGCTTGGAGAAATTACATAAGGAACATCCCAACTACAGCTCATCTGCATTTGATATTCTCTGAATGTGGTGGATGAGGACCAAGGCTGCCTTCCATTCACCTGGGCCTCTTGAAAAAGCATTTTTATTTCCATTTAGCTTTTGTTCACATTTTAGTCATTTTCTCAGTGATGCTCAATGAGTGGAGTGACACTGGATGAAAGTCACTTGGAAAATGGTAAACTAACTCTGTTCCTGTATTGTACCAGTAATTGTTTTACAAGTGAGTATGGCCAAATTGGATAGAATGACTGAAGATATTGAAGACAATACATTTTATAATTACATTTTATTAAAGATATTTTAATTATTATTTTATTAAGTCTATTTTATTTTTTATTATGTTATCAAAGTCTTTTAGTTATGGTGTTGTGCTCAGCAAGCTTAATATAAATTCCCAGTAAGCCCAAGATTTGTTTGAGTTGATGTCCTCCAAAGGACGGAGAAGCTGAAAATTAGGTTCCAGCCCGGCTTATGGGAAGTCTAACCTCAGTAAAAATTTCAGATATTATTTTAGGAAAAACACTCTATTTGATTGTCTTGCTTCCTCTGGGCACAATTATGCACCCTAATGCCATGGGCAGTCTTGAAAGCTATTTGATTGGGTTGCCAGTAAATCTATTTCAGCAAAAACACAAGAGATATTAGATATTAGTAGAAACTAATCTATATTCCTCAGTTCCTAATGTTCTGTATCAATAGTCCATATTATCTTTAAGGAAGTTATTCTGTATTGCTAATCTAATAGCCAGAACCAAACCAAAGTATCAGGAAGAATGATGGGGTAGTTATTATGTGGAATGTCGCAAATGAACATTAACTGTTCCTGCTGACAATTATTAAACTTCGTACCAAATGATTTCCCCCTCCTTGCTCCTTTTTAATAAATCAGAAGCAGCTAACAATCATGTTTACAAAATTTCCATTAATTTGATCTGAGCTTTAAAAATTGACACATTAAACTCGTAATAGCTCAATGATGAAATTTCACTTCCTGCCACCCACCTCCCATCATCATAATTGCACAGACCACTGGCTTTCTGCTAGCTCAGCATTCTTCAGTTTCCTTTTCATAATATTATCTGCTTATTTGTGAATATTAAATAATTTCACAGATCTGGCATTTGGATCTCATAACATGTTCCTTTTTTACCATAAGATCAGGAGAATATGAATAGGGAATGACACTAGACATAGAAAATACATCTGCCTGTTTTCTAATCTCAGATTGGTTTTTATATGTGTACATGTGTGCGTGCGTGCGCACCCAGCCCGCCCCCCCCCCCCCGAANAAAGGGTTTGACCTCACCAGCTCAGAGTGAAGCCACAGTAAATGAGAAAATCACCTTCAAAAATCTTCAAGAAAAGAGCTTACTTAGCTTAAGTAAAGCTCCAAACCTGTGAGAATACCACAAGTCTATGCCAGCCCGCATACCTGTCCCTCCAGAAGTAAATTAACCATGGAGATAAAAGGGGGACTTGTGTATCTTTTTTGTATGTGAGGAGGGAAGGCAGAGATGGGAGAAAGGAAGGAAAAAATCTTGGAGAGCTGTGGACTATGCCATAATATAATTGGTTATTCAATGTCTTTTTCTTTTTTTCTTCTTCTTTCTTGTCCTATCAGTGAGGAATACACACTTGTGTATGTGTTAATACATCATCACACTTTGTGCATTTATAAGGTTGAGGTTCAGTTGCTTCCTTGAAAAAAGATATGGGGCGCCGGGTGGCTCAGTCAGTTGAGTGTCTGACTTCAGCTCGCGTCATGATCTCACAGTTCGTGAGTTCGAGCCTCACATCTGGCTCTGTGCTGACAGCTGTGGGCCTGTAGCATATTTCAGATCCTGTGTCTCCCTCTGTCTCCTTGCCCCTCTCCCACTCATGTTCTGTCTCTCTCTCTGAAGAATAAATAGACATTAAAAACTTAGAAGACACACATGATACCAAATACAATGTGAAACAAATTCAGACTAATATTTTTTAATGTTTATTTATTTTTGAGAAAGAGAGAGAGAGTGTGTGTGTGTGTGTGTGTGTGAGCAGGGGAGGGTTAGAACAAGAGGGAGACACAGAACCCCAAGAAGTTTCCAGACTCTGAATTGTCAGCACAGCCCGATGCAGGGCTCAAACTCACAAACTGTGACGTCATGAAGTGAGCAGAAGTTTGGCCACCCAACTGACTGAGCTACCCAGGTGTCCCCAGACTAATATTTAATAAGTTTCAAACTGTATTAGCCTTTTTATTATGGCATTTGACAATGTATTTTTAATTATTTAAAACCCAAGTCAACTTTTTAAAATTATAATGAATAATAATGAATTACAATTTCTCTTAGAATAAGGGCCGTGAAAGAAATGAGCTTCTAGGTTTGGTTAGTTCAGCAGTTTAATGATTTCACATGAAATCTAGTTATTTGTGTATTTCTACTTTGTCATCTTTAGTATACTGATGCAATCCTCACCCTTGGGAGTAAAGCAGTCCAATTTCACATTCACGTGGTAACATTTGGAGATCAGAAAGGGTCTATTATCCCCGTAGATCCATTATTTGCTGTTCACTTTTAATCAATGGAGAACAATTTGGGTGGATGCTCTTAGACTTCCTCTCTTGTTTATTAACTATATGCCCTATAACTTGTTGAGAGGTATTTAAATTTGTAAAATGTTTTCTTCTGCATATTTTGAAATAATCTTACATATTTTTTGTTCTGTCAATATAATAAATTGCCCTGATTGATTTTCAAAAGTAAAGCCAACTTTGCATTTCTAAGATAAACCACACCAAGTAAGAATTTGCGATTCTTTTACAATAAAGTTTTGGATTTAATTTACTGAACTTTTGTTAAGAATATGTGCATTAGTGTACATGAAAGATTTTCATCTGTAGTTTTCTTTGATTACCTTTTTGGTCTTTTTTTGTTTAGGTATCATAATGCTGGCTTCATTGAATAAATTAGGAGGCATTTCCTCCTTAATTTTCTGGAAGATGTTGTATAAAATTGGCATTTTTAAAAAATGCTTGGTACAATTCAGTAAACACATATAGGTCAAAGATTTCTTTGTGGAAAGGATTTTAACTATAATTACAATTTCTTCAATAGATACAAGACTACTCGGGTAATCACCTTTTTCTTATGTGAGATCTGCTATTTGTGTGTTGCAATTAATTTTTCCATTTCATTCAAGTTGTTGAATTCAATATGTGTAGAAGCTATAACAATATCTTCTCTCATTTGTGACATTGTTAATTTGTGTGTTATTCCTTTTTCCTGTGTAATTAGCAGGAATTTATCGATTTTATTAATCTCAACAAAATATTGGTTTCAGTATTCTATTTCAATAAAATAGAAATTTTTCCCATTTTCTATTTTATTGCTATCCTTTGTGATCTTTATTATTTCAGTTATTCCACTTATTCTGAGCTTAATTTGCTCTTTTTTACAGTTTATTTAAAACAATTTTTTATTTTTGAGAGACAGAGACAGAGCATGAGCAGGGGAGGAACAGAGAGAGAGAGGGAGACATTGAATCTGAAGCAGTCTTCAGGCTCTGAGCTGTCAGCACAGAGCCTGACAAGGGGCTCGAACGCACAAACCATGAGATCAAATGAGCCGAAATCTGAGGCTTAACCTACTGAGCCACCCAGGCACCCCTTTAGTTTTTTTTAAACTGGAAATTGAGTCCATTAAGTAAGACAATTCTTTCTTATATGAGCACTTGGAGCTGTAAACTTCCATTTAAGTACTGTGGAGGCTGCATCCCATAAATTCTGATATACTGTATTTTTATTTTCATTTTCAATTCAAAATAATTCAGTTAATTCAATTCAAAATAACTTATCACTTCTATTTCGATTTCTTCTTTGACCCTTGAGTTCATAAGGAGTATGTTATTTAGCTTCTACATATTTTGGAATTATCTACATATTTTTGTGAATTTGATTTGCACTTTATATATTTTTGGTGTGCTTTGCAGGATTTGAATTCTACTACAATTTTTGAGATTTGCTTTATGGTTCAGAATATGGCCTGTTTTGGCAAATGTACCATGTGGTCTTTTAAAGAATTTATTTTAACTGTGAGGTAGTCCATAAACATCAATTAGATCAAGCTATACATATTTTTGTATAATTCTACTATACCCTTGTTATTTTCTGTCTACTTGTTCTGTTACTTAGTGGTAAGAGGAATATTGAAAACCCCGAATAAAATTTTAGATTTGTATCTTTCTCTTCACATTCCTCGGGTACTTTTACCATGTATTTTCATAACACCTTTATTGAGACATTATTCATATATGTAAAATTCACATTTTTAAGTATACGGCTCTGTAGATTTTAATCATTTACAGAGTTGTGTGACTATGACTACTCTCTAATTTTAAAGTATTTCATCACCCCCTAAAGAAAACCTATACCAATTAACAGTCAATCCAAATCTCCCCAAACACCCAGCTCCTGGCAATAATTAATATTCATTACTGTCTGTCTACATGGATTTCTTTATTCTGGACATTTCATGTGAATATAATCAAACAATATGTGGTCATTTCAAAGTAGAAGGATAAATCCAGCCTTTGTTATTCCATCTTGGCTAGGAATGAAAGTATAGAAGTCAAGTTTGTGATTTAATATTTTTAAGGAAATGGAAATCTTCCAGATATATAAAATCGATGTCATGGCCAGTCTAACTACCTATAATATACCCACACTATATTTTGGTTGCAACGATTACAACTTTAACATTATTTTAAGACCTTCTATAAATTTGAGCATAAAACTTTATATTTACCATAAGCAACACAAAGAAATTTTATATGTACCTGGCAACCAAAATATTGAGTCATAAAGTAAAAAATTGGTTTAATGTAAATTCACCTCCAACCAACATAAACTGTACATTGAAAGCTCTCAATGTTACTGTTTATGTTCAAATGTACTTAAAAGAACACATTAAGCTTGCTTTTAGTTTTTGCTTTTCAGCCAGATATTTTCGTACTGTGTGGCCAAAACTAGACTAGTAAAAATAATGAAGGAAGACTTGGTGTTCTATATTCATGAACATAAGGACCCCTTTATATTCAAATAGTCTATCAAGGGACACGTAGGTGGTTTGTTAGGTTAAGTGTCCCACTTTTGATCTTGACTCAGGTAGTGATCTCAAGGTTTGTAAGATCCAACCCTACATTGGATTCTGTGTTGAGCATTGAGCTTGCTTGGGATTCTCTATCTTTCCATGTCTCTCTCTGCCTTTCACTTGCTCATGTACCTGCTGACTCCCTCTCTCTCTCTCTAAATAAAAAAAATCTTTAAAAATTTTTAAAAAAGACTAACTTGTCAAAAATTCGTAATAAATAAAATCCAGCAAAAATATTTGCCAAAATTATAACTGATAAAGAACTGACACTATGTGGAAGAAGTTAGATAAATAAGTACATTTCTCAAAGAAATATTTTTGTTATTGAAAAATGCAAACCAAAACTGACAATTGGTAATTTTTCTTTGTTAGTTGATATTTAATCTGTTATTTATGACTTTTACACTTTTACTCTATTTCTCATATAAATTTTACAGCATTTATTTTGTTTAGTTATTTTAAATATTACCAACCAATATTTTTTACCTGTAAAAATTAAGCACAGAATTTTAAACTGAATGGAGAATTTACCATTTTGAAGTACAGGTACACATTTAATTTAATATCTATACAGGAACCTCTGGCTGGCTCAGTTGGTTAGGCATCCAAATTCAGTTCAGGTCATGATCTCACAGTTTGTGAGTTCGGGCCCCACATCAGCTGTCAGTGTGGAGCCCACTTTGGATCCTCTGTCTCCCTCTCTCTCTGTCCCTCCCCCACTCACTTGTAGTCTCTCTCAAAAATAAAATTAACAGTTAAAAATAAAAAATAAATAAATAACAAAATCTAGCCAAGAAAAAAATAAATAAGAAAATAGGAAACAGCAAGAATAAAATGAATTCTTTTAACATCTTTACTGAAAATATTCCATAGTGTCTTCATTGTGTTGATAGGTAATTATGCAATATATTAGTGACAAAATCTTTTTTAATAAATTATTTTCTAATTTAGGTTTTATTTATAACATACTAAAATTGTATCCTGATCTAAAGTTTCTCCCAAATGTTTTACTTTATTCTCTAAGAAAAATATTTTAAATATATTTTTCAATCATTTTCTTTCATGGTCTTAACCTGCATTTCCCTAATGACTGTGATATTGAGCATCTTTTCATGTGCTTATTTGCAATCCATTTATCTTCTTTGCTGAAGAGTCTGTGCAAATCTTTGACAACATTTTTTCTCGATTTATTTGTCTTATTATTGAGTTTTAAGAGTTATATATGTATTTTAGATACATTCTAGTTCTTATTATATATGTGCTTTTGAAAAATTTTCTTATAGTCTCTCACTGTCTTCACATCTTCATAACTGCATCTCTTAAAGGGCAGAAAATTTTAATTGCTGGTGAAATCTAAGTTATCTTTTTTGTCTTTTATGTTTAACACTTTTTATGTCTCATCTTAGAAGCCTTTGCCTAACCCAAGGGCACAAAGACTTTATGGTATATTTTCTGTTGGAAATTTTTATAACTTTAGCTCTTACATATAGATCTATGACCCACATTAAGTTAATGGATATGTGGTTTGAGATAAGGACTGTGTTTTTAAAAAATATACATATTATTTCATGACCATATGATGAAAAGACTAGATATCCCCCTTGAATTCTCTTGGCATTGTTGTAAAAAAATCAATCGTTTATGCTTTTATGGGTCTATTTCTTGACTCTCTATTATGTTCCATTGATCTAATGATTGTTCTTAGGTACAAACCACCAAATATTAATTTATGTAATCATATTCAGAAAACATGGTTCCTCCAACATTGTTCTTCAAAATTGTTTTGGCAATTCTAATGTTTGGCGTTTCTTTTTTTTTTTTTTTTTTAAGTTTATTTTTTGAGAGAGACAGAGAGAGCATGAGTAGGGGAGGGGCAGAGAGAAGGGTGGATGGAGGATCCGAAGCAGGCTCTGTGGTGACTTCAGAGATCCTGATGTGGGGCTCAAACTCGTGAACCATGAGATCATGGCCTGAGCCCAGCTTGGTCACTTAACCAACTGAGCCACCCAGGTGCCCTCTAGTGTTTTGCATTTCTATAAAATTTAGAATAAACTTGCCCATTACTAAAAAAAAAAAGGCTGGGATTTTAACAGGCATTACACATTACATATGTGTAGAATGTTTACAATTTGAAAACAGTGAGAATACCTTTACTCATGAAGATATAGGTGTGAGACTAGAACTTCCATGAATTGCAAGTATGCATACAAAGTGGTAAAATCACATTGGGAAAAACTTGGCAATTTCTTTTTTTTTTTTTTAATTTTTTAATGTTTTATTTATTTCTGAGAGAGAGAGAGACAGCATGAGCAGGGGAGGGTCAGAGAGCGAGGGAGGGAGACACAGAATCCAAAACAGGCTCTAGGCTCTGAGCTGTCAGCACAGAGCCTGACGTGGGGCTCGAACCCACAAACCGTGAGATCATGACCTGAGCCGAAGTCGGACGCTTAACTGACTGAGCCACCCAGGCGCCCCAAAACTTGGCAATTTCTTACATGATTAGATGTATACTTACATGTTAAAGCAATCATGCTTCTTGGTAATCATGACCAAAGATTTATATGCAAATGTTGATGGCAGCTTATCACCTCAAACTGGAAACTATCCAAATGTCCAAGTGGTGAATGGAGACATAGTTTGTGGAGCATTTAATTTGAGGAATAGTACTCAGCAATTAAAAGGAACCAACTACTGGGGCGCCTGGGTGGCTTAGTTGGTTAAGTGTCCGACTTTCGCTTAGGTCATGATCTCGCGGTTTGTGGGTTCGAGCCCCGCGTCGGGCTCTGTGCTGACTGCCAGCTCAGAGCCTGGAGCCTGTTTCACAGTCTGTGTCTCCCTCTCTCTCTGACCCTCCCCTGTTCACGCTGTCTCTCTCTCTCTCCTAGAAATAAATAAAAATATTTTAAAAAAAAAAGGAACCAACTACTGACACCTATTGAAAGTAGCTGAGCACAAAGGATTATATACAGAAAGCTTTCATTTTATGACATTTTATAAAAGGCAAAATGACAGAAGAACATATATAAAAAGTCAAAATGCTGGCATGGAGAGAAAGAATTGACTGCAAAGGGGTAGAAGAAACTTTACAAGTTGATGAAAATAACCTCTACGTTGATTCCTGTGGTTATTACATGACTGTGTATTTGTCAAAACTTTCCCAAGTGTGTAAAATCTTCAAAAGGAAGATTTTTATTGTATATAAGTTGAACTTCCATCTACCTGACAAAATAAAATAAAACAATAACTAGTTTTTATAAAGAC
The DNA here is from genome assembly GCF_008692635.1 of Crocuta crocuta. Classification (NCBI taxonomy): domain Eukaryota; kingdom Metazoa; phylum Chordata; class Mammalia; order Carnivora; family Hyaenidae; genus Crocuta; species Crocuta crocuta. The sequence goes on from NW_027536464.1 coordinate 9,930,125, forward strand.
CAATTAGTGTTACCCCCACAATTTATTCTAGACTTTGTTATTCTAATGCTGACATAAAATTCAAGTGTTGGAGGTTCCTGGTCAATACGGGAGTTAAGAGGCTCCTGCTGAAAACATGATCAGAATCTAATATTTCCTTTCTTATTTTCTGCCAGAAGTAGAGGCATATTCATGTATTAAAGTAATTCCACTTTTAAAATGTTGGGTATGATACAAAATTTAAATAATGTCTTGTTTAAATGTAAATCATTTTAATAAATCATTTAATAAAACTCTCTAGGTTTCCTACCAATTCATGTTAACTTGTTTAAAATGTTTTTTCTTATTTTTATCTTTCTCTCTCTCTTTCTTCCTTTCTCTCTTTCTTTTTGAGAGAAAGAGAGAGACAGCATGAGTGGGGGACAGGTACAGAGAGAGATGGAGACACGGAATCTGAGGCAGGCTCCAGGCTCCATGCCATTAGCACAGAGCCTGATGTGGGGCTCGAACTCATGAACCGTGAGATCATCACCTGAGCCGAAATCGGACGCTCAACCAACTGAGCCACCCAGGCTCCCCAAGTTGACTTGTTTTAAAAGAGTATTTTAGTAAACTGGGATGGATTTTCAAAGTTCTGGAAGTATTCCTTGTAGACTTCATGGCTTAAATTTAATTTGAAAGCTGTTATATAATTTATTCTCAATGAGAACCTTGTATATTTAGTTAGTAAACCTTTTGAACATATTCACAAGTATATAAGGAACATGACCTTTGCAAAACAAACTATTGTCCTCCAGAGCTTTTGATGGAATGGTACACTGTAGCCGTAACAGCTGCCATTTAAACATCTTATGGAAAAAGGTCAGGCAGTTATTGTAATTCATGTGACTGATGGGGGAAAAAAGGAAATGCATTTCTCTTGCCTGCTTGTTAACTTTTTCCTTTTATAGAAGACTGCACAAAAATGATTTCAGTTCTGCTTGTGTTATGATACAATTTTCTCCTCTTTCTTTCTTTCTTTCTTTCTTTCTTTCTTTCTTTCTTTCTTTCTTTCTTTCTTTCTTCTTTTTCTTTCTCTTTCTTTCTTTTAAGTCATAGTCTATAATCATTCACCAAGTAGTTCTCTGTGGAAGCAAAATCCAGATGGCCTGGCAGATGGAGCCTGGAAGATTGGTTGAAATGCCCGAGACACATCCATCACCTAAACACTCCATAGGAAATTTGAATAAAACTAAAGATCTGAAATTCTATGGACTGTAGAGGTTAGTCAGCTGTAAAGTTCATGTGCAAGCACACGGTTGATTATACTTCTTTAAGGAAACTTCTCACATCATACTATTTCTCCATTATTTAACCAGATGACATCTAAGAAAATATGCCAAATCTTGATGACAAGAAAACTTAGCTCAGATTTCCTACTTTTTCATATTTTATACCTCATTTGTGGAAGCTGCACTTTGAAATGAGACAAATTCTTGCAATTCAAGGAGTCTGAGGTGCTCTTTTCTTGTACAAAATGGGGACATACTTTTCATGTAGGAAAGGCTAATCAGTTACATCAGTTTATAAATATGTTTCTGTAAAGAGCAGTTTTCTTCAAAGATTAGTAAAAATGGTGACCTACTCCAATCATTTACTAAATAATTAAGTACTTACATCAAAACATAAACCACTGTTATGTGTTTTCACATAATAGATGCTCTACAGAGCCCAGAAGTTAACCTGCACTCATATGGGCAATTAATCTATCACAAAGGAGGCAGGAATATAAGACAGTCTCTTCAATAAATGGTGCTGGGAAAACTGGACAGGCCCATACAAAAGAATGAAATATGACCACTTTCTTCCACTGCACACAAACACACAAACTCAAAATGGATTAAAGACTTAAATGCGAGCCCTGAAAATGTAACTCCTAGAAGAAAACACAGGCGGTAAGCTCTTTGAAATCAGTCTTAACAATGGTTTTTGGACTTGTCTACTCAAACAAGGACAACAAAAGCAAAAAATAAACAAATTGGACTACATCAAACTAAAAAGCTTTTGCACAGCAAAGGAAACCATCAACAAAATGAAAAGCAACCTACTGAATGGGAGAAGTTATTGGCAAAGGATATACCTGCTAACAGGTATATTGGCTTAACATCCAAAATATATAAATGACTCATACAATTTAATATATATATATGAAAAAAACTGATTTTAAACATGGGCAGAATATCTGAATAGACATCTTTTTTCCAAAGAAAACATGCAGATGGCCAACAGACGTATGAGAAGATAATCATCACTGATCATCAGGAAAATGCAAATCTCAACCACAATGAGGTATCACATCACACCTGTTAGAATAGCTATCATCAAAAAATCAAGAAATTATATAAGTGCACTGTGTCTGGTGTGTAATTGATGAATTCACTCACTAGAATGAATGGTATAAGAAAACCGTTTTTGTAATATATAGAAATAATAATGTGTAATGTGAAGTTCATGTGCAAACATGCATTACACTTCTTAAAGAAAACTGGTATATATATACATATATATGTGTGTAAGTGTAAGTGAACATATATATGTATATATATAAATGAAGTGGAGATTAGTTGAGGATATTTACAAGCAAACACTTGATGACTTGCTGTTAATGAGAAGTTGAAGGTCATGGACAATTTGGCTCCTACATTTACATCATTTTGAGGCTCAATTTTGGAGATTCCTAATTCTGATTCACATACTTGATTTCCCAGCTCAGTGCTCTGAAATGTGGAGTTGCTGGCTATACAGAAGATACTTGTGGGCAGTTCCCTCCATTGTAGGGGTGTGAGAATAGAAAGCTTGGTTTCAAGCAGCCTTACTAGTGAAAAACAGCATTTGACCTGGAACATAATTTTAAATGTCACTTTGCAGTTGTCATAAAACAGATAAGTGGGATGGGAGGCAGGAAGAGGGTGTGAACTTGACCATCACATGGGAGCCTTTTGGACATTATTTTGTTCCCTCAAATTCTTATTGTGTTGACTTTTAGGAGTGCTTTTCTATTATGTGGAGACACAGTTATTCAGTTCATTTTAGTGACAAAATGTTTTCTTTTAAATGCTTTTTGAATTAAAAAGTAGCAATATAGGATGTATGAAATAAATTTGAGGCAGAAATGTGTAAGCAGCATGATTAAAATTTGAGATCACTGCTCTGGCAAAATTGACTTTTCTACCAGCCAGCTTCTCTTATTTCCTGAGAATGAGACCAACTAATGATTCTGTCCTCAATTATAATAGAGGGGTTTTGCCATGTGCCACCAAGCAGTTCTAGGACACCAGCTGGGTTTCCTAAGCTTTGAGTTCATCCTGACACTATCTACTGAGGGAGAGCATCAGATTCCATAGGTTAAGGACTCGGTCCCATGAGACTGCCACGCCCCCCATGCCTCCCACCCCTCAGATGCCAGTCTCAAGTCCAGGTTGTCACCTGTGTTTAACAGATGTACTACAAATCAGAGGTTCCCACAACTTCTTCCTTAAGTTTGGTTAATTTGCTAGAGCGGCTCTCAGAACTGAGAATAATTTTACTTACCAGCTTGCCAGCTTATTATAAAAGGTGATAACTCAGTAACAGCCAGGTGGAAGAGATGCATAAGACAAAGAATGAGGAAAAGGTGAGGAGCCTTCCTGCCCTCTATGAGGGCACTACTCTCCCACTCTGCCTGTACTTACACATATTCAGTAGCCTGGAATCTCCCTGGGCCCCATCCTTTTGGGTTTTATGGAGATTTCATTACACAAGCATGGCATATTAAATCATTGGCCACTGGCAATTGACAAAGGGGTGGAGGAGGCTGGAATTGAAGGTTCCTACCCTCTGATCACAGGGTCACCTGGCAAGCCGCCCCTATTCTTAAGTGCTTTCTAAAAGTCACCTCATTCATATAACAAAAGACACCTTTATCACACTGCTCTCATCGTTTTGGAAATTCCAAAGGTTTTAGGACCTCTGTGCCAGTAATGGGAAGAGGGAAACTATATGTTTCTAATTATAAATCACAATTTCACACCTCTCATCATTGTTCTTTAAAAGAAAACTGAGCAATAAGAGTTTCAAAAATACAAGCCCACACACATTTTTACTATCTTGGTAAAACAATGTTAATTTTCAGTCCTATTTCCTGCAGTCCCCTGTATCTGATTCTGATAGGTTAGTATTCAGAGATCTCTGATCTGTCAGACCTATGAGCTTGTAACTTATGGTCAGTATTATCACCTTGTTCATCTTTTTGTCTGCTCAGTGCTTTCTGTGGTCCTGTATACATGAACATCTCGCCGTTTAATATCGTCCTTATTTGAAGGGTAACATGTGAGGTGAACAGCCCCCATTTTGCATCTGTGTTAATTTTTCTTTCTTTCTCAATAGCGTGTCCTTTTAAGCCTATCTCTTTAAAAAGAAAATCATCTCCACACACTTTTGGTCTTTGATGTCTGGGATCTGATTGAAGGTTGAGATATTCTTAGCCTGAGTGGTAAAAGAAAACTTGAATTTTATGCCACATGTTTTTTCCCCTAGGAATTTAAATAATGCTTGATTGTACTGAGGCTTCATTATTGCACTGCTAGAAAATCACTGAACTGTCAGTCCATGATTATAAGAAAAGAATTCATAGACATGTTAAAAAAAAAAAAAGGCTGAGAAATAACAGTGATTCCATGAAAGAAGATAGGCCAGTGTCACCCACTAAGGCTTGTAGTAGCCCCCCCCGCCCCAAATATGAAAGCCCTTCTGAGTTATTGATCATGTATCAATATTTGAGCTTGAAGTATAAATAAAATAACTATGAATTAGACACTGTGGTAGGTCAATGGAAAAATAATTTTTCATCTTGGAATAGTAATCATGGAACACATGTTTTGGGCAGTCACGAACATCTCTGTGCCTCAGTTTACTCATTATACAGGAGATAAGTAGCAGAGTTTCAGAGCTCTTACAAATGCATACAACCTCTAACATAGAGGGATGACACAATAAATCACAAATTAAGTGGCTACGAACTTTAATTATTTACACATAAGCATATGAATTGTGTCTCTGTGTCAACAAAATGTCACACTGACATTTTACTATTGTCTGGTTGATTAGCTGTATGAATAACTCCGGTTTCCTATGTCAGAGTATTATTGTGGTCAAGACTGTGGTATGCAGATTGATGATTAAGACGTAAATAATTAGTATACCTCGCACTATGATGCTTGATCTCCCTAAATCTGTTTCCTCATCTTCAAAGTGAGACAATGATGATTGTCTCTTGGGCTTTAGACTGGGTGTTCTCAAAAGATCATCTCAGGAGCTACATTAGCAATATCTGGGAACCTGGTAAAAGCACAAATTTTCAAGTCCTCTCTCAGATCAAGTCAATCAGAAACTCTTGTTCAGGTGCTCAGTGGTCCATGTACAAAGAACTAAAACCTTTCAGGTACTTTTGATGTACACGAAAATTTGAGATTCACTAGTTGTAACTAGACAGATTGGGAAAGATGCATAGTAGCGCACCATCATGTAGTACATTTCCACCTTATAGATACAATGGATATAAACAACATCAAGAGAATAGATATTAGTGAAATGCGGTGAAATAATTAGTAAACGATGGCTTTGGAGTATGGATTACCTTTGCTTTTAATATCTTGTTTAATTTTAAATACATATCATTTAATTTATTTTGTTAGGATTTAATTTGTTTTGTTATGGTTCAATTTGTTTTAACAACTAGTTTGCGAAATTCCTGATGATTTGACAATCAGTTCTCCCAAGTTTATAGGAGCCACCTTGAGAGCACCACTTGGGTAGTAATATCTTCCTCTTTATCTTCTTAGTTTCTCCATGACTGGTAGAACCCCAAGCAAACACACGTCCTGGAGAGGAGTTAATGGCACTCTGAGAGCCTACCGAAATAACCCATTGTTCCAAGTGGAGTTGCAGAAGCTACTTTAAGGAGGCAACTTAAGCAGAAAGATGTGGCATCTTAGTAAGTAGAGCCAAACCATCAGCATTCAATTTTTAATAATTGTTCTATCCAAAATCATGAACTTCTCATTAACATACATAAGAAGCCATCTCCGTCATTGTGTTTTAGAATATGTTCTAACTCCTTGGTCATAATGAAGGTCAGTCCAATCTTAAAAGTGAGTTAGCCACACTCCATGCCCAGCACTTGTTAGTACATTCAGAAAGACACAGGGCATGCCCATATAAACTCAGCATGCTCAAAGATCTGGGGCTAAAGTAGATATCAGATGCAAAGTTGAAAAGCTGTCCAGGTTCCTCTGGAAAATAACCTCATTACATGAAGAGTCAGAGAATGAGGGGAACAGAAAGGCCACTAGCTAACTGGCAGGCAGGAGCTTTATGGCTCCATCTCAAACCTCAGCTTCTGTGCTGTTCCTTCCAGTGTGAAGTTGTCTCTTGCTAGAAATAGTAAACTGAAAAACCAATGAGCTGGTGCCAGCACAAAGGCATTTGGACAGGCTATGTGGAACCACTCAACTGGAGTTCCTAAAGATTTATTTCTCCTTGTGAAGTTCTGAAACATGTTCAAGAAGATAAAGGTAAAATCTTTCTTCATTAATAGCTAGAGATTTCTTTTCCCTAAACATCTGAAAGGAGATAGAATGGACCACATGGGGGCTTTCATTTTCCTGCTCCTAAGCAAGTTCAAGAAGCCTCAAAACAAGCACCATTTTTCCCCTGCCATGAGAATATTTAGAATCTCTACTTTGCAGGGTTTCCATGAAGATTAAAGAAGAAGATGCAAGTAAAACATTTAACCTGGATTCCTAATGCCTGCCACATGGTAATTGTTCAATTGTGTTATGTATTTATACAGGAAGAGCATGTTTATTTCAACATCCATGCCGTAGCTGGCCCAGGAATCCAGATCTTCACAGGCTAAACCAATAGCTCCGGGTGTGGCCACATGGGAGAAGCACAGCCCTTCAAAAGGGACATAAAGGAAACATTCTTGAATTAGAAGCAATTCTGGGCCTCTTACCAGTCACTCAGAGTGGGGAAAAAGAGCTTGAAGAAGAAAAAATCAAGCGAGAGAGTGTGGCCATGCTACATTATCAACTCCATGGATCAAGAAAGATGGTGGGCAACATGAAATGAAGCCAATCTTTTACTTCTTTAAAAGTTTCAGTCACAGACAGTCCAGAAAACCCTGTCTGTGTCCTCAAATATGGCCATTCAGGTTCTTACTTCTTTTGGTTACTGCCTAAGAGGGTCTAGAGGAAAGGAGTTGATGCGACAGGAAGTCAGGGGCACAAAAAACCTTTAAGCATCCCTGAAAGACCATCACCTTGACTGGTGATGCTCTCCTGAAGAGCTTAATAGAAGAGATCACTAACATCAGAAGCAAAGTCAGTGATGGTCATTCTTATGGCAGAACACAAGAATGGACAGTGGGGATGCCTGCTATTTGGTGTGTTGGGGGGAGTGTTAATAAAAATTAAAGTGCCACCCTTATGTTACACAATGAAAGACATCCCAACTTTCCATGGTGCTGTCTGTGGCTGACTTGCTTCCTGCTCTTTTGTGCTTCCTTCTGTCTTTACACTAAACCCACATTTAACAAGGCATGAGCTAATGCTTTCACCCACAGATAGAATTCCTACTTGTCTGGAGAAGACCCTATTCTGCTTCTAAGGCCTTTGAACTGGTTTGAAGCTGACTTACCTGGATTATCTGGGATAACCTTTCTTAGTTCAAATAGGTTGATTATTGGTTTCAACCACATCTATAAAATACCTTCTCAGCAACACTTAGATTAGTGCTTGATTGAAACACTAGAGACTATAGCCAAATCAACACATAAAACTAACCGACATATCTACCTAATGGATTTAATGTTTTCCAGTTTTTCTGAAACTCTTTATAGTGTCATGAAAAGGATCTTCTTGACACGGCCAGCACTGTCTTCTTCAGCTTCTATCAAAGCTCTGCTCCAGCCATGGTTCAACTCCCACTTGTGTGTGTCTTGTTTGTTCTTTTTCTTTATACAAGCAACATATTCTGTTGTTCATCTCTGGGGTCTGCTTCTAGATTTAAATGTCACTTTTCTCAGGATATCTTCTTGAGTGCCTGCAGCCCTTGGAGACCGTCCTGTGCTAACCCCTAGTATGGTATAGACCATATTCTATTTTAGAAACGTATTGCCTTATTTGTCCCACAATCATCTTCTAGGGCTGGAGACCAGATTTTATTTGTCAGTGTATTTCTAGTGTCTGACCCAGTAACTCACATATAGTCAACACTTGCTAGGGATCTATTTATTGAAGAAGTAAATAAATTCACAAAAATTAATATCCAGAGTCAGAAACACAAAGGCTATACCAAATGATGACACTTACCAATTTGTAGGCAATGTTTTTAAAATAGAAACAAATCTTAAGCATATTCATCGTAGGAGAAATAATTTTGATCAACTATTCATAAAAGTTTTAAAAATCGTTTTCTCACATATCTCAAGTTTTCAGTCTAATGCTTCCTTTGAAGGCAATGAACAGTCGATACATAAATATTAGCGTTGTTGCAATTATGATGAGGTTTGCAAATCATTCCCAACCTCACTCATGCTGCTATTACCTGGCAAAATGAATTCACAGTTTTACATAGCAGAACTATTTAAAATATAGACAGAATATATATTCTGATGTTACTATGAGGTAATACTGAAACTTGAAGAGAAATATCAGATATCTATTTTAAGCATTTTGGGGGGATTTAATTTAAAGAACCCCCAAATAAATTGAGCAAAATCTTATTTTGACACAATTTAATATAAGGTTATTGAGTGTTTGTCATGTACCACACACTCTTAGGGGTTGGGGGACTAAAATATACATAGATTGGGCTTTCATATGGATCATACTCTATTAACTTCCTCAGCTTTCTCTTTAATTTTCAAAGCAAATGAGTTAAAATGCCTTATTTTTTTCTTTCCTAGAAATGACAGCATAAAAAGTATTGTACTTAGGGAGTCTTTTTTACTTGAATCAAAGAAACAGATTCTTGTTTTTCCCTTAAAGTAACTGATACAATGAACTGTTCATTCACTTTATTGCATAAAATGCTGCCTTTTTAGAACATAAAATATAAAATGCTTCCTTATCACAGATATAAAAAGCACTAAAAAATAGATATAATCAACAAATTGCCCAACCCAATTTCACTGGCTAAAAAAAATCCATTTTTAATTTAAAACACATTTCCCTTCACATTTGCTATCTCAGCCTGGATGTCCCTAAGAGCCGGATGAAGATAGTTATTAATGGAACAAGAGAAGCTCATGAATTTATGAAATCAGGTCCTAAGTCCTAGCCTGCTTTAGAATCTCTGAGATTTTATGATACTCTTGGTAATCTATACCAAGGGAAACTGATTGATTGATTTATAGTCTTCCTTTATTCCTGAAAGACAATTATAAAAGAACCAGGAGTTGATAAAATGAGGTTTGATATGCACTAGTCTTGGGTCAAATATCTGTCTCTGTTGTCTATTGTGACCTGGGTATTTAGAGTGTTTTGTCACTTTTTTGTTCTGTAAACTGAATGTTTGTATCATACAAATCTGTAGATTTAATTATTGAGTAAGTGAATATAAAGTACAGTGTGCATAGTAAATACTCATATCATAAATGTTTCATTTACTGGTATTCTGAAGAGTCCAGAAAGTAATTGTTAAAAAGAGAAGGGAGAAAGTAAACAAGCAAACAAACAAACAAACATCCAAAAAACTTTTCCAGTAGCTAATAGGTACCCGACAATGAGTTGTATAATATACACATATTTAACTTAACCTACACTATAATATATACATGATTCCTCTAAATCCACAAAAGAGGAAACTGAATTATAGATCAGGTGATTTCCTGAAAGTCACAGGTGAAGTCAAGATTCAAATTCCAATCTATTTCACTTTGAAACCTATGTTACTTTTTCTGTCACATTCCATATTCCCCTGGAAAGAAATCTAAAACGGTTTTCCTGTCTGTCTTCATCGATTCATTATCTCTTCAGCCATATCTAATTCACTTTTTCTCTTCTTTGCTGACTTTTTAGTAATTCCCACAATTTTTGTTTTTAATTTCTAGGAGTTATACTTCTTTCTTTTGTAACAATCCAAGTGTTTCCATGTCCTCTTGGTTTGTGTTTGGCATTACTGTACTTTCCAAGCACTTTACATATACTTATAGGGATGCTTTTGAATTCCTCACTTGAATTTCTCAGTTCAATTATCTTCTTTATTGGGTCTCCAATCTTTCTTGGTGTTAGACTGGTGAAACGTTTTGTAACATTTGCCTATGACCTCAGTTTATCTGAAATCTATCCTCTGAAAATGAAATGTTCTTTGAGCTGTGGGGATCTACTGATAGGGCAATTTTGTAGTTCCTTCTGTCTGGATCCCTGAAGTCATTAGATACAAAAGTTCACAATGATTTCCTTGATTTTCTGTTCCCCATGAGAATTGTAAATGTACTTGCCTTGCATGCATCCTAAAAATACTGTGTCACATGTTGTTTCCATGTATGGCCTGTGTGCCAAAGACGTTCCCCAGTTACCATTTGTGGGCAAGTCAGTATTTTCCCAGGTCTCATTTCAATGAAAGAAGCTTCATCCTGGATCTCAGATACCAAACCGAATTTCATTGCAGGCACCAATTCTTGGATTTATATCTGCCTCTAGGACCATGGCGGCCAGCCATGGAATTTCAATTCTTACTTACCTTCAAGCCAAAAAGTTTTCTTCCACTTTTTTACATCTGGATATTTTACTTTCTTGCTCTGGACTCAGCTATACATTAAATTCTTTAAATACATTTTACTGAGCATTTCTCTGTATAAACTGATGGGGTGGCCCTCACATTTCTCAATCCATTATCTTACAGAATTTCTTCTTTGTGAGGATTGTTTACATGCAGGATGAGCATATAATTTATCCAAAAATTTTTAGTGAAGACTGGGCACTATTAATAATTATTTCAGGACAATAATTGGTTAGGGTAAATGGTCACCCTATTTCTATGGAAATGATCTTATCAGAAACTCTAAGGGAATAGGTTTCAGAGGAAGTCTTAATTGATCTATACACTAAAGTTGCAGGAAACCTTAGAAACTGAGAAACCTGAACGACAGGATTCCTTTGAGGGCATTTAAGGATTGAGGCTGCCTGGTAGTTCTCCAGCATCCTTACGCAGTCCGTATTCCCTAGCAACTGCCTGCTAAATATAGAAGCTTCTGTTCATTAAACTCCTTAATACAACTCTGTGCTAGGGTAATGGGGAAAAAATGGTCTACAGGGGAAGATGAGCACTATTTCCTTCAATGTAGCCACTATTCCCCAGTTTACCATTTAGCAAATAAAGTGTGAACTTCATAAAAAAAATGAATGGATCCTTCATCACAACTGCGGGCCTTCTTGGAAGCTGCCAGCTCACATATAAGTGGCAGAGAAATCAAGACAGCATGCTTTTAGGAATTTTTATACTGCTGCTCTGAATAGATTGTTCTAACTAATAATTTCCCCCTTCTTTAGAAGAAATACATAAGAAATAGTTTAAAATCCCCCTCTGCTGATAAAATGTTATCTATCTATCTATCATCTATCTATTTTTCTGTCTATCTGTCTATCTATCTATCTATCTATCTATCAATCATCTATCTATCCTCAATCTCATTTCAGAGAAGAATTTCAGGTGAAAGTAATTATACTGGCCAGGTGTCCAGCAGAACTATAGTGGAAGAACATTAGATGACACTGTCACCACACAGAATTTGAGAGTTGGCGAGACCATCATTTTCTGTGACCTTAATTAGGCCACCTAACCATTTATCATCATTTCAGACTATAGCGAAAATTCCTGCCTTCTTAATAATCAGCAGAACACTTTGATGTGTTCCTATGACTGCAGCTGTGCTCCTAGGTCATTTTCAGCAGCCCGGGCTACTAACTATCAGTAATTACGGTGCTATTGTCTGCAGACGATGCAACTGTTCTCAGCATTTGTAATGTCATTTTACACCCTTGTACAGAATGAAACACGCTTTGGTTCCGGAGGAGGGATCCTTCTGAGACTATCAGTCAAAAATGGGGCTCCATACTAGCTCCTCTGACAGCTACAGACCAGCACCTCCATAACTTAGGCGTGCCCTCTCCTCTCCCTGGAATGCATGCATTCCTCTCATCCTTGAACTACCCACAGTTCTATTTGGACTGCACAGGCCTTCTTCCCTGTGGCCCAGTAATTCTACATTTTAGAATGCATTCTCTTTTTTCTTAATTTTTTAATGTTTATTTATTTTTGAGAGACAGAGCATGAGCAGGGAAGGAGAAGAGAGAGAGGGAGACACAGGATCTGAAGCAGGCTTCCGGTTCTGAGCTGTCAGCACAGAGCCCGATGCGGGGCTTGAACCCACAGACCGCTAGATCATGACCTGATGACCTGAGCCAAAGTCGGACGCTTAACTGACTGAGCCACCCAGGCGCCCCTTAGAATGTATTCTCAAGAAATTATCCCAAATGCGAAAAAAATCTTTGAACAAAAATGTTTTACCCTGAATTATTTAAAAGAGTAAAATTTTTGAATATCAAAGGAGGAAGATTTTATGTAAACTATGCTACAACACATCATATGAAATGTAGAAAACAAAAACAAGAAAGACTAGATTACTGTAGCGTTAGAAAGATTTCACATGATTTTTATCTAGTAGGCTTTTTGGCACTTTGCAATGACACATATCAATTGCTCCTTGACATAAAAAACATTCTGAAAAAAATGACGCTCATAAAGCTATACAAGATAAAAACTAACTTATGGCATAGTTTTATTTTAAAATATTTTATATACAACATAAAATAGAAAACATAACTTTTTTGCATTGAAAACATAGTGTTAAATATATCAAACTGCTAAAGATTATATTTTCTTATTCCTTCTCACATTTTTATATTTTCCAAATTTGTACTAAGCTTTGCTTATTTTTATAATTTACAAAGCCTACAGAATGCGCTTTA